>NC_047661.1:13095229-13429367 GCF_011762505.2 Arvicanthis niloticus | reverse complement strand
CCTTGTAGTTTCTGTCAGAGGACTGTGTGTGTGAATACGAATGTGTCTGTGCAGTGTTTGTGCACTCACATGTGCACACATATTCGTGGAGTTGACTTTTTCTGAAAGCATCTGAGTCCATGTCAGTAGCTGGTGCACTCCCAACAGCAGTGTCGCAAGTGTATTGCTCCGTTCACAAAGGGACCTTTGTGTTTATTCATGGTGATTTTTGGCGATAAATGATACTAACACCCTCCCAGCGATGTAAAATTGCCTGACTAAAGCAGAAGGATGCAGTCTGTGTGTCTTTGGCTGTTATTTGTCTGTGTTTTTTTGCTGTTATTTTCTGGAGTCCTAGACTCTGCAGTTATCTTCATTTGGGGCATGGTAGTCCCTGGCCCAGTTAATCGCAATAATACCATACAGAATGAGAGAGACAGGTACCAGGAACCACATGCTGTGCTAGGGTTTTGGAGAGGGCAGCGCAGCTGTGTGACCCTAGAAATGTGGAAGGCAAGTTGCTGGCAGGTGGAACCATAAGTTTTACTCTGGTCTAGAGCTAAGGCCTGCTCAGGCAGGCCCCTCCGGCATGAAATTCAACGGCCTTAGGCGGAGTGCCACTGTGATCTGTTGATCACGTGTTGAGCACAGTCCTATAGGATGTGTGGGCCAGCTGTCCATCTCTAGCACAGGGTGTTACAGCTTCCTTCCACTGACTGTAATCTCATCCCTGTTGCTGTATTATTTATTCCATTCTTGGGCTGTACTGTACATGGTACATGTTCTCCTGTAGTGAGTATGGCAGACACATGAGGAAGCTGAGGCCTAAGATGATTGCTTCATATTCTGAAAGCTCATGGCCCTAGAGAGGGAGAGATTGCTTTTCATCCCTGGCGAAGCTGATTGCGCATTTTGCACCCTGACTTCTTCATTGACGTGCCCTGTGGTTTTCTGTCACGCATGTTACAGTCATTGTCCAGGAGCAGGAGGACTTGGGGCGGGACAGCAACAGGAGAACTCAGGGGCCATGATGACGCACAGAGGCACAGCAGCTTTGCGGAGCTGGAGAGTCACCTTGCTAGTGGAACTGTGACACACCTGTTGATTCAGAACAAGCAGATAATGTTGGAAGCAGAAACACTGGTTTACAACATAAATTCTTTTGCCCAGTGTCACGATTATGAATGTTTGTGTGTTTGCATGTTCACGTGGGTACTTGTGAACACCTGTGGCTGTGTGTGACCATGTGTGCAGACAGAGGCGATGGTACAAGCATAGCTATCATTCTGCAGGTCTCTCCACCTTTTCCTGGTGCTTGCCTAGGAGAGGTTGTCGTTCTTGTGGCCCTGGGATCTATAGTCTCCTGCCCCCAGCACTGGGATAGCAAGTGCATCCTACCTTGCCTCACTTTTCAATGTGGATTCTGGAATTGAGCATACACCTCCATGCTTGGTAGTGAGGAAAGGTTGGAGTTGTTTGCTGGCCCTTTCTGGAAACTCTGAAACCATACTGAGGTCAGCCCTTTTGTTTACATGTTAACTGATGCCACATAACTTTCTCCGTACATCATTAAGGCATAACTGAAAAAAAAAGAAACTCAGTATGATGTCACTAAGCAGCAGCTTGGAAGCAGAGTGCAGATTGCTGTTGAAGACTATGGCTGCTTTGGGGGAAAGAGTTTGTTTTTATGGGAATGTCCTTGGTGATAATGAAGGAAGAAAAACACAGGAAACATACAACACACTGTGAAAGCAGATTTAATTCTCATGGAATAGTTCTCAATATTTTCCGTGAAATATGAATCATAAGTGTTGGAGGAGGACACCAAAGGGCACAGGATTCTGTCTCTTGGAGACCGTACTGAACCCATTACACGAGACTGAAGAGTTCTTCTTTGGCCAGACAAAATTGTGTAACAACGGTCAGGGGAAAGAAAGGGTCTTAGCTGTCCATATGAATTCTGGCCTTGGCTTCCAGGCAGGAATTAATGGAGGGCAGTATGGATCTCGTTATTTTTGTGTCCTTGTCTGAGCTGAGGCACTGGCAGGGGAGCCTTCCTTCCTGTCCACACATGCCATTTCTTTATCTGGGCCATTTCTCCGCTCTCTGCAGAATCCTCTGCCAAAACAAGCACTCACTTCCTGGAAGGCCTTAGGTCTGTCTGTTCCTAGAGCCAGCCTTCTGGATCACTGCCAGGCAGTCCACCTTGACTTTGCTCTGGGCTAGCGAGGAGCAGGTAGAGGGAGCACAGTGTAGGCTGGTTATGGAGGCAAAGCTTTTCCTAGCCCTTAGATTAGACTAGGAAGTCAGCAGAGACAGGACACAGCTCTCCTCCAGCCTGCTCCCCGACAGTGCCGCATGCCGCCTGCAGGGACTCATGGCCAGTTTGTGATAAGCCAATCGTGAGTCCTTTAAATTTTACTGTTTTAGTGAAAGTTTAATTACACTGAGTTAACATGCTTTCTGTGCTCTCAGAAATCTCCCTGAACTTTAAATCACACTGATCCTCAAAGCTAATTGGTTGCTATAGAGAAACACTTAGTTACTTCTTCCTCTTCCTGACTGCTCCTGTGCACATCCATTCTCTTCCTCTCTCCTGTGCTCTCCCTGCTCCTCAACCGCTGGGGGATTGGGGCTTGAACGTAGTGTTTTCCGTCAGTACTCTGCCACTGACCAACGTTCCCAGTGAAGCTTCTTTAAATTTTGAAGGACTATCAAAATGACCCTCTGTTCATGATGAGTTTTTCATGTTTTAAGGCCTGAAAATAAAATAGGTGACTGTTGTGACAGTTTGAGCAAAACCAGATTGAGTTGCTTAGAAAGCATTTTTATTCCAGTAACTATACCGTCTAAAAGCATGCCGCTTCTCGTGATTCCATCCAGAATAACGTCAGTCTCTTTTCACAGTGGCATTATTCTGCTAACGTGTGTTAAGTGGCTCAAGACCTTGAAATGACAGCAGCCCACGGAAGGAAACAGGAGAAGTAACTGTAGAGCTACATGGGGACACTGAAGCATTGAGTCCCTTACAGTGTGCAACTTTCCCTCTCTCATTTTCTCTTCCTCAGCCCTCCCTTGCTCTGCATCTTTCTCCTCCAGCACAGAGTGTGGGAACCGTGTCATTGATGGATACTGCTCTGCTCCGGCTCTGTGAATGACACTATTGAGTGGGATTCACGTTGCATTTCCTCTGTGGTCCCCTCCCCCAGCCCGTGGCTCAGCATGCAGAACCCACTGTTCCCTCAAAAGCATTTGTCCTTTCAGTGTATTCCTAGGTATGGACTCACTGAAACAGTAGCTGCCATCTCTCTTCAACGACTTCATGGCAGGTTCCAGGGAACTTAGGCTGCCTCTTGCTGTGAACAGCATCATAGCTGGGTTTCATAGGCTGAGGGAGACTATAATGTCAACTTCTTCAATGTAAACTGGGCATTAACAAGAAATTGTTCTCTGATTAACTTAAAACCTGGGAAAGAGATGCCCCCTCCCCGTTTAGTGCTTTAAAAGCAAACTTTGCCTGGGCCCAAATGAAACAGAATTTGGATAGGGGAAAACCATTAGGTGGTTTGACAGAGAGGTTACTGGAGTCTAAATTGACTTGGTATTTTTTTACCTATCTCATTGTGAGTATGGAATCAACTATTTGATGGTTTTTTTATTATTTGCAAACTATACATATTAGAAATGATTCTTTCTATCCGGGGTTAGGATATGGGTAATTATTTTTAAAAAGCGGCTACTGGTTAATCCAACTGTCTAGGCTGCAGTGGCTCTGCCTAGCTCAACCATGTGGCCAGAGGCCACGTGCATGCTGCAGCTAGAAACAGCCAGCCAGAGACACCAGCCCTGCCAACCACAAGACACCAGCATGAGAGATGGCTCTGCCAATCTTCCATGCTGTCTCTGTAAGGCTGGGCATTGCCCAGACCATCCCACCATCCATGTGGGCCCAGTAAGAAAATGAGACTCTAATGCTTAAATATTAATCAACGGCTTTATAAGTTTGGTAATGCTCAATAACAAGATGCCCATACAATCAGAAGTGTAACCCAATACCCAACCTAGATATACCAACTACCTTTGACTGCCAGGGACACGTGAATATCTGCCTCCATTTCTCTCTCTCTCTCTCTCTCTCTCTCTCTCTCTCTCTCTCTCTCTCTCTGTCTCTCTCTCTCTGTCTCTCTCTCTCTGTCTCTCTCTCTGTCTGTCTCTCTCTCTCTGTCTCTGTCTCTCTCTCTCATCTCCTTTTCCTCTCCTAGCTCCTGCTCTTCCTTCTCCTCTTCCCCCTCCTCTTTCTCTCCTTACTCTTCCCACCTTAGCTCCTCCTACATATGGGGGACTCATTTTTCTACATAAGAAGCTGCTTTGAGACTTTGTAAGAGATTTCTGATCAGCTGAAGTGATTCTGTAATTTGAAAATCTTAACATTGAAATGGGTAGGGTTTTTTTGCCCAGGCTAGCCCCATGCCTTGCCATCTTTCTGAATGACCCAGAGCTATTGTGAGAATTTTATTCCACAAGAGCGATTCCAAGCCAAAAGGAACCTAGCTTTTAGGAGAATCTGGCGTATGCAGGGTCTCAGACACAAGCCTCATGTGAGCTAAGTAAATACACTACCACTCAACTGTATCTTCACAGCTCACGGGACTTGCATGGTAGCCTCCCAGCAGATGGCTTTGTTTGTGTGTGTCTTTGCTTTTCTAGTTTCTTTTGAGCTTCTCCCTTCTTAGATTTGTATGTTCTCATGAAATAGAGGAAAAGGACTTACGTGTTGAAGTAGGCTTCATCCCTGGGATGCTTTGTAGCTTTATTTTATAGCTGATGTGGTCTTTTCTCCAAACATGGACTGAGCAGTGCATAGCTGTTTGTGTCACATCTGTCCCACATGTGCTAACCTGATTGAGCACCCCTGCAGAGCAAGCTGCTTACTGCCTTGCAGCTGAAAATTCACTAGCAGGGTCTTTTCACATGGCTGGTAGACACTGAGATACAGAGCCTCTAGTCCATTGTATGGACTGGGAGACAGGAGAGGCATGGTTGTGCACATTGCTTTAGTCACATGGGGCCTGAATGGCTCTGTCAGGGCTGGGTTCCTTCAGTACCTGATACCTTCCCCAGAAGATACTCAGTCCCCGTCCAGTAGAGATACCCAGTATGTATTGTTTTAACCTGGGGCCAGTGACTATGACTTTCTGATAGGACTGTGAAAGCACTCCTTGTAAATACTATTATCTATTATCAGTGTCATGATTATTGACATGTCATCATCGACATCAGCATCAGCATCAGCATCAGCAATATCTAGTCATGTAAACACTGTTAGTTGTAATCTTAAAGTAGCTGTATGATTTACTGTTGGGAGTGACCTGCTTTCCTACTGTGGAAATAAATTGACGTTTCAGCCTCCAATTCACCACTTATTCACAATAGGCTTGCTAATCATGGCACTTGTGAAACCTTTCAGCTGGAGCTTCATGGGAATGGCACACAGCAGAGCTGTAGGCTTGCACAGAGCACAAAGAGCTCACTGTTGTCCATATTCAAAGTAAGTCTCCTTGTAGCCCAAGCCTTGGGTACTGCTTTTTGGGGGGGGCTGTTCAGTCTCACACAAAGCCTGGGCAGGCATCTCCACACAGGCTTTTAGAACATCCTGCGCTCAGGTACCACGTGTCTGTCTTATGGCGTCTTCCTGGGGGAATCTTCCCATGCCTGGCCCTATTCCAGAAGTCCTTCTCCTCCTGGACGTCTCACCTCCTATTTGCTGCCTAAGCCACAGACCATCATATTTATTACTGGCAAGTGCCAATGCCACACCCATATAGACATAAGATATTCTCTCGACAGAAACCTTTGTGTGGGGCCTGGAGGGACACTCAGCAGTTAAGGGAACTTGCTGTTTTTTTAGCACCCATATCAGGTAATTCACAATTTATAATCCCAGCTTCTGGGAACCTGACATTCTCATCTCATATATCTACATGTGTTCATGTGTGCACATGCATGCGCATGTGTGTGTATGCACATGTAATTAAAAATAAAAAGAAATACTAACAGGAAGTCTCTGTTGCAGGCAGTGCAGTGTGTCAGTCCTCACTCTACCCTCTGTTTCTGTTCTCTAGAACTAGGGTATTGTCTACCCTGAGGACAACTGTGTGACTAAAGGAGACACTGCATAGAAAGCACTAAGAATTTCTGAGCAACTGGGGGGATGGTTCAGTGGGTAGTGCTGAGACCACCAGAAGGATAAGCTCCAGGTCACGGGCGGATGTTGGACAACCCTTCCTCTGTATTACTTCTCGACCTCTAGCACTACAGAAAACACACTTGGGTTACTGTGAGTTTTTGATAAATGTTTTAACATTTTAGTCCCAACACTTCAAAATGATAAGCTTAGAAATTATGCAATAGGCACGCACCTTCTGAACCCCTTGCTTTTTGTTAATTAATCAGCTATTAAAATGTCACCTGCGAAGGCGACACTACTACTGTTTGCAGTTCTTTAAATGTCACAAATCCTCGTGTCAGGCAACTCAAAAGAGCAAACAGGGTCACACTGCCCAGCTGTCTCTTCACATTTGACTATGTTTTTAAAATACTTCCCTCCTCTACATACAGTTTGAACTACAGAAGCCGGGCTCACTGAGACACGCACATGCTTATAATCCCAGCAGTGAGAGGCCAACATAGGAGCTTCCCTGGGCCTCATTGGCCAGCCAGTCTAGTCAATGGGCAAGCCTCAGATTCGTAAGAGACCATGTCTCCAAATAAGGTAGGGGCAGGAGAGTGCTTGCTTTTTTTTTTTTTTTGACAAAAACAAAGGACTAGAATTAAGTTCCTCGAACCTTTGTCAGGATGCTCACAAACACCTGTAACTCCAGCTATAGGCAATCAGATACCTTCTTCTTGCCTTTATAGGGACCCCTTACCCCATGTAGCACATTCTCCCTCCATCCCACAACCACACAAGCATATACATAAAAATAAGAGTAAATCTTAATGACGAGCTAATGAGAAAACACACAATGTGGACCTCTGGCCTCCACATGCACACACATGCTTGTGCACTTGCATGCACCTGCACATATAGAAACACATACACATACATACACCACAGTTACACACACCCAGACTTTTTTTATTTGTTTGTTTGTTTTTTTTTTTCAAGACAGGATTTCTCTGAGTATCTCTGGCTATCCTGGAACTCACTCTGTAAACCAGGCTGGCCTTGAACTCAGAAATTCGCCTGCCTCTGCCTCCAGAGTGCTGGGATTAAAGGTGACACCCAGACTTCTTAATGTTCGTAGAATTGTTTTTTTGTGTGTGTGAACTTTTCATCTTATTTTATTGTAAAGAACTGAACTTGTTGCACAACTCTGGGTTGGAAGGCTTTGTGGTGCCATCTCATTAGTTTGTTCTTTGTTGACTCTTTGGGGATTTACTTTTCTTCTCTGCCTCAGTTCCCGCTTAATGAGAATAATAGGATTAGAAAAGACATTCTAGTGATATTTTAAAGCCTAGTGTTTGGAGATTTCTGTATTAGGAAATTTATACAGATGTGAACCACATCTGAATGCTCTAAGAAGTAAGTAAGCTGCCTGCATGAGGGAAACCTCCAGAGGGGAGACTCTGGAGGAGGAGGTCTGACGTGGAAAATCACCGAAAGAAACAGGAAAGGGTTCAAACATCAAAGTAGGAGAAAGGAAGTGAGTCAGATTTCAGAAGAGACAGGACCTGCATCCCAGAGCAAGCACTGGCTGAAGGGGAGGGTAACAGCCTGTGAGGGTCGCATCCATGGGAAGGCTCCCTGGTAACATGGATCATAGGCTATAGACAGAGGGCCATTGTAGGAATTTAGAACTTTGAGCCTGCTTTTAAAGACCTGTTTCAGGCTCCAATTGTTTATTCCCAGAGCAGATGTCTACAATAGTCAAACCTCCAGATAGTGTTCCCAGAGACAGGTGAGTACAGGGGTGGGGGATGCATGGTGTGTGTGTGTGTGTGTGTGTGTGTGTGTGTGTGTGTGTGTGTAGGAGGGGTGGGGGCAGGGTGTTCGGGGGGAAGCAGTGGTGTTCTGTGGCTATTTTCTGAGCTGAGTTTATGGATCATTCTCGACTTCTTCTTGTACCTGCATTGCTGGTATCTGCAATTAACATTCTTCAGAGGCACAGAAAATGTCAGCCTGCAGCCCAGACATAACTCAAGAACAACAGGTACATTCTACCTGCTTCTTGGCGCTCCCCAGAGAAGTCAGAAGGCAAGCAGTTAACCAGAGGACAGACTTTGAGGGAAATTAGTCTTTAGAATTTGAGTCAGAGTGCTGAAAAGCAGCTCTGGAAATGGTATCAGGGAGGCAGAGGAAATGGTTCAGCCAGAAAGCCAAACAGCCAGCCCGCTTGCCTTCATTGGTACAAATCTTGCTAACTGTGGACGTCCCAGCTTTTTTAAAAGTCAGATTTACATCAAAGTTCATTGGACCTTGAACTCATGCAATAAAAACCAATTGATTAGAGTTGTGATTTTTCTCTTTCCTTTTAAATACAAAAACCAAACAAAAATGTGTAACTTCCAAGAAGAGCAGTAGAGACTTTTGGTGCAGGGCTGGCTTCTGTTCTGTCCAGCCTGGTCCTGGACAGTTCCCCCAACACAGGGAGAGGGCAAGCCAGTTGATTTCCCATGATCTGCCTATCACTCATTTATCTTTCTACTCCCACTTTTTAAATTTTTATTTTCATAGGAATCCTACGGTCTGAATAAATCCTAATGTGGGCATATTTCAACAGCTCAGATGGGCTTTTCTATTTGAAGGTGAGGTATTCAGTTATTGCTTGAGACTCCTACTTTCAGTAATATATGAATTTCTCTGAAATTTTATTAATGCATTTAACTTGGACTAGTAACAAGAATAAAGCAACCCAGTATTTGTCTTTGCTGTTTAATTTTTAGTTAGCTTACAGATCTGCAAGTTTCTTAGGACATTTTCACCACCCTAACCATATCACTGCTGTATGCTGATTACATCCGTTCTAGCTGCAGGGTTGATCACCCACATTTAAAAATATGGGTGTAGTGGATAGGTTAGGTTGTGGACAGAACCTGGGGAGGTGGATATAGGTGGATCTCGTGGCTCACTGGGCAGCCAGCCAGCCCGCCATTGTAGCCTATTAGGAGCATTCCTGGACAGTGAGGGACTTTGTCTCAAAAGATAATGAGGACAGCGCCTGAAAATCACACCTGATGTTGACCTTTGGCATCCACATATGCACACGCACATTCTCTCTCTCTCTGCCTCTCTCTCTCTCTTTCTCTCTCTCTCTTTCTCCCTCCTTCCCTCTCTCTTTCTCTTTCTCTCTCTTTCTCCCTCTCCCTCTCCTTCCCTCCATCCCTCCTTCTCTCCTTCTCTCAAATACAAAAGGTAATACAAGACAAAGTATCTAATTCTTGAGGCTCACTGTGTGAGAAATTACATGTAGTTCATACCTAGTATGTGTGTGTGTGTATATACATACATATATATATATATATATATATATATATATATATATAATATTTTCAATTTATCTTTATTTTCATTTTCTTCTTTTCATGTCTTTATGTGTGTGGGATGTGGGATGTGTACTTGGTGACAAAGCCCACCTGCTATTTATGTGGGTTATGGGATCCAGATCCTACTATTTCTCCTTGCTCAGCAGATGCCATATCCCCTGAGTCATCTTTCTGTCCCCTGCCCACATGTATTTTTAAAGATAATGTTGTCTGGGCTAGAGAGATGGCTCGGCCGTTAAAGGCTAGGCTCACAACCAAAAATATAAGATAATGTTGTTACAAGTATCTAGGCTCACAACCAAAAATATAAGATAATGTTGTTACAAGTATTTAGTTTACATTGTATCTCCAAAAAAAAAAAAAAATACTGGATTTCATTTTGATGTCTATAATAAATATGAAATTAAATCATTTCTCATTGATCAAAATCTTTTTTTTAAAAAGGCTTTTTCTGTCCTCGGTGTTAAGGTGAGGAGCTTGTGTGTCCATGTCATTCCCTTGTCCTGAGCTGATGTCTTTGCTGTCTGAGCCTTTGCCGTGGAATGGGACACACTATTGTGTCTTTCCTGTTTGGTTTTCTTATGATTGTTTCAGCAAATCTATTATGCCACTGATTTAAAAACACTTTAATTTAGAAACTTTCCAGGAATACAGACCAGCTATTGAATTGAGCAGCCATTGTCCATAGCAAGCTTCCCCTCCCCCGAAAGAGGCTAAACCGAGAGAACTATATGTCTTGGCATCAAGAAAAGAAACTAAATTGGTTTTTAGTCTCTCATCTAGATTTGATAAGACTTCAAAATCACAACTGGTGTGTGTCTTTTCTAATTTGATATTTGCATAATCATTTTAGATGTTTGTGTTCGTAAAAAAAAAAAAAAAAATGGAAATTGCTTTGGGTTGCTTCTACATCCCAGTTGCAGAAGTATGACAGGTTTGCTTAGGCATCACCACTGTTGAACACATGCTAGAAGTTCATATTCTATGACACCCAAGGTCAATGTCACCTTCCTTTACTGCTGTCCACCTTGCTTCTTGAGATAGAGTCTCACTAAATAAACCAGAGAGCCTGAGGAATACATCCCTGTTTGTGTCCCCCGCCATGCTGCTTGGAGTTAGACAGGTGCCACCAAGCCCACCTTTTTATGTGAGGGCTAGGAATGTGAAGGCAAGTCCTCACGCTTGCACAGAAAGTCAGATTCACCACGTGATCTCTCCAGCCTCAAGAGGGTTCTTTTATTTATAGGTCTATGAGTGTGTGCACGTTGACATGCAGCCGCATTTACACTTACTGGCCATCCTATGTGAGTGTGCGTGTCTGTCAGTATCACAGGTTGTATCTATTATGTTTTACCTAGCCCTTTTATAAAATCTATTTTTTACCTTATAAAGTTTCCAGAAACTTCCATCACACATCTTTGCATTTGCTGGTCTAGCACACATTGGCCTCATTTTTGTTGGTTGCCACAGATGGGTTTGATTTGGACTTTAGTGAGGCAGCTTCATGAATATGGGATTGTCCTTCATTCAGTGTGTCTGAACAGGGTGGCTTACTTGTTGCTTGTCATGAATTCATCCTGTGAAGTGTCACCTGGCATCTGACATGGCTTCTTTGTATACAGTATTTACTGTGTGAGTTCAGGAGAAAGAAAGAAAGAAAGAAAGAAAGAAAGAAAGAAAGAAAGAAAGAAAGAAAGACAGAAAGACAGACAGAAAGAAAAAAGACCTACACTGACCACTGTTCTGTGTCAGCCCCTTAGGTCAAGTTTTCCACCCTGACTCATGCCTATCAGGGCTGCGGAGATTGGTTGGTTGGGTTTGTAGAATTTCCTCTGTCGGGCTCAGGAGCCAGAAAGCCACGATGAAGTTTGATTTGGCTTGTGGCAGTCTTTTCCAAATACGAATTTGGAAGTAATACAGTGAGTGTTCTGAGAAAAAAAAAGTGCGGGGGCGGGGGGAGAGGATTACTGTAACTACAGCTATTTGGGGAACATTTAGAAATGGGGAGACAGAACCAAGGTGTTTGGTGTCTCCCTTAAGCTCTTGTCGCTGCAGTGTTCAGAGGCCACCTTCCTCTAGGCTGGAGAAAAGCCACAGAGGCGGCCTCTGTCTTAGGCTGCGGGCTGCCCTGCTCCAGACAGCCTTGAATGTGACCTGGCAGCCAGTGCTGCTTCCTGCTGACGTGGCCTCCTGCCACTGAGCAGAACAGAGCACCTCAGTGTGCTGAGCAGGGAGCCAGGAAGGTGGGCGTCTCCAGCCAGAAAAGGAGCAAACAGGGAGGGGAAAGCGCCTAACTGTTCAGGTTTCCCTGTAGATAGACTTGAAAGACACCTTTCTTATAGGAAAAGAGGAGGAGGGAGAAACTCTGGAGAGGAGTGAAGTCTGCCAGTCTGCCACAAGAATCTGTGATTTGTTTGGCTCTAGGGAGGAGTGCTTATCAGTAGGCTCAAACTTCCGGGATGGGATGATACCCAGTCTGCCCTGAGAGATGCTGGAGAAAGCTAGACTGCCATGCTGTAGCCTTCCCAGGCCACACACTTGCTGAGGCTATGGGGGGAGTCTGTCTGAGCTCTCAGATATCCCCTGCAGACAATGTGCACACAGACTGGGTGTGGAGGGGAGGAAGACAAGCTGAACACAGTAGAGATACTACAAAGTTAACAAGTGGAGTTTATGTCTTGATGGAAAAAGCCTTGTTAGAACTCAAGCAGAGGATTCAGAAACCGTGCAGGCGCTGGTCACTTGGTGTGCCTTTTCCACCAGGGCAGCAGCTACCAATTAGATGCTTCTTATACCCTTATGTTTCAGCTGCCCTTTAATACCAACATGTTTATTTGGACAAATCCAGTGATAGTTCCTTGGTTTCCTCTACTCTAAGAGAGTTAATACTGCCTGTTTGTTCCATTGTTCTCACCCTGATGCCCATGGAAGGTCGACTGTGAAGGTTGGGGGCCCTGAGGTTAACCTGCTTCTTTTGCTCCTGTGGTGACCCATGGCGTTTCTCTCCCAACTGCCCTGGGCTCACTGATGTGAGCCACCTTTTTCATCTTGTGGGTGAAACTGTCACGTTGGGCAGGCCATAATCTATAGCAGTGGCTTTTGTGGCATGTCAGACTGAAAGCTTTGTAGCTTTTTCTGGCACAGTCTTGGGGAGGGGTTGTGACCGCAGGCCAGAGAGAACCAACCATCAGATATTTTCAGGAGTTCAGGTGATAGGGGTGGAAGATGAGAGAGGAGGAGACCATGGAGATGCTCAGCTATTGAAGTGCTTGCTGTGCAGACATGAGGATGAGGGAAAAGCCAGTGCAGCAGAGCACCTATAATTCCAGCACTGGGGCATTAGGTAGAATTCGAGGAAGGGGTGGGCTGGCATCCTGAAGGTCGCTAGTTGGCCAGGCTTGCCGACACAGTGAGCTCCAGGTTCATTGAGAGACCCTGCTTTAAAAAATAAGATGGAAAATGATATTGATGAACAGCCTGCTGTCAGCCTCTGACCTCCATATGCATATGCACACACCAACATAAGACACACAGACACACAGACACACACACACACATACACACACACACACACACACACACACACACCGAAGGGGAAGGCGAACATTTGAAAGGAAGAGCCACCAGTACTGTAAGTTATGATCACTGATGGACGTGGTGGAGCATCCCTGCAATCTCAACACAGGCAGAGGCAGGAGGATGCCTCTTAAGTTTCAGACCAGCACAGGCTGCATAGTGAAACTCTGCCTCCAAAACAAACAAACAAACAAGTAACAGAAATTGATTGGAATTGGAAGCTTTCTAGGAAGTAACTATAGTCCTTATGTACTTAGTCAAGAGAGGAGGGTAGTGAGGTGAGAGAGAGAGAGAGAGAGAGAGAGAGAGAGAGAGAGAGAGAGAGAGAGAGAGGCAAAGGTCCTCTAACAGATATTGATTGTGAAAACATCTCTCATTTCCATTTTCCTGGGTTTGCACAGACAGACTTCAGAAATGTTCATATTGACCAGGGTGTCCAGGGTTTCTCCCTGTCATCCAGCCATTTCCCTCTGCTGCTCCCCATACTACACTCGACCTTGGGCTATGGAAGCCTTTTTGTAGAAATCAAATTCCAGGGCCAAGGAGAAGACTCAGTTCACAAACTGCCTCCTTGGAAACAAAAGGACCTAACAAAAACCCATGTAAGAAAGGTAGGCATTGGGCCAACTGTACTGGCACATGTTTTTAATGCTAGCACTCACAGGCAGAAGAGGATGGTCTCTGAGTTCTGGGCCAGCTGGGTCTGCAGAGTGAGTTTCAGGTTAGCCTTAGCTATAGAGTGAGACTCTCTGTTTAAAAAAGGAGAAAGAGGAAGAAGAGGAGGAGCAGGCAGAGAGACAGAGAGACAGAAAGACAGAGAGACACAGAGACACAGAGACACAGAGAGACAGAGAGATATCCTCCCAGGCCTGGAGAGCCAGAGACAAATGGATCCCCGAGGTTTGCTGGCCAACCAGTCTAGTCTACTTTCTTAGCTTTAGTCCTTCCCTCAAAACAATGTTAGTGGCACCAAAGGCACAACATTGTCCTCTGCATGTAGAAGCCCGCACCTATCACACATATACAACACATACATACACATTAAATTCTCAACAAAATCATGAGCAATCCGAGTGGGGTGGAGAGAGATTGGAAGCGGGCATAGTGTGTCTAATTAGATTTTCTGTAAGCCATTTAATAACTTTCGCATGTGCAAATCACCCAAGTGTTTGTTGTTACTGTTTTTATTGCTGTGCTGTGGATGAGGTTATCAACCCTGATGGGTTGAGGGGGAGAACTAGCTTCCTTTGGGATTCCTTTCTCAGTGGCAGAGGTACTATGTTCTCCCCCCCTCTTTCTTCTGAACTCATGCCCTGAAGAAGACTCTTTTTCCAAATGTTACTGGTGAATCTCCTTTTCCAATACAGCTGTGAGTAGGAAGCCACGCAGTGGGGGGCGGTCATTCTTTTGTGTGATGGTAATGAGATAATTTCTGCATTACAGATTTTTCAGGAGACTCTTTGTTTAAATGAAACTTCAGAGCCCTTGCTAAGCCGCATTACTGCATCTCTTGCCTTATGTTTTTTAAAGAGGTTTTATTGGTTTCATATGTTTTCCTGTCATCAATTGAATAAACGCATGCAATTGTTTTGCATAAAGGAACTTAAAGCATCATTTGTTTGGGGTGTTTTTCTTTTTCCCAAACGCAATTTGACCAAAACTGACCCAGAAATCTTGTTCCCAACATTAGGCGCAACTCATTCCAAGTGCCAACCTCCAACTGCCAAGCGGCAGTTCATCCTCCTATTGGTTGAAGGCAAGCCAGAAGTTAGAGCTGAGAGCAAATTATAACTGGGCAAATCATCGCCCCCTAGGTTATGTGGCCTTTTGGTGGCTGGCAAGAGTTGGACACAGGAATTTCTGCTAATATGCGCAAGAGGATACCAGGTAGGCTTGAGGATGTCAGATTGCCAACCAGATGAAACTTTCTTTGTCTTCTTTTTCTGCTTGGGGACCTCGAAAGCCGGACTGGAAACGATCTATGGAGAAGTGGCCAAGGTGGCCTTTTGAAGTTTTTCTGACGTGCTCACTGCAAACTGGAATTTATTTGGTTAAAAAGCAGTTAATTGCTCTGTTTGATCTTGATGGGGAAATGAACCCTATCAAAATCCGGGTCAAAGCACTTTCCCTCGTAGAGTGTTTGTGTAACCTTTTGAGGTGGGTTTCATCAGATTATAGGCTCTAATGAGTTCCCCTGAGCTCAGGAGTCTACACGGTGGCTTAGCTCTCAAAACAATGCTCTTATGTTTCGATGACATTTAGTCCACAAGTAAGAAAAGTCAATTTACATGTAGCTTGCAAATAGTTGCAGAGTAGGCAACTTTCATATCTGTGCTGTTCCACAAGGCACCTGTACTGAGCTACTCAAGCTGCCAGCAAATTGCCTCATTTTAAGTGTGAAGAAATAGTATCAGAGCCAGCAAGATAGATAGCTCAGTGTGCACGGGTGCTTTCTGCCCGGACTGACAACCTGAGTTTGATCTCTGGGACCCACATAGTAAAAGGGAGAAAACTGACTGTCCTTTTGGCCTCCACATACACAACTGTGGCATTCATGCTCTCTCTCTCTCTCTCTCTCTCTCTCTCTCTCTTACACACACACACACACACACACACACACACACACACACACACACATTTTCTTAAACTTTCTCTTCCTGCCTTCTTCCTCTCCCCACATTGAACCTAAAGGTTGAACTTTTCTGAGCAGAGGTTCTACCAGTGAGCTGTATCCGTAGTCCAGAGGGGACTAGGGAGGTGGGCAGTCCTGTGCAGAGACTGCTGGCCTGCTGCTTTCTTATGAGCCTGGTATTTTTCATATGAGATGGTCCAGAGACCAAGGTGAGCAGTGTGCGTCTCTCATATTCAGTCCCGTTCTTCATAGAACTCTACCCCGTCCGTTCTCCTGTTTAAGATTTTGTAGCAGTGGATCTATGCTGGGGTCAGGTGGGATGGAATCACTGGGTCTATGGTTAGCCATTTGATGGAGAAGGGTTGCCCCTTCCTGACTCCCAGACCTCTGTACTTCAGACTCTGTCTCTCCTCAGCACCACCAATGGGCTCTTGGCCGTAGTTGTATCTTCTAGACTTCAGATCCCACCTCTAACAAATCAGACAAAATCTATAGAAAAGATGCCAAAAACAAAAGACACAGAAGCTGTCTTCCAAATTTACTAATATTGGTCATTTTGCTGCCTGGAACAGGAAATGGAAGGGCCAATAAAAGGTCAGAGCCCCTGGTGCCTATCAGATGGCAGAGAGATCGTATTGACTGAGGACTCTACAGAACTGTCTAAAACTACTCTCATTACCTGTAAAGAATAAGGTTAAACTTGATTTTTATCATGTTTACTCTGGGATATTTTTATTCAGTTTTAAAAGAAGCCACATAATAGTACATTATTACTTAAGCATATTTATTGATTTTAACTAATACAGATCTAAAATAATTAAAGTTAGCCCTGTTTTTACATTTGGATTCATATATTCATTTATGTATCTGTCACATATTTACTTATTCATTGATTTGTTGCATAGAAGATCAATCCCTTGTTGCTAGGTGAGCCCTTGTCTTTGATTTGACCCTAACCCACTATTGTAATAATTTTTGTTAAATTTCTTTTCCCTAGTGACTTATATGGTGTTTTAAGAGATAAGAATGAGCAGAGCACCCAGTGCCTTCGCCTCTGGTTCCAACTCAGCTGCTGGAGAGCTGAGCTGGGCTGTCTTCTATGTCTCCTGAGAATCGTGCCAGTCCATTAGTGTGTCCGGCTAGTAGGGACTGCTCTCTTACTCTTGCTAGTTAGGCAGTTATTGATCTCGCAGGGCCATTTACTCTTTAATTGCTCTAAGAAAATCGTACCTCGGAGTAAATTCTGTGTTTGAATTATTTTCTTTTTTCAGAGGTGAGCCATCTCAAAGAAGAGTAAGGCAAGAGACTCTAATGTTGCTACTGGAAATCTAAATGAGCCCGCTGAATAGCTTTACATTATCCTGCTGAATAGCTTTACATTATTCTGGTTTTGTATTTGATGCTTTACATCAAATTACAGTTTATTTCCTGATAAACATAATTACACTCTTATAAACTTAATTGTAATCTGAGTTTTATTATGTCATAAGGTGTTGTGTAGGAAGGCAAATAGTTTATTTTTGTCATACTGAGTTCTAGTTTGGGGCCAGCAAATTCTGGCCTGCATACATGTGTCATGACAGATGCCCTCCCACACTAGGCCCATGTATATTATAAATAAATAGATAGATATATTAACTAATTAATTTTGGTTGTAAAAACACACAAACCTTTCTTTTGTCTTCTCCAGCTACCATCTCATACTGAGATTGATCTTCTTACAGTTCATATTGAACATAGTTGGAAATGAAGAGAAGCTTCAGGTGCTGTGTCCTTATCTAGATAGTTGTCATCCTAAGTTTTATTGTACTTTTCGTGTGTCAGTGAGGTTCAGAAACCCAGGGGTCTCCACCATACAAGCATACCTATTAGAAAGCCCTGGGTTAGCAGGAAAGGTTGTTTCCTTCAGCCCCTGCAAGGAGGTCTGATTTTTATCCTTTCAGGGCTCTTCTGTAACATAGGTGTGTAAGTCTCACGAGCGTCAAATGCTTTCAGGAGAAACATAAGCAAGCATCTTTGGTTTCTCTTGATAAATGTATTGACACTGGAAAACTCGCAGTCACTCATATTCTAACATCAAGAACCATCTTTCCTGAGTGTGTTTCACCTTGGTGGGAAAAAGTCATTATAAACCCACCCATTTTGTTCTGACGTTTCACTCTGTGAATCTTCAGGATCCCCCAGTGTATACTGGGCAGCTCTATTTCCTGTTATAATTCCCAATGCCTTAAGTAATATCTGCCCTCTAAATTTTGGGGGGAACTATTACTAGCAATATTGGAATTGCCTCTCAGAGTTCTTAGTCTCATAAAATAATTTCATTACAGACTCAGAAGAAAGCTCAAAGACAATTGTTTTAAAGTTTAAAAGAAAAATCCCAGGGCAGTAGAGCTGTAAATCTTGGCAGCTGCCCAGAGGAGGAAGATTGAGAGGAGGAAGTGAGGAGACCATGTTGTTTGTGTTAAGCCAGCATGTTCCTCTATAGAGGTCATCGCATGACAGGCAAACAGGTCGAGGGAGGCCGGGTGAGAACCTTCAGAGAGCGTGAGGAAGCCCAGTGTCAGGAAGACATGCTTAGGAAAGAGGGGGAAAAAATGAAGTTACCCTGTAGTGGGCAGGCTTAGCACAGCTACAGCGCTGGGTACCATAAGCTCTTGCACAAAGGAGAGGGAGGCTCAGGAGGAAACCTGTAAACATCTCAAAATAAAGGGATAATTATTCTTCTCAATTATTTAGCATAACATGGGGTGAGTTTATCTTCCTGAGGGGTGGTACCTTGACCAGATGATTGGCTGTGCCAACTGGATTAATTCTTAAGGAGGAGACTATAGCATACTTGTACTCAGAGGTAGATTCCAGCAATGGCTGGGAGGTAATAGCTTTCTGAAAAGGGCCTCCATAGGGCCCTGGCCTCTAATGTCACTGTCATGTCAGGAATGACTTCATGAAGTGGATCAGTGAGTGATGCTTCTCATGAGACTCTTTGACAGCATGTGTGACATGTGCTGGTGTTGGCCTTCTGCCATTGACCATTGTCACTGTGTTCAGAAATGACAAGTGTGGAATAAACATATGCTGGCTTCACCCACCCCCTCTGGAACCTTGGTCACTGGAATCTTGTGTCCATTTTTTCTAGTAAAAATAACAATGGCTGTGTAAGGAGGGAGCTCCCAGTAGTCTCAGAGCATCAGGTTATCTTTCTTCTTTACAAACCTGTCAGTGAAATTTAAAAATGGATTGAAGATGTCACTGTCATTTGCTTTCTTATTGTGTTGAGTGATGTCATGTTGATGGCATGATGTGGCTTAGGTAGAAATGTTTGTACCAAATAAACCAGGGAATGCTTGCCCCTGGGCTCCACCCCATCTCCTGCAGAGTGGTGTTTATCACCACTCTGTGCTCAGTGGGACAACTCAAAGTGGGGGAGGGTTGAGTATTGGGGTCATGCTTTAGTGAAGAACCAAACAGAACTCGGTGTGTGCTGAATCCATACTGAGTTACAAGAGTTGATAGTTTACTATTTTTAGAAGACTTTAGAGTTAATAAACCAGTGATCACCCAGTACCTAATTTTACTGACTTAAAACATGATTTGTAATAATCTGGTTTCTATATACAAGCAGTTGTAGGATAATTTTGTAAACCCAACTTTGTTTATTTTAGCATAATTGTTTATAATTTTACTGTCCAGGAAGTCAGGGCTGCTTTTGAGAGTACAGCTTTGGACCCTTGCTTCTGTTCTGGTTAGTTGGTTATTGTTTGTCCATGTGTATAGCTGATACCTTAGCATTTCATAACTTCGGTTCACTTGGAGATATGGCTCGGTGGTGCTTTTCACACTGGGACAGCTCAGGTTAGAGTGTCTTGGTTTAATGGTTTATGGAATCGTACTTTTGTATACAACCTTGAGAAGCATCTGATTGGCAAGCCTCTCACAGACCCAGGTTGTTCCTTCCACTGTTAGCTTACAGCCTCCTCATACTTTATGAAACACTCTGCTGATGCTCTAGAGGTGTGCCACAGGCTGTAGGGGCAGGAGCAGTGGGATCGACTGTGCAGGGCTTGGCATGTTGTGTGGTGATCTGTTGGAGGGTCAGTACCCAGACCCCAGGCTGCCCATGGAGCCAAGCCATCTGGTAGGTTTGCAGTGGTGCGACAGTGAAGTAGTTGTTAAGATGACTCAGGGAGGGTTGACTGCTTCTACAGGGACGTCTTCCAGCAGGCCCGCTCTGTTTACTTCAGAGACCGGGTAACTAAGTTGAGAACAACACTGAGAACAGTAGAGATGACTCATACGTTTCCTGGCTGCTGAGCCAATATCAAATAATTAGAAAACATTACATAGATAAGACTGTCAGCCAGAAAAGCCCTCTGCAGGGGCTGACATTGTGATGCTGGTCTGGGTTCCTCAGGGCTTGTGCCACCCAGCAGTGGACTGCATGTGTGCAGTACCTCAGCCCCTCTGCTGGGTGACTAGCTGTATCAGTTACTTCTGTCAATCCTGTGATAAAAAACACCCAGCTGAGTCAGCTGCTGTGAGGCTTTGGCTCACAGTTGAAAGGGAAACTGTCCATCGCGGTGGGGGTGGGGTTGTGGTGGCAGTGAAACGCTCTCTGGTGGCCACTTGCTCACCTTTCAGTGGATCAGGAAGTGGACCCATTGCCCAGTGCCCCACTTCCTCCCGTGAGGCTCCACCTCCTAAATGGCTTATGGCCTTGCAAAGCAGCACCACCATCTGGAGAACAAGTGTTGCCCTTGTAGGGGACAATTCACACTCAAACCTTAAAATGACCTACTATGTTCTCCCACTGAGGCTTCACTCACAGTGAACTTAAACAGCACAGAGTAAAAAACATATTTTTGTTTTTCTTACCACAAAGGAGATTTTTTTTTCTTAACTATACTCAAAGTGGGAGTTTTAGAAACCAAAGGGGTTGGCATTGGGATGTAGCCTAGTGGTAGAGCATTTTGTCTTGAGGTTTAATCCCCAGCACATGAAAGAAAACAAAGCAACAACAACCAAACAAGCAAAACCAAAATAAGGTAACCTCAGAGCCACACTAGCTTGCACACATAATTGCAGCCCCTGCGCCTGCCCTTGCTGCCCTATCCCTTGCAGCAACACAGCAACTTGGCTTCATACCAGGGCTTGCCATCTACTCCAGGCAGAACTCCTAATATTCAGACCAAAATTTTGTTGAATTTCATTTATGTATTAAATAAATGATACATTAGAACATGTTAGCAAGGTTTTTTTTTTTTTTTTTTTTTTTCATCAAACCCCACCAACCCTATTGGTATTAGAAATGCAAGCCTATGAGTGGAATTATTTCTCATTCCTGTAAGGATTTTCAGGTTTTCCTTTCTGGGACCTGGGAGCACTTCTCTGTCCTTTAAATCAGGGCAGAGTGCTGCTGTCACCTAAGGATGCTGGGTGGGCGGGTACCAGGATGGGACTATTTGCTGTGCATGAGTCATTTCTTCTTTGCTGTGGCCACCTTTTCCACTCCCATTTCATGGACCATAACCTCATCTGGGAGCAACAGAAGCCTGGAGAACATGAGGTGCGGAACCACACAGAAGGAGGCTTCTGGTCGGTTCCATTCCTTTTATCTGCTGCCTTTTTAGTTCGTTCTTAAGAACCCAGCTCAAACATTTTGCGTAAGTGTGTGTGTGTGTGTGTGTGTGTGTCTGTGTGTCTGTGTGTGTGTGTGTATGTTTATGCATGCACGTGTTCATGTTTGTGCTTATATGTGTCACAGGATGTATGTATGTGTGTGTATGTGTGTGTGTATGTGTGTATGTATGTATGTATGTATGTATGTATGTATGTATTAGTTCAGTGGGCCATTGCCCTCCTTGTTTTTTGAGACAGGAGTCTTTTACTGAACCCAGCGCTCACCTATTGACTGGCTGGAGTGTGAGCTGGCCAGCAAGCCCTAGGGTGCTCCTGTGTCTGCCTGCCTAGCACTGGCTTTTGTACAAGGGTCCTGGGGATCCAAACTCAGATCCCTGTTTTACCCACTGAACCTCCTCACCACTTGTTTTGGTTTTGCTAAAGAGCTAGTTTGGAATTCAAACAAAAGAGTGGATTTTGTTATGCAAATTTGGGGGCCACTTTTCCCAGCAACTGCTATAGTGTTACTCCAATGTTAAATGTACCCTCTGTTCACTGTGAGAACAGTGGTGGGCAGGCAGAGAAGAAAGGAGGTCCTTGGGGGCCTTAGGTGTATCTCTGTCACCCTGCAGAGGCCATGACGGGATGTTCCAGAAATGGACCATGGAGATCCCTGTGTGCACAAGCTCACAACAACGCCCCTTTTTATTAAGAAATAACCACACCAGACGAGAACATAAACATTTTGGCTGATTTTATGAAGATATGCTTACGATGTGATGGACACCTCAGAAACACCTGGTTCAGAACGCAGACTTATTCTCTATGAAACTAAGCATTGTCACATTTCTGACTCAATAGAACTTTCTCTCCCATTATTTTTGGTTTTAGATGTGACATACATTGGGGATGGAAACCTTGATGTCCACAGCCTTCCTCACCTCACTCTTTTCACTGAAGACTCAGATGGCTTTGTCACAGTCTGTTAATGCACTGCCACGGACAAGTGACCCCATCATGGTGGGATGGCCCGGGGAGGCTTGCGGACAGGGATGGATGGTTAGATTCCTTTGACATTCCTAAAGGGAAGCAGCTGTATTAAGTTTTTTCAAAGTACAGGGCATCTTCCCTGACTCAGGATTCCTGCGCTTGCAACTCAGTAAATAGAAAGCAGCTTATTACTAGTGAAAGGACTCTGAAATTAAAAAAGAAAAAAAAAAAAAAAGAAAGAAAAGAAAACCCCATAAACAGATTTCACCCGTGAATACCATGTGTAAAGTGGCATTATCCATGTCTGCCTGGTGCTACAGTGCACCCTGGTGTTAATGGAAGCCAGCACCTGAGAGGTGGACTCTGACAAAAGTAGGTCTGTTTATAACATAATAGGTATGTTGTGGTCAACAAGAAGCATTGATGGTTTATTATTTTTAGAGAGCTTTTGTGCTCTATTGGCCATCGAATACCTCCTCTTCCTCATAAAAGGAAACTTCATGTACTGCAAACATGTGGTCCACTCTCAGAGTTCAGACCCTGGGCCACCCAAGCCACTGAGTAGATCTTAATAGCATTTTCCTTCCGTTGCTCAGGGGAGAGTTTGTTTTTCTTTTTGTCGAGTGTATTTATCATGCCTCCAAATCACTTACATGTCAAGTTCTAGATTTTTCTTTTTATAGAGACCAAGCAAAGAATATCTAATATTAGAAGTAGGGATATCTGGATGGGAGGTGGCTCATGGGGACCTGAGTTCAGTTCCCAGCACCTGCATAAAAAACCAGACAGGAGGCTCCTAGGGTCATTGGCCAGCCAGTTTAACAAGATCAGTGAATTCCAGGTTCAGTTAGAGACACTGTTCCCAAAAGAAGATAGACAGTGATGGAGAAAGGTACACACAGATGTGGATGAGTGCAGGAGTGTGCTTGCGCGCGCACACACGCACACGCACACGCACTCACACACACACACACACACACACACACAGAGATACACAGACAGAGACAGAGAGATCTAGAGTTAGCTGTCAATTTCTGGAGTATATTTTGTTTGTAAGGCTTTCCTCTCGTAGATGCCAAACCAACGTTAATTTTATTGTTGTTGTTGACGTTGTTGGAAGCAAAGCATTTATTAGAGGAAGGAGCATTTCTGACTGACCCTGGGGAAGAAATGAGATAGACCTGTGTGAGGACAACTGAAAATTTGTTTGGAGAATTCTGCAATCCTTTGGACCTTGTGGGAGAAGCAGATTGCTGTGAATGTATGCCCTGGTTGGATGTTACAGTGTAGTCTGCATCACACTGTCGACATGACATCAACTGGTCACAGTTTAAAATGGAGGGAACCCACTCATACCCCCTTTAACAGCAGGAGACAATGCTCAGGAGTTGCTAAGGATGTTTTCTATTCTGAGTAATACCAGTTTAACTATGAGTGTATTTCATTGTGTGTATGTGCTGTCTGTATGTACATGGGCTGCACGTATGTGCACACAGCTGTGTATGAATGCTGCATGTATGTGTGCCCCAGTACTCATGTGGGCATCAGAAAGTGTCCTCAAGCCAGTTACCATGTTCCACTTCATTTGAGAGGGAACATCTTTGTTTTGCCTCCCCCCCCCCCCCCCCCCGCAACCCCCTCACTCAGCTTTCTACCTTATTCTCCTCAGCCTAGTAAATTGAATCTTAGTTCCACATTTCTCCTTGCAACACTGTATAACTGTTAACACGGGTACTAAAGTGATTCTTTAGGCTGTTCAGGGAGAATTCCATTAAGACCATTTATAGGAAAGGTTGTTTTTTTTTTTTTTTTTTTTTTTTTTTTTTTTTGATGGAGTTTAAAAATTTTCCATTCCCCTTTTCAGAAGTCAGAGGAAAATGAAGCTGAAATTAGTGTATGCTGTTAGGGGTAAGTGGGTGGGTGGGTGGGGGGGCACTTACTGTGCTGGGGAGGTCGAAGGCACCTTAGAGAATCTCTTTTCTGCTTGACATGTTATCTGCTGTTGTCTTCTAGAGACAAGATTCGTTTCTCCTGTTGCAGTCATCACGGTGGTCTAAATTTGACCATAACTGTTTCAAGTTAAAATCCACAGGTGACATAAGAGTTACATGCTGGGCCTGGTGGCACACCCCTTTAAGCCCAGCATGGGGGAGGCAGATGCAGGCAGGTCTCCGAGTTTCAGGCCAGCCAGGGCTACCTGTTGAGACTGTCTCAAAAATTCCTAAGAGGTAAATATCTGTGCTGTGTTCTGATGAGCTATGTCACTGCCTCTGGGAGAGGAGGCTGCGTAGTTGGTAGTTGGTGGAGCTGCCTTTTGGGTCATGCTAGAAAGTTTTCACCCTCCTGCTGGTCTAGAATAGAAGGCCCTCGCTGTGGCCGGACTGCTGAAACAGCTTGGTAGGAGCCACCGGTGAGGCCCGTTCAGTGTTGATACAATGTGTCTCAGGAATGTGTTATTTACCAGCAAGACTTAGCGCACAGCAGTGAACTGAGAAACCATTCATGGTGCAGTAAATGATGCCCATTGGGGAAGTGTTTCCACACGTTGGCACCTCCTCCGACCAGAGGAATGCAGGCGCCTCTGGATGGGAGCTGTGAGCACAGTGTCACTTCCACGGTCCTGGGTGCAGATCGGCTCCCTTTCTCCCAACCACAGTACATTCATCTTCTGCCCCACAAGCATCCAGTACCTGCAGTGTGTTTGGGAGACTATACCTGTTTTCTCCAGGGAAAGCGCTCAACTTTCGAGGTTCCCCAACACTGAGTCTTATTCCAGAAGTACTCCTGTTGTAGGTTTGCTTTCTGCTGCCTGCTCAGAACCCCACATGGTTGAATCTTATGAATTGAGTCTTATTTATGCAGCGTGGAGTTTAATGTGCAGACTATTATTTTTAGCCTGAGAAACACAAAGCCCATCTATTTAAAAACTCCCCAAATCTGAATGGCAGTTTCATCTTGCTTGAAATTCCTTCTAGTATTTTTTAAGCCAAAGGAAAAGACAATCTAAACACTTTGCTAATTGCAACAGCTGGTTCCCGCATATGTGTGTATGAATGTCTGGAATCTGTGAATATGAAGAACTCGGAGGGAAAACACATGGACTTATCAAGCCTTGTCCTGTTCACACTGCAATCTTGAGATGGGAGATTGGTCTCATCAGAGCAAACAAAGAAACAAACAAGCGAACACTCACCCAGACACCTTGGACAGCTGGGGAGGGCAAGGGCATGTTGGAGTTTGTATTGTGCTAGTGAGGACTGAAGAGAGACTTGCATGGCTTGTGGCGCTTCAGTCTCTTAAGCCTGTGGTGTTTATGTAGCCACTGTGGTGAGAGGTGAGCTCTTTTGAGTTTGTAGTTAATTCCTAACCATTCATTCTGTGCTTCAGCCAAATTGCTGATTCTTTCTGGACCCCACGTTTCCCCGCCCCCATTCCTCCCCAACTGCCCTCTGGTCCTATGGCCTAATCTACCTCTCTGCCCATCCTTACTCATGGAGGGAGGTTGGGGTAATTTCCAGCTGCTAAGCCCATTTTGTTTGTGCCTGGCTTTTCTTTTCCACTGTGCTTTGCTTTCTCTGCAAGTTCGCCATTTTACCGGACAGCCCAGAGTTCCTGTCACATGCAGTCATTTATGCTCACAGGCTGATGGTTCTAGCAAAGAGAAGATGACACCTGCTGAGCCTTGGGCCCCAGACTGTGGAGTGCAAGGGTTCCTCCTGAAACATTTCCAAGCTGCTCTTTTAAATGACTTCTTCAGGACTCTGCAGCCCCGTGCGTCATAGGTAGTAGATGGAATATGACAGGGAAATGCTTAGTTATTCCTTTCATCTGTGGTGTCTTGGTTTTGTTTGCAGCCTGGGCTCTGTTCTCTGTTGCTGAAAGGCAAATTATTAGAACGGGGCCATCGAGAGCATCGTGTGTCTGAGGAAGCTCAGCCTTGGCCAGGCACTGTGCCACAGCAGTAGAGAGTGCCTTTATTCCCTTCTTTTAACCAATATTTAGATTATTGAGTTTCTTCTGTCAGGGAGAAAAAGCTGTGGTATTTTTTATTGTCCTATTTTTGCCTTGCGGCTAAACATTAATACCATACCGACCAGAGACTTGGTTTGCCTTCTAGTATATGGGTTTGAAAAGTTTCCCCTTTGTATCACACTCTTCTGCAGAGTTCGTATGTGGAGGAACTCCACAGAACCTTGTGATCCGGATACATAGAAAAAGCGAAGGTTGTGAGAAAGTGCAGTAAATTGAACCATCCATTGAGGGGACAGTGAAGGTTTTAGTGGGTAACATGCCTGCTGCTGGAGCTAGAAGGAAGGACCCAACTTCTGCAATATGTCCTTGGACCTTCATGTATGCACCGTTACATAAACACACGATGTGTGCATGCAGACATCTGAAATGAATTATAAAAACAAGAAAAAGTCTGTGTTAAAAGCAAAATGTTCCTTTCAGGTTTATATTTATTTATTTTCAAGATGGGATCTCACTCTAAAGCCCTGGTTGGCCTGGGACTTGCTATGCAGACCAGAGTGGCCTTTAACTCATGGAGATCTGCCTGCCTTTCTTTTCCAGTTGTGGGATTAAAGGTGTGATCCCAAAATGTTCCTTTCAAAGTTGCAACATAGATGGATAGAACTGGAGCACTGGGTCTCCTGTTGCACACACATCCTGCCGTACGTACGCATGCACACAAGCACACACACGTACATGTGCACACAGTTGGTTACGCTTCATTTTCAAGAACTGAAACATTGTCCTCCCTTCACGTGACTTGCTGTCTGCATACATGGCTAAATGGCCTCTGGAGTTTGCAATCTTCATGCACACATTTGTTGTCACTCTGGCCAGACCAACCTTTACAAATGAAAATGTTTCACCCTTTCCTCTTCTTATTGATCTATTTGTAGGGATTCACTCTTTGGAGTTAGTTTGGCCACAGACAGGGGAAATGGGTACTGTAGTAATTATTATCCCCTTGTTTCTATCATGGTCATGTGATCTGTCCAGCTGGCCACAACCTTTGCCAGATGTGGCCTGTGGATGTCAGGTTCTTGCTGAGGGTACAGGTTCTGGACCCTGCATACACCCTCTGAAGCAGGTGCTCTGGGAACGTGGCATCTGTGGGTCAGTGATCACTTGTGTGGCCCTGGAACTCACTACAGCTTTGAAACATAAGCATTTTGCCTACAAGTGATCTTTACAATGATTCCTGAAGGCAGGCACTCTGCCAAGTGAATATAGCCAGATATCTTAAAGTAGTACGATGATCTACTGTGTCTGCTCATGGAATAAACACTCACATGTTCATCGTACCCAAAGCCTGGTGTCAGTTACTCTGATGGATAGGGAGAAAGGAATATATCTGAGGAGGCAGAAAGACAGGTCTTGGCAACTGATGGTATGTGAGGATTCTGGAGATGTTGAAGAGAGCTGGCATGTTTTTTATCTTACTGTGCTTTAAAAGAGGTAAGCACATCAGCTGAGAAAGCAGTGCCATGGAGACCACATCAGTGCTTAGCTCTGAAATATGCCTGAATTTCCACAGGCAGTCATGAAGCTGGCATGCCTTTCTGGTCCATTGCTCATCAGTAGGAGGGTCTTCTAGATGTAGCTTTAGCATCTTAAAGTGTAAGAAAAATTGCCACCTGGAGGCTGTGGTCCAGGTCAGGCAGATAGAATGGAAGAGGGCATTAATGTATGTGTACGGTGGCATCTGCTCTCGAACTGGGAGGAAGCTACTTTTTTTCCTTAACAACAATAATGTCTGGTTGATCTTAAACCTTGTCCAGCATAAGCCCTGAAAATAAGAATCGAAGTGATACAGGCATTCTGAATAGACACGTCTTTTTCTTAAAAACAAACAAGCAAACAAGCAAAGCCTTGAACGTTTCCGGGACTGAGTGGACTGGTGGCTTATGTTCCTTCAAGAGAGCCATCCAGTGCTGGCACAGCCCCCTCAGAAGGAAGAAGGCCGCACGGAGGCCTCAAGTGGGAAAGCAGAGGCAGGGAGGAATGCAGCTTACTGGTAAACTGCATGGCTAGCATGTTCAAAACACATCTAAACAAGTGAAAGGCAGGAGAAGCGGGCTGTTATCCGGTTAGTGAGTGGCTTTCCTTGAGCAGCCTCAAAGTGTCTTCCCTTAGTGCTTTGTAAGGCAAGGTTATATAGAGATGTTCTTTACATGGGTGTGGGAATGTACTGATCTGCTGAGTTTTAAAGGATTGATGTGTCCACCCAGGGATTCAGTAGGATAAGTTTCCCTCTCCCCCTCCCCCCTCTGTGTGTGTGTGTGTGTCTCTGTGTGTATGTTTAAATTTTTGCATACAGTGCATGTGACCTCGACTATCAGTCCTCAGGTACTTTCTACTGTTTTATTTGTAACAGGATCTTTCATTGGCCCAGAACTTTGTCATTTCGCCTAGGCTGATATGGTGGTTTAAATAGAATATAAAGTTATATATTTAAATGCTTAGGGAGTGGCACTATTTGAAAGGCTTAGGAAGACTGGCCTTGTGTCACTGGGGGTCGGCTGGCTTTGAGGTTTCAAAGGCCTACTTCAGGCCCCTTGACTCTGACTTCCTCCTGCCTGTGGATCAGATGTAGAACCCTTAGCTACCGTGTCTGCCTGTGTGCTGCCATGCTCCCCGCCATGAGGATAATGACCTAGACCTCTGAAACCATAAGCCGGCAACGATTTCATTGCTTCCTTTAATAAGAGTGACTATGGTCATGGTGTCTCTTCACAGCAGTACAATACCGACTAGGACAGCTGGCGAGCCAGCGATCCCATGAGTCTGCCTCCCTGTACCCGACTCTCACAGTTCTAGGGTTACAGCTTTGCAGCTTCCCACCTGGCTTGGGTGTGGGTGCTAAGGACTGAACCCGGGTCCTTGTGCTTGCTTGTGCCTTATGGACTGAGCCAGCTCCAGACCCAGCACGGATTTCACTTTGTGACTTGAGTGTAGAGCCTCTCCATCATTCCACACAATCTGACAGGGACCAAAGAGAGAGAATTCCTTCCCTAGCAGGACAGGAAACAACCCGAGGAGCTGGTCCCTGAAGAGAGCAATTCAAGGAGCTGATCCTGTGGTAGAAAGGACAGAGAATGCAGGAGTGAGGAAGACCTTTGGCCTTCTCTAGCAGCCACTGGAGAGCCGAGGCAGGGGTGAGTTAGCTGGCCAGGTGTGTAGGTGGCACCCAGGATGTTTGTTAAGACACCAAGAGGCCAGCCCTGGTCAGGAAGCTCTTGCATCCTCTTGGGTTTGATGTCAGATCTTGGCAGATGGTGCCTCATTCCTCACCCAAGGTGTGGGCCATGGAAGAGCTGTGCTTGCCCTGCTCCTCACACTTCTGCTGACAGCATTTCTAGGACACCTTGACTTTGCTGTAGTAATTGGTCCAACCACGCTCTTCCATTGTGGCCATGTACAAACCTAAGAACTTGCCGTGGGCAGGGGATCCAGCGTGAAAGTTGAGTGGGTTTCTCCACTTGAGATTACCATCCATGCCCTTCTGTCAGCAGCATGTTTTGCTGTTCTTACAGGAAGCTCTATTTGACTTGGCATCAGAATGTATCGTGCTAATTGTCAAGCTGGGGCAGTCGCTCCAAGTGAGTGTGGGGCTCTGAGTTCAATCCCCAATACCATCAATATAACAACAGCAAAATCCTAAAGCAGTTTCCACAGTGCATCGCATGCATGTATGGAGCTGACAGAAACATGAGCTAAGTTTAAAAAGCTGTGTAAAGGAGAAACGGAGATGCTGCATTCGGTTAGGAGCCCTGCGCAGAACTTCCGCCTAGAGAAGCCCACCCTTTGCCATCCTAGCACTGGACGGATTATAGAAAGTTAATCTTTGTCTTCGGTTGGCGAGTGGAAGCAGGCTAGAACGCTGAAGGATGAGTGTCCTAGAACGCCGTCATGTACGTGACAGAAAGGCTCTGGAAATAAGAAACCCGGAGCCTGGGGCGCTGCTCTCTGGAATTTGCGTGCATAAATCCAGGTCATCCTTGTATTCCGCTTTTTAAGAAGTAAAACATTCCGATCGGTGAGTCACCGTTTCTACTAGGGAGTGCTAAAGTTTGGCTATGTGAAGATGGGTTTTCATACGTAAATTTTAATTGATAATTTCCTATAAAATAGCAAAGTGTCCTCTTTCTCTTTTTCAATACCAAAGTTAATGTTTATCATGCATGAAAATTTGTAACTTCTATACATTATGAATATATGAAAAGATTGGTTTTTATTCTGTACCATTAACGTGATTTACTTTGCTTAGTTATGTTTAATGAGAGAGAAGAGACACTGCATGTGTGTGTGTGTGTGTGTGAGAGAGAGAGAGAGAGAGAGAGAGCGAGAGAGAGAGAGAGAGATTTTAATCCATACTTTAGCCTTCTTCTGCTCACTTGTCTCAGAAGGAAAGGCAATCAATGTTCTGTTATTAGATATCAGTAGCAATTTCCTTTGCTAGAGTTAGGTTTGGATTTGAAAAGTCCTTTATGGGCGTTTTCTTCCCACCTGGTGGTACTATTTGGGGACTCTTCTGGAAATGGAGATGGGGCCTAGATAGAAGAAATAGGTCGTGTGTGTGTGTGTGTGTGTGTGTGTGTGTGTCCTCTAAGAGACATATTGTACCTGCCCACTTCCTGGCTCTCTGATCTCCTTCCTGTCGGCCATGATGGAAACAGGTCCTGTCCGCATCCCACCACTGTGATGTTCTCAAGGGCATGAGTACTAAGCAGTTACTAGACAGTTATGGACCAGATCCTTTGAGACCCTGATCTAAGAACCTGTTAGAGCTGGAGAAATGGCGGCTCAGTGGCTAAGAGCTCTTGCTGCTGTTGCAGAACTCAGGCACTCCATGGCTTTCCAAGGGGACTCTGTGTCTCTGGCTTCTGCGGGCACTCCTCCACGCCCCACCAGAGTGTGCACATCTCCACATATAGACATAATTGAAAATAAATATTAACAAGCAAATCAGTTATAAAAAAAAAAAAAAACAAAGAAAAAGACGCCCTATAAGCCAAGACCTGTATCATTTCACGTAGGACTTAAAACAGTGTCTTTACTGGCAAAAAAAAAAAAAAAAAAAAAAAAAAAAAAAAGCCAGCTTGAAAGCTTGATAAACTCATTGATGGAGTACCTCCCAGTATGCTCAGCTGACCAGAGAGGGCCTTGAGCTGAAAGATGTTGGGGACACCAGCATCTGGGATCCCCAAGCTATAAGCCCATTCTGGTAGCAGTTGTGAGGAATTGTCTTGTGGGTATTATCTTCTTTAAGAAGATATTTTAGTACTCAGAATTCAACCACCGAGGCCTGGAGAGATGGCTTAACATGTTAAGAGTGCTTTTTATACAAGATTGAGGACCCGAGTTTGGGCCCCAGCACCCATCTTAAAAAGCCTCGTGTGGCTGGGCAATGATGGCACATACCATTAGTCCCAGTGCTTGGGAGGCAGAGGCAGGTGGATCTCTGAGTTCAAGGCCAGCCTGCTCTATAGAGTGAGTTTCAGGACAGCCAAGGCTACACAGAGAAACCCTTTCACAACACAAACATGCACACACATACACACACCTACAAGAGGATAGTGTGACCGTGTGCCAGTACCCCCAAAGCTGTGGAGGGCAGAGGCAGGGCTTCCCTGGGGCCTGCCAGCTGCCAGCCTAGCCTAGGCCTAGTAGAATTCTCTACTCAAAGGAATTGGGTGGAGAGTAGTGGAGGGGGTACCCAACTTCCTCTTCTGACATTTACCTATGCACATGGGCTTGTGCATATACATACATGGGTGTGCACACTGCACACACGTTCTCCCCTCCCCCCCCCCCTCTCTCTCTCTCACACACACACACACACACACACACACACCAAACATTTAGGGGTGCCCTGATTATTCTGTAAGTTGGTGTCTGAGTGCTATCCAGGAGTGTAGATGAGAAGCTAGTGGACTTTGTTCCTTAGAAGGTGAGCAGTTCCGTCCCAGACAAAACTACCTCAGCTCTCTCATTTTCCACAAGGTTCTGCCAAATTTAAAAATGTTCACGCCACCCACAACTTTTTCACTTATAGCAGGCCAGAGAAAAAAAATCTGCTAATTTTTTTTCCCTTCTAGGTAGACTCCAAAAGAATGTCTTGACCTCTTTCCACCCTTCACCTTCCCTGGACCATGCCCGTTAGTTGGGAAGATAGCCTGGAAATTGATTAGGGCCAAATAATCTGCACAGACATGGAAGACATCCTCTGCTGCAAAAGGACCTCACCTCTGAAAAGCTATTTGTATTTTACACAGCATTTTAAAGTTGAGTTCTGATGAGAAAGCTAGAGCTAGTCAGAGCTGCAGAACGTTTATACCTGTTTTCAAGTATTTAGAGACTTAGATCTTTTGCAGACATCCAAGTCTTCTATTCTTAATTGAGATTTGAAAAGGAATGTATTCACTTTAACAACTTATAAACAAAACCCAATTCCTGCTGCTTTACAGTATTTCCATTACACTTTTACTTAGAATATGCTTGTCCTAGTTGTGAGAAAGCATAACTGTTACTTAATGAACCAGTAGAGTCTATTGACATGGCTTTGAGAATTTAGTTGTTTACAAAGACAAACAACCCACCTGTTGTATTTACTGCTTGTTTTAATTATAAGGAAATAACCATGCAGTGTGAATTTGGTGGGAGTTCTTTGTCTTTGCTTCTCAATGACCCAGGGCATGGGTGTGTGTGTGCTGCTGTTTTGACTTGCAGGCCTTTTGTTTCGTTTGGGAACTAGGATGTAAAAAGGTAAGAGAATGGGGTGGGGTTATAATAGCTAAGAAAATGGTTGTAATTCTTATGTGTATCTCAGGAGAAAGACTAGAGTGGGGTAAGGGTGGGTTTATAGGATTGACATGCTTTCAGCATTCTTGAAATTGCTTCACTGTGTCTGTTCCTTCTTCCTTCTGAAGAAAGGCAATGAATTCTCCTGCAGTGCAGATTCAGTTTGCTCTGTTTTCTTGTTTGTTTGTTTACAGAAATTACAAGAAGTAAACAGTTGAGTCTGTGCCCCTTCCTCTGTTTCATTTTAATCAAAATAAATCTGAGATCGAAGTGCTTTTCTCTTCACCATCCTGATAATGCTAAAAACAAAAACAAAACAAACCTCCAAATTTGGAATTTGAGCTGCTCAATGACATCCTTGTAAAAGCATCCCAAATATTCATCTTTTTGGTTCAGTTAAGAATTTAAAGATTTATGGGTAGGATACATGTAGGGTGACCTCACAGGAAACTGTCCCCAGCCGCCTTGGCTGCCCTGATAACCCTGCAAAGGCCTGGCAAAGCTGTAAGAAGCTGGGCCTGAGGGAAAATGCCTTTCCCCCAGTTTCCTGATCTTTGTGTCTGGGAACGTGCTGTTTCCCCTCCTGATCTGCAATCCTATTACCAGCCCAGGGCTAGGAGGACCAGGGGAGACTGTGAAGTCCAGGGTCCTCCTTTGAACAGAGCTTCTTCCACAGCGAAGGTGGAATGGGGCTGAGATCCAAGAGTTTCCATTTGTGGAGCTTCCCCTGCCCTGTGCTCTCTTGCACTTCCTGTGAGTCACAGTGGAGATGTCATTTCTTCCCAACCAGCACCTCACTGTGGCTTCTTAGTGTCTTCCCTCTTACCCAGAGTGGATTAAGTAACCAAACTTCTGTGACTTGAGCTTCCAAACTAAGTATGAGCTGACTTACTGTAACGTAGCAGGGAGAGGAACTGTGAAACCCGGCCTTGTGGCTGAGAGTGTCTGGGTGTGACAGGAGTCCTTCCAGGTCGTCAGGAGCATTCTCCCTGCCTGCATGTAGAGCTGGTGTCAGCTGTAACGAACACAAATGTGGCAATAAGAGGAACAGAGCCTGGCATGTTTTTCCCATAGTTGATGAAAAGCATTGGCTTTGAAGTTGTTGTATGTTCCTGGGCTTATAAATTCATAAATTTCTCCTTTTGAAACTAATCAGTATTGGAATTCTATTCTATTTTTTCCTTGACAGGGTCTTATTCTATGTTCAGAGTATCTCATCTCCCTGCCTCAGTCCTCCTGGTACTAGGATTATAGATGTGTACTGGAGTCCTGGCTAGAACACACTTTTTTTCTTTTTTTTTTTTTTGCATCATATCTTTTATCTTTTATATATTAAAAAAATACTTTAAGAAATGGAAATGTGTTACATAAAAGTGTGGCCTCTTTATGTGTATCCAGCGCTGATAATATGCAGACAGTAAAGTAATTGCTTTGTTCACATATACATTGACTGTTTGATGCTGTGGTGTGTTTGCCACTGTTTGAGGGGGACACAGTCATACATTACAGAAATGATAGAATACATGACTGGATAGCATGGCCCAGCTCTCTCAAGTGTATCAGGATACAAACAATAGTGATACTTAGTAAATATTTAAGACCTTGTTATTTTTATAACTCTTAGGTTAACTCTGATGAGTTTTGGCCTGAAGATATATCCAGATATGCTTGGCCAAACTCTTTCTATGTGTTAGAACTCATTAGGCATGATGGCACTCACCTTTAATTCCCGAACTTGTGAGGCATGGCAGGCAGATCTCTGCAAGTTCCAGGCCAGCCGGATCTATAGAGTGAGTTCTAGGGCAGCCAGGACTACATAGAGAGACCATCTCTCAAAATCCAAACTAAACCAATAAAACAAAACAAAATTAGAACTCAACCTGAACAATATACGTCAAGTTATACCTAACAGCTTATGTTTATTACTTTTTTTAACCACCCTTTTTATTTTGTGTTTGTCTGTATATGTGCATAGGCATGCATATGTTGTGGAATACACAGAGGTCAGTCCTCTCCTTCCATCATGGAGTTCTTAGGGATTGAACCCAGGTCATCAGGCTTGGCCACAAGCACCTTTTACCCACGGAATCATCTCAACAGCCTCCTATTTTTATTTTGAAGCAGCATTTTATACAGAGCAGCCTAGCAAAATTTCTACTTGCTTTTTCATCTTTAGAGTGTTGAGGCTGAAGTTGTTGGGGTCAGTGGGTTTTCAGTCCAGAAATCTGTACTGAGCACCTAGTAGATGGTTTGCTCTCAGTCGTTCGCTCTAGATCACGGGCACCCAACACATGCTCAGTGTGCAGGTCTTCGCCCACCCCCTCCCACCGCGGCACTTTTAATACACAGCAGTACTTTGCCTGCTCATGTGGCTTTATTCTTCTCACCACCGTTTCCCTGCTGGGTGTTCTCCCTACCTACTGGAAGAAGGGACTTAGGAATGAATGATCATGCAGAACGGGGAAGCATGCAGAGCAGACTTGCTATGCTTTACAACCAGGGGAACAGTGACCTTGTCTAAATAATTCATTTTGATCATAACAAGATGATGCTCACAGTTGTTTCTAATTTTGAAAACATCATTTACTGTTTTATCATGGTTCCAGTTTAAAAGGGAGAATGCAGAAAGGTTTAATTCCAGTACTGTCATAGTAACAACGTTGTTGTCAGGCTGAGGAAGAGATGTTTTGTACTTGAGATAAAGTTGTAGGGGCTCACACCCCCTCTCTGTCCCCTGCAATGCTCTTCATAGGTAATTGGCTGCTTTCCATTCCAAATTTTCTGTGGCAGGCTGCTCTTATCTCCACCACTGATCACCATGGCAACAGGTACTCTCTTCTATTTTTGGAACATGAGAATAGTGCCACCTTTTCTCTAATAATAAGTGATGGCTCCAGAAAACCAGAGCTTTGAAGACTTGTTTTTCTTTGCTTCTTTAAAAATCTGCAATACTGTAAGATTTCACTTGCAAGGATAGTGGTATTCTGAGGCTTGCTCACTTAGCTACACACCTTTGTGCAGATAGAAAAATCAATGAAGTAGCTTGAACAGGGTGTGAGAGCTTGCAACAGTGAGGACTGGACTCTAGCTAACCTAGACAGCCTGCCTTTTAGGTTCCCACATTAAACCATGCCACTGTCCCTGTGGATCCCTGTTAGAACTGGTGAGAAAGATGGAAAACTTCGCCCTTCTTTGATGAACCTATGTATTCTTCTTTAGTGTAAGGAAAAGCTGTTGAGGAATTTATAGCATTCACCTCAGATTATCTTGACGTACCCAAGCCATCTGACCTTAGAAGGAAATGACACATTAGAGTAAAACAAGCTCTCTTTGCCTTCAAGATTGAGGGACTAAGGTCAGGGGAGCCGGATAATTTGTTCAAGGTTATGGAGTGTGGATCTGAGGGTGACGGGAGCCTCTGTGTAGTCCCTGTGGAGTCCCTGTGTAGTCCCTGTGTAGTCTGTTCTACTGGAAAGATGAGGTGTGCTCAGCCAGGCCAACTTCCCAGCTGTGCACTGAGGCAGGTTAGAGTAAGTGGAGGATGCAGGCTCATGTCCTACAGGGGGAGGTGCTATGTGGGTTAGTACCTGCTCTGTCCTGGAATGAAGCCAGAGTGGCCCAGGGGACATGGATGTCACCAGACCTTTAGTTTCTTCCTGCTTACCTTTCTTGTTCATACTTTGAGGGAGTAAAAAAATTCAGTTGTAAGTTTACACAGAGGATGAGGTGGGGTAGTGGAAAGCTAGCCCTGTTAACCCAAATCAGGATAAGCAAGCTTCTAATTTAGGTTGACTTTTATAACGCCAGTGGCAAGGTGAGGCAGTTTCTGGTTCGTTTGGAAGGTTCTCCCACGAAGAGCCTGGAAGCTCTAGGGCTGACTTTAGTAAAAAAGGATTGCATCACAGAGCGCTGGGACTCTGTTTGTATCCAATGCAGACCATCCAGACCAGAAAGAACAGAATCTTCAAAACCCAAACTCGACATTATCTGGGGTTTTGGTATCACAAATAATGCTGTTCATTTACAGATAACTAGCTATGTAAATGTGTGCCTGTGGTTGCCTGTGCTCTTCTTCTTTCTGCCTTCCTCAGCTACTGTCTCCTGATCTACACTTGAGGTTACTCGTGTTCAATGGTAGGCCTCAGTCTTTCTTTCTCTGTGTCGTTTCTGCCATCTAACTGCTTCGACACTCTTAGAAATTTCCGAAGATGTTTGGTTTGCTGGCCTCAAGTATAAGAGATTCTGTAAGATCCACCTGTGTATAGCAGATGATTTGTTGCGTGATTCTTAGCAGGGCCACCTCTGTGGAAGGACGTCTTGACTTGGAATCTTCTGCTTAGTGTCATTTCCTGCTCCACAGGCCCCATCACAACCTCAGCTGCTGTGTTTATTACCTCTGCTGCCTGTCCTGGCCAAGGGAGGCCAATGACTCGGACTTGGCAAGCCTGATTTGTCCGCCTTGCACGGTGGGATCTTTGCTTCCCCGTGCTTGTACTCTGTGTTGGGAAGGAGAACGCTTTTGATTTCTGAAAACGTCCCCTCGTAAGCAAACAGCAGCAATTAGCATCACGAAAAGAAAACCAACAGTTCTTCAAAACCTTGTCATCTTTTGAAAAAAACAAGTGTGCACCAAACAGTGAGTGGGAAAATGGATGTATTTTAGGGTCAAGAAGTTACAGGTGAGAGACAAAATTTTACAGCCATGCAAAATGTTACACATCTGTACCTTAGTACTGACAGATATATTTATTTAAGCAGCTGCATATGTTGAAAGTGCAGGGTTTGCCAGGTGCTCTGGAAGCTACTCGAGAAATGCAGTGTGTGTTTCCTGTCTCAGAAGTTTACACTTCAAGGTAGGATGGCATGGCTGAGGTGGTGGTACACAAGATGACCATGGTCACAGCGAATCCTCAGTCGTGTCCATCCTTAGGAATATTATTTCACAGTGTAGGATGAGACTCAGAAGCTCCCGCATGAAACAGTAACATTTGTGGAAAACTGCTTTTATGAATTATCCCATGACAATGGATAATGGATAATAATCTTTTATGAAAGATCCCACGATATTGACCTGGTACCTTGGTTTCTTTTTGGCGGTGGTGGCATGGCAAGCGCTCTGCCCTGGAGCTACATCTAGGCCCATAGCTCACGGAATTCTTGATTGAAATTCAAAATAGATGTTTTTCAGCTCACAATGTGTGGTATTTATTTTGGACACTGTTGAGCATATGAATTCTGGATTTGTGTCTTTTTATATGGAGGATATTGACTAGTCTTCTGTAACACGTAAGCAAATGGACACACAGATTTGCCCTCATAACAGTCGCTATTCCTTTGTTTCTCTGGTGTTTCAGAACCATTGCAACTTTTGTTGTTGTTGTTTGTTTGTTTGTTTTCAGTTGGCTTATGAAAAGGAATTTCGAATCCTTGGTACACACTCTTAGAAGTGTAGTTTTGTTGTGTCTTCTCTAAAGTTCACTCTTCGGAACCATCTGTAGTACTTGTAACTGTGTAGGAAGAAACTCTATTGGAAAGATTATAATTTTGACCATAAGCCTGGCTCCATGTTAAGAGAAAGGTAACAAGAACATTTGGGGGAATTAAAACTGTTTATAGATACTTATATAATCTAGCACCAAAGAGTCGGAGAATAACATAAATGTGGGACACTGCCAGTTTGGGGGTTACCTTGAGCCCATAGATTTAATGAGTTTAAAATATTGCTCTGCCTCAACTTGGAGCGGGTAACCTAATTCTTACTCCATGGTGAATGGTTCCTGTGACTACCCTGTTGCTAAGAAACCTCCTATGCTATCAGGTTGCCTTGGGGAAGTAATGGTTTCTTTAGACTCCCTAGCTGGGTGCTTGTTAATCAGAGCTATGAAGAGCCTCACAGAATTTTTTCCCAGGCCACAAATAAATTTTCATCAGGAAGAGAAACCAACCTTAGGTTGTGAAAACTGACATGAAGCAAAGTTCAAGTTATTTTAAGTCAAATTCTGACTCACAGTGATAGAAAAAATGTTGTGCTATAAGACACAAAGCTATTCTTGCTAGAAATAAGTTCCAACAACTTGTGTGCTGAGGAGTGCGTTCCTTCCCCCCCCCACCCCACCCCCCCCACAGCCTGTTTTTGTTAGTGGTTCTTAGGAACACATCTGGGATGCACAGAGGAACGCTTAGATGGAGGAGGTGAGGAAGAAACTCAAATCATCTTTCTCAGTTGGTATTAGTCTGTATGAGGCAGTCCATCGCTTTATACGGAAACAGATGCTCTTGTGTTTTCATTTTCTATTTACGCCAAACTTGATTTTAGAGGAAGAAGTCTGTTGTGAAGGGGCCTGGCTTTTCCTAGATCAGCACCATGGCAGGAGGTTTCTAAGGAAGGCACCTGCTGTCATTGTAGGTTTCTGGGGCCTTGTGACCATATTGAAGGGTTCAAGATTGCTGCAGGCACCTTCTCATGGCAACACAGATCTGTATAGGTTTCTTCTCAATGTATTGAAGTGGCTGTGCTCATGGAGTTATATTTTAAGAAACTGTTCTTTAAGAAAAGAATTCCTACATGTATTTCTTTTGTTGGGGATGTGTGGCAGCTGGAGGTCAGAGGTCAGAATGCTGGAGTCAGTTCTTCCTTCCATTGTGGAGGTCCTGGGGGTCAGACTCAGGGTGTCAGTCAGGCTTGAAGGGACCCTTGCCCGCTGAGCCACCTCTCTATTTATTTTCAGTTCCTCATATTGCATTTCTATTTGTCTGTCCCCAAGTCACCGTTGTGCTTTCAGAACTAGGCGGGCAGGTGTGAGCTGAAAGGCAGGTGGCCTCTTTGCAGCATCCATTTTCTGGTTGTGTGAACTTGAACTGGCAACTGGATGGCTTCTTAGTTTCTGTTCCAATGTTAGATCTTTGTGAAGTATTTTAGGTTTATCCTCTCCCCACTCCCTCTAGTTCTATCCCTGAGTTAGCCACTTTCTAAGGAGTCCTGGCATCTTTTAGTGGAGACTAGAAATTGGGAGCTAACATCTGTTGTATACTGTATACTGTATACTTATTTTTTTCTGTTGGACCTCACCAAGACAGTGGGTAGAGTTGAATTTTTTTTTTTTAAGATTTATTTATTGTTTGGACACACTAGAAGAGGGCATATGATTCCATTACAGATGGTTGTGAGCCACCATGTGGTTGCTGGGAATTGAACTCGGGACCTCTGGAAGAGCAGTCAGTGCTCTTAACTGCTGAGCCATCTCTCCAGCCCTAGTTGAATACTTTTTAAAAATCAACTGTTGTGTGTGTGTCTTTGTCTGTCTGTCTTTGTGTATTTGTATCCATGTGTGTGAGTTTGTGTGTGTGTGTGTGTATGTGTGTGAGAGTGTGTATATTGTATAGAGTTTACTTTTTAATTTTTTTTACTTCCTTTTCTTCTCTGAAAGTGTTACATATACTTCTTCCTGTTCTCCTTCAGATTCATGACTTCTTTTTTCATCAGTTATTACTGTGTGTATATATGCATCCATATATACTTACACATTCCCAAAGGAAGCCTGTTGAGTCCATATAATGTTACTTGTATGTATGTTGTCAGGACTATCATTTGGTGCTGGGTAACCAGTCGAATATGAATGCCCCTATATGTTCACAGATACATATATGCATAAAAACTCACATTTTAGACAGGTGGTTTGACACAGTCCTGTAATCCCAGCACTTGTCAGGTAGAGGCAGGAGGTCAAGGTCATCCTAGGCTGTATAGCAACTTCAAGGCCAACCTGGGCCTCATGGGATTGTGCCTGAAGCAAACACACACCTGTAGCTCCTCACATCTCATGCTTGCTTCTGCATTGCACTGTGTACCTTGGAATCTTCATTACATGACGCTGCTAATGCTAGCACAATACAGAATCCATTCTAATCCTTTCCCTGTTTTAAATCCCCCACCATACTTATGAAAGGGAGACGTGCTAGCCCCTTGTGCCTGTGGTGAACCTCTTAGTGCATCCTCTGCTTCTCCCCCCAGTTGTCATGTCCCAGTTTCCTCTGCACAGACCTCTTTCCCTGTGTAGTTCAGCACATCACTGAGCTACTGCCATGGATGCTGAGTTCCTGCATCCAGCTTCTTCTGCACTTCCCACTCTGTTAGCATCCTCTGATCCCCACATCGACATGTCTGCTTATCCCACTCCACTCCAAATTACCCATGTTAGGATTCTCCTGGTGGGGAGAAGGACCAGGAAGAAGAGGAAGTGTGTGTAGGGAGTCTGGGGGGCTGTGCCAGGTTACATCATCACACTGGGCTCACTATGGCAAACATTGCCTTCGTTTCAGATATGGGAATCAGAGTGCTGATAACTGACTGCCATGGTACATGTTTCCTCAGTCTGTGGCTTAGTTTGGAAAGTAAAACTAAGACCAGCCATTGGCTCGGTATGTCTCGGCACTGCGTCAGCCCAGATGACCTTAGTTTGATTCTTGGAATTGAGGGTAGAAAAAGAGAACAGATTCCTGAAAGTTGTCTTCTGATGCTCCCATGCCTTCCTCATCTGCAACCTTCCTCACACTAATAATAATAATTTACAAATAGAAAAGTAAAGCTTGTAGAAGTGGATGCCGGAGGGGAACAGCTGACACGCTCTCTCCCTAAGCACACTCCTAGCTTTAATCAAAGGGTATCACTGTGGCGAGTTCCCAGCATAGTCTCCACACTGTGTACATGTGGGCAGGGAGTCAAGAGTTGGAACAGTACTTGTTAGCTAAGCCAGCTTCTTAGTGGGTTTATATGAACAGAACTTCAGAAATTTTACACTTTTGCTCACGTCCCTGAGTGACTGTTTACTCTGGCCATGTTTTTAGAGCCCCTTGATTCTGCCAGTCCCAGATAGCTGCCACAGGGAAGAGCTGTTGGTACCCTCTATTGGAAACCTGGCCCCGATCCTGTGTCCTAGCAAAGCATATCTCTAGGAAGGCTCCATGGGGGAGCACAAGATTGAGCATTCCTATCCCATCTTGGCTCTTCTCCATGATCCTGGAGTGCTGTGCATTCGTCCATCTGTCCATCCGTCCGTCCATCCATCTATCCATCCTCCCTTCCCTTTTTCTTCTTTCCTTCTTCCTTCCTGCCTTCTTGCCTTCCTTCATTCCTTCCCTCTTTCTATCCCTCCCTCTTTCCCTCCCTTTCTCCCTGCCTGCCTCTGTTACACACACACACACACACACACACACACACACACACACACACACGGGTAAAAATACTTGACTGCAATACCAAGGGCCAGAGTTTGAAATCCCAGGGTCCACACAAAAGCTGCTTCTCAGGGTCGCTTAAGGGAGATGGGAGGCAGAGACAGGGGAATCCCCAGAATGTAACAGGTCAGGTCGTGTGTTGTACTCTGCAGAAAACCAGCAGGGGTCCCATCTCAGGTGATCTGGAAGGTACAGTCAGATACTCAAGGCTGTCTGCTGTCTTCTACATGTGCACTTCCATGTCTGCCTCCACAAGCATGGATGTTCAAACCTCCACACATACACAGAGAGAAAGGAAAATAAGTTCACATTAAAAATAAATAAATTTTAGCTATCCATATTAGTGAATTGTCTTGGACTTTTCTGAGGCAACTGTACTCAGTCGGACTGCCTGTCATGCAGTCTTCAGAATTGCTTTTTTCTCCTCCTCCCACCTCCTCTTTACTGATGCTTCAGTATAAATTAGTATGGAGCAGTCCCTTCATGAAACCTCTAACCTTTATTCATTGAAAGCAGAAGGAATCTTTAATTTTTCCCAGTGCAGACTGGTCTGTATGAGGATGCGTGTGTGAGCTCCCAACAATACACTAAAGTTCACTCCCACTCGTAGTGAGAATGCTCTGCATCGGTGTTGCCTCAGTCCAGTCAACTCACACCCTCCTAGGAAGGCAAGCACTCATTATCATGAGCATTAGAAGGTAGGCATCCTGCACATTGGACGATTTATTTGGTATCTTCCCACAGGATGAAGGGTTTTTCTTATCGTAAAATCTTAGGGTTGTCTTACTAAGCTCTTGTTGTTGGGTGAGTGGATTCCTGGCTGGGCTGTCCTGTTCTTACCCTCTCATTTTGTCCTCACCAGGTCTCTGGCCTCTGACCCTTCCAGACATTAATTGAAATGTGTTCTTTGTTTGTCTCAAGAAGAACCAGGATTATTATTTAACACTCCTATAGTGGCTAAGCACAGGGATTGCCAAACTCATTCTGGGAATGATAGGAAAATTGCCTGTTTCGTAGACATACAGTCTCTAATGCATATTCTATTTTTCCTTTTTAGCTCTTTTAAAATATGGAAATTATTTGCTTGTGAGCTGTACAAACCCAGGCCACTGAACAGCAGTAGTTTTCCTACATTAGAACGTTCCCTTTAAAATACATTTGTGGAGAGTTGTCTAGGTTCTGACATTTGCTCTTTACACATTGTACTGATGGGGAATCAGCATTTATGAATAATGAGAATCCATTGAAGACTGTGGGCACTCATATCCGGTAAGATGCATCCTTTCTTTCTGCTCTCAGTCTCCTCTGACACTGCCCATATTTTCAAAATGGAAACTTTTTAAGCTCTTGTTTGTTTGTTTTCAGTGCTGATGACTGAACCCAGAGACTGAGAGCACTCAGCAAATGCTCAACCAGTGAGCTAGGTCCCTAGTTTGTCCAAAGTTTAGTTCTTACATTTATGCTAATAAAAATGTCATTGTGACAGCCTTCTGTCACTGCATACATGGGTCATGGTAGCAAGTTATGCCCAGAGAGGGAAGAGAATTTGTGGCTTAAGAGGAGTCTTACGTAGTGTTGCTATCTTTCAAAACTGACCGTTTAATGAAACGTTCTAAGCATTTTCTTCTGAAATCCTATAGGGAGAGAGGAATTACATCCATAGAAGAAATAACCTGACTGGACGTATATGGCTTCTTTTGCTCATGTTTCCCTCTGATTTTCTTGTGGGATGTCTGTTGATGTTCTTCAGGTACAGGACAAGCAGTGCCCCTGCTCTTAAAGCAGCTGACAAGGCAGGACAGGCCTGGAGAAGCTGCGGGTGGGCGAACAGGCTCTCTTCTGTAGCCGCCATCTTAGCTGGAATCTCAGCAGATGGGCACAGAGCTACCCAGTCATTCCTTATCTATTCACATACAGATGGAAATCGGGGTGTCTCCCATCACTTCCTTGTCCTTTCAGGTCTTTACAAATGATGCTTTGGCTTGAATGCAGTTGTGAATACGTGTACATAGTTTCTAGGAAAGCATTTGGTACCCAGTGCATTGTGCCTTTGGGAACAAAGACACTTTGTTTAGAGAGTTTGTCCCAAGTTGGAGCTGGAGTCTGAAAAGGGGCCCATGTCGTCTCCCGCTTTCTCCTGCAAAGTCTTCAGAAAGCTGATGTTTGCTGAGTGCACGGCTGTACTCACTGTCCAAACAGCTCTCTGTTTGCCAAGCGGGAACATATTGCCGCCTCTGTGAGGCACTCCATCATGCCTTGAATGGATCCTCTTGTGTTCAGATTTTCTGACTCAAAGAGGGAGAGAGAAATATTTCTTTCAGGCCTCAACATTCACTGTAGCATCCAGAGTCTCATCAGGCCCTTAGAAATCACACATGCCACAGAAGCACTTCTCAAGGGGAGCAAGAGAGGAGCAGAGAGAAAGGAAGACAGGAAGAGACAGCTCTATTGAGAGGCCTTTCTTCTAGCCCTCTGTAAGCAGCTTTTGTAAATAAACAGGCTCTTTTGGCAAATAGAATTGTGAGAATACTCCCCCATTTTTCTAAAGCAGAAATAAAACTTCCTGCAGGGACTTTCCAAGGGATGGTGCATTTCTGCTCACTATTATCAAGCACACCCTAAAGTACAGTGGCACCTCACCACAGCATGAAATACACTCGTGCTATCCTACCAAGTAAGTAGGTGACAGGTTTTCATCACACCTGAACAATTCTCAAGCTGTGAAGGTTAGCTGATGTAATGGACTTCCTCTTGCTTTGTAAACTTGCCCTTACATTTTAGAGTTCCAAACTTACAATATACAGAAGAGTAAAGATAAAGTTTTTGTTGTTACATTCTGTACTGAAGTCTATGGTAATTGTATGTTCTGGTGAAGTCTAGTATTTGCTAATACAAACTGAGATCTTGGTTTCTGGGAAAATGTAGCCTCCCCTGATGGTTAGCGATTGTTCTGGGCTTTAAAGTTTGGGAAATCTTTGTTGAGTGCAGAGGGACAACCATCCCATTTATAGACTATCTCTGGAAGCATGCAACAAGATGCTTACTTACTTTGATCTCAACAGGCTACTAAGTACTCGTTATATGCTGGGCAAGCCTTGCTTGGTATTGTGGAGAAAACACAGAGGGCTTTCTGTAGTTGACTACCCGATACAAATGGTTTTATGAGTGGAAGGGGAGATTCTTATTCAGCAATAAAACACACTGCCTGGTCTTCGTCAGTGAGGATGAGCCCAGCTGCTATAAAGGAGTTCTTGGCTCACTCAGTAGATGCAGTGTCCACTGCTTTGCTTGTCTGCGTCTTACTCCTTATCTGTACTACCTGTGCCTGGAAATGAGCAGCTCCAACCTTAACGGCTTGTATCTGGACTACACTAGACTAGGAAAGGTCAGCTCTGCCTCTAGTGCCAAGATGATGACAACCAGCTAGCTGGTCCAGCAAGCTGAACATCTGCGAGGCCCTCTTGTGAGCGTTTGATGCATGCCAACTCTTTCTCTTAACCAGTACCAGTCTTGTGAGAGTGATACTACATGTGGGATATTTCTCATCTGAAATGCTCAGAGCCAGAAGTGTTTTTGGAATATCCGAGTGTTAAATGTCTGTGTACACTGGCACACAAATTTTTAAGTTTGGATCATTTTAGATTTCAGAACACTTTGGATTAGGTATGTTCAACCTATATCAAGTTCTTCATTTCAGTGGAAGACTGGGGCATAGAGAGAGGTTTAGTAACATGCCCAGGACCACACCGTTTATAATTGGTGGAGTTTGAGGTTAAATCTGTAGGGGTGTGGTCTTGTCATCTCTGCTATAGCTTTGCAGTGGGGGGCTGGACAGTCAAAAGACTGGACTTTACTCTTCCAGGACCTTGTTCAAATTCTCTTAATTTTTTTGGAGTGTGTATTAAAACAGAGGTGTATAGAAGTGTGTATTGATGGATACTGAAAACCCAACATTTAATGAAGCTAAGATAACTTTAAATAATGTATTCAGTAGGAGAAAAATCTGTTTTTATTATGGAAATAAGTTTAGTGCTTAACTCATTTCTTGTCTTAGGTTATAAATTGATTGAATTGTGTTATGGTCTGATAGGGAAAGCTAGCCATTTTGCTCAGAACTACTTGGCAGTTTGATTTTGAATCTCAAATACATTAATCATTTTAAAGTATCTGAGTAAAATCAGGATGTATATATTCATGTATGTACACATACATGTATGAATAGTAATGTATGGTATGTAAATGAGAATAGAATGAGAATAGAATATATGCCTAGGGTCTTGTCTTTGTGCATGTGTGTGTGTGTGTGTGAGTGTGTGTGTGAGAGAGAGAGAGAGAGAGAGAGAGAGAGAGAGAGAGAGAGAGAGAGGAGGGAGGGAGAGAGAACATTTTCTAATTTTTTAATACTGCGTGCTCATGTGGCTGTTGGATAGTGTAACTAGCTTTTTTCAACATTCTGGTGCTAGTCAGGCCTATTGCAGGCTCTTGGGGGAAACCCAGTTCCTAGCATTATTGGTACCTGATCTATCCAGAGGTATCAACCTCTTTTGCTGAGTAATTGTGGTAAGAGAAGTAGTTGTGTGTACTTTCAGGATTATGAAAAAGCTATTCAAGGATTCAGCCTTCAATTTCAAGAGTAATGAGACTGGTAGCTTGTTTAGGCATACGGTGCCTGGCTTTCATAAATTCTAAATGTTTTCATTAGTGAAAAAAAGCTTAGTTTCAGAACACTTTATATTTAAAGTTAACTCAAGTGAAACCCATGACAGGATATGGCAACAGAGTATCTGCATTTTATTCTCAGTGATCAGTTGGTCATTGTGTGGCAACGATGCTGGTGGGTTTGTTTCTGTTAGGTTTGAGATACCAGGGCGATAATGATTTCCCATATATTGAACATACAGGGATTGACAGCATGTGATATTTTTAGAATCCAATTTCAAAAGCGATGCAGACTATTAGAAGTGCCCATGGGGATGCCTGCAGTTCCAGCCACATTATAGATGGAGGGAAGAACAATATCCTAAGTAGTTTGTTGCTTGCTGCTGGTAGGATCCAACTGCCGAGGTTCCTGAAGGCTTGCTTTATGTAATTGAAGTTCCCTGTAGTTTGCGCGCCTGTTAGAAAGAGTTTCAGATTGCTGCTTGTTAAAAAGGAACACGTTCTAATTTGGGTCATTAAACAAAGGAATTTGCTGCATTTTGAGAAAATGAACTTGATTTTATCTGAAATATTCTGACTGTTGACCAGAGAGTCTGTTCAGCAGTTTACACCTTTAAATGGGAATTGTCTGGATGACCATGTTCCCCAAGAGAATTCTGATGCTGTGTTCTTGGCTATCAGCAGCAGCAGAAATATTTACAGTCTTATTAACTGATCCAGGTCATGCAAGGCCAAGTAAAGTCCCTGACACACAAACATGAAAGACCGTTCATATCCCCAGAATGCAGTAAAGTCCACTGTGGTGACAATGTTTGTGGATTGACTACAGCTGGAGCTCATTGGCTGGCTGGACTAGCCAGCTGGAGAGCATCAGGTTCATGATACCCTTTGTCAGAAAACCAGGTAGAAAGCTATCAAGAAAGATAGTTCAAATTGATTTACTGGCCTCTGCATGCACGCACGTATACAGAATATATATATTCTACAGACACACATATGCTCATACATGCACAAATCGCTTTCTTAAATATATCATCACCTGTCTGTTTTGTACTAAGACACATAGTATGTTCTATTAAGCTATCAGAGGGCACTGGTAACGATAGAAAAAAATGCAATAATCGTACAGACTGCTGCTTAATACAGTGCTCATTATTCTCTCTTATAAAGTCCTATGTTGTGTTGCTGTGGAAGTACAGGAATTGATTTATTAAGAGGAAGATGGAGAACTATTTTTAGACAAATTATACTCATCTCTGCTAATTGAAGTATATTCAATTAAATACCCATTATCAGGATAAAATTTATGGCACTCTGCTAGTATCTTATTATTTTTTTTCTCTCCATGTTAAAATAGTATACTGAAGTTAAGACTCAGTTTATTGAGCTTAAAGTAACTACAAATAAACTATACTTAAGGGATTTTTGAATGTGTTTATTTTTCCTAGGATGTATGTGGCTTGTTGTTCTCTTGTGTGTACGTTGTTAAATGTGTGATGTGTGTCTGCGAGTGGGTGTGTGCTAAGGGGTATGTGTGGAGGCCCAAGGACAACTCTCAGGTGACAGCCCTCACCTTTCCAGCTTGTTTGGACACAAGGTCTTTTTGCCATCACCTCAGCCAGGTTGTTTAGCTTCAAAGCTCTGGAGACTCTCCTGTCTCTGCTTTTATTTCCCTTAAGAGCTCTGGGGTCACAGATGCTTTTGGTGCTGGTTTCTGTTTTTCTGTGGGCTCTAAGGAATCCAGACTCGTGTCATCAGGCAAGTACTGTACCCAGCAGGCTGTCTCTCTACCTGTAGTTTACTGCTTCGTTGCCCCTTGTTGCCTATCCTACAGAATTGGCACAGGAATATCTACATCAAAACTAGTGGATCATTTGTTGGCAGTGGGGTGGAAGGGTAGATGTCTGGCTTATGAAAAAAGAAGCAGACCCAGAAGTCTGGTAGTCAACATTTTCTAAAGGCCTCACATTCTGATATAGCAGGCACCCAATCATGACAGCAAGAAAGACTTTAGTGAACATCCATCCACAGCCCTTGTCTAGAATCTGTAATTATAGAGGTAAGTGAGGTCAGTGAGATCATCCAGAAGGAAGCATGGAAAGAAACCGTTGGGTTCCCTTTCTCCCAGGCAAAACTCAATGTCATTCCTGCTACAACCTCCAAAGGGCTGGCATTGCAGGCGTGTGACTCCATACCTGGTTAGTGGGGCTGACTTTTGAAAGTGAAGCTTTAGCTGTTTGGGAAGAATTGCTTGTTTCTGAGGTTCTAGAGCACAGTGTGGGGGATGAGAAAGTACGTTAAGTACAGACACAGAAGCCCTCAAGTATCCTGTTACTGGGAAGGTGGCTGGTCAGCTTGGCTCAGCTCTCTAGACCTTTCCAGCCTTCCCAACCTCCCCAAATTTCCTGCAAGTATGGACCTTACTCCAAGCACTGAGAGATGGTAGTCTAGGCTACGTGAGTCTAGCCTCCTTGCCAGTGTTGTTCCTTATCCAGTCCTCAGCTGCCCCTGCTTTTGCCCTAAGAGGGAAAGGCCTAGCTGTGTAAGCACGGCCTGGCTGTAGGAACTCTCCTCTTCTTGCTGGCCTCCTCTGTGTGGCTTAGTGAAGACAGCGATGGGGCTATATACAACTTATCGTCTCCTAGCCCATTATCATCAGGTCATGGCCATTAGGCAGATCAGGGAACTTTTGTTAGTAAGCTAAACACCTTTGTAAAACTAAAGTTCACTTTAGAAAATCATGGGGCTTTGAAGGACACCTTCCACTAGTGATAATGGGTGCTTGCTTGCAAGCAAGGGGGCTTCTCAGCAGAACGGAGAGGATGCATCGTGATTCTGTTTTGTGGAACATTTGATTTTTTGCCCTTACTCTAGCTATTTCTATAACAACTCTGGATTTTTTGGGGCGGTGGGTAGTTCTAGTCTATGGATCATGGGCCTGTCTGCTGTGCTTTTGAACTTGAACCAAGCTAGTAAACTGTAGGACGTTATCAGTACAATGTGTTAGGATGTTGTCAGAGCACTCTGTTGGAACAAGTTTAGGTATAAAGGTGACTGCAGACATACCCTTGGGAGCAGTTGTAAGGGAACCTGCCTGTGTGGTTTGCTTTGTAACTCCATGAGAGTAGGGTTGCTAGGGAATACTATCTTGGTAAAGCTATACGTTATAACAATTTGCTTTCAGCTTTCTGATGGGTGATGGCTTTAGAGTTATTTCATTTGTCACAGATGAATAATGTGAATCAGCTCATGTGAAATGCAATCCTGTGTTGCTATCTGGTTCATAATTTCAGTACCATTTTCAAACTTGCCAACTAGAACATGGCCATGGACAAAGTAGCGCAATTCATACGCACCCCTAAGGCTTCCAAGAGCCCCAGGTTTGCCTCACCTCTCTGCTCATCTCAGAAGAAGAGGGCTTTGTGAAGAATTACATGTGGTGGGCCCAGGTGTCTGGAGAGAAAGAACATCCTTTATCCTCTTCATTCTCCTTGCTCCCTCCCCTCCCCTCCTCTCCTTTCTTCTCTTCCTCTTTCCCTGTCTCTTTTGATACAAGGTTTCATATAAACTTGCTTGCCTAGAACTTACATGTAGTCAAGGATAACCTTGAACTCCTAAGCTTCTTGTCTCTACCTCATGAGTTCTGAATTTAAAGGTACGGGCTAACATGCTTTGTTTATGCAGTACTAGAGTAAGACACAGGACTTTTCTGCATGCTAGGCAAGTAAGCCACAAGCCCCCGAGAGTGAAGAAAGCTGCTGAAAGAAAATGGCCAGTAACTCCATTAAAAGCCCCAAATACCCAGAGCCTTGGAGAACGCTCCTGTCAGGATGGTTTATTATAGTTCTCCCGAGTTGCCCTATAATGAACAGTCTGTCATTTTGATTCTTCATTACTCATGTTATAAACCTGAATAGTATTCTTTAACAGCATTGCTTGCATTTCATCTCAAGATGTGATTCAGATGTAATTGAAATACCTTTATTCAGTAGATGCAGTGTTGGGAAAATTTTACATTGTGTAAGATCACTTGATGTTTCTACTAGGAATTCTGGGTACGGTTTCTTCCCTCCTTTCCCAGAAACCTCCTTGAGTTTGTTTCTGATTGAATAGTGAATGGTCCTCTACACTACATGAGGTATTGGGAGTATCTATCCATCTGATATCACAACAGGTAGCAGACAAACACCTTGGAAAGGGCTGGCTTTAAAAATGGGGCTTGGAGATGCCACCATGATGACCAGATCTCTAGTCCTCATGTAGGTGAAGGGTGGACATGGCAGTCCACTTGTAATTCCAGCATTTGGACAATAGAGTTAGAAAATTCCGCCGGCAAGCTAGACTAGCTGAAGCAGCTATCGAGTGAGAGACCGGAGTCAGTATGTAAGGTGGAGAGTGGTTAGGGAGTACATCTGATGATGGGCTCTGGCCTCATGTGTGTGTGCCCACACAGCCACCTGCATCATGTGCACACATCCCCCATGTAGAGCAGATAGACAGACAAACACTCCTGCACTGATGCGCAGGGCTGTGAAGTACTATGACCTTTCTATGCTTTTGTCTCGGGCGTGGTCATCACTCACAGGGATTGTAGATGTGAAGTATCCATCAGGACCTATTTCTCAGTAGTACTGAGTTGCGTTTGTGTCACTTGTTAAGTTGAAGCTTACAGGGTCCCAGCTCACGTGTAAACATGTACATCCGTGGACATAGGCCACCCCCATAATGAGGAAGCCCATCCCAAGAAGTCTGAACTGAGTAATTATTAGCAACTACAACCTACAGGGTGGTGCCAGATATTTTTCAATCATGCAGGTAAATCTTATTCCTAACTTGGATTCAGACAGCATGAAGGGCAGAGCCCCAAGATCTCAGAAACCAACTTGAGCTTCAGGTTGGAAATGAGAACGAACTTGGTGTCTCTCATGCTTCCAAAATTCAGGCTGCCCCTTTCGTGGGTCTTCTGTCTCACTCCTTAGTCATTTCTATGTCTTAGACACACCAAGAACCTGTGCTGCTGAAGACGTCGAGACTGTAAGCCTAAGAGCATGCTGGGACAGTGTCTATCACAGACTTCAAGGCAAAAGCAGGGTCCCAAACTGGCCCCTTGTGTGGCACCTTGCACAGCTGCTCATTTGTAAACCCTGCTCCACACTTAGGGATGGAAGCATCCTTCCTTCTCTTTAATGTTGCTGGACCCTTGCCTTCCGGCACAGTCCGACTGGGTGTAACAAAGATGTGTTGAGTTCAACAAAGTAGCAACAAGAGTTTTAAAAACCTGAGTTCAAGATTCGATTACAGGCCCCCGCCTGGGACCTGATCTCTTTGACGGTTTTAAAGCCTTCTCTCTATAGTTCTGAATTTAAATCTGGTTCTTTCAAACTGGTGTTAGCACAGTGTGCATGCAGAAAATGGCTCACCAATCCCTTTACTGTTCACTTCCAGTGTGAGGGTTTAAAATATTTCTCAAGTATCATAAGAGTAATTGCTACATGTAGCCACAAAGCCCTTTGCCTCTAAAAAGAAAACTGCTGAGCTCTGTGTGGTAGTTGGTTGCTTTTGTGGATTGGTTGTGAAACCCTGGTGACTTTTCATTTCTTTCCACATCTTGCATAATAAATGTTTATTGAATTGAAATTAATAAAATATTAACCAATGTATTATAGCACTATGTATTCACACAGTAACTGCGTAGATTGTTCTAAAACATGAAGTCTAAGGCTCCTTGATAGTAAGATTATTTAGGTAGGTGTCTTGAGCTTATTTAAACTAAAGGAAGTTAGGATTTCAGCTTTAAACCCTGGTCTTTTGTTGCCTTTCATCTTGTTTTGCAAACTCAGTTCTTCAAGGCGTGCTTTGAAAGAAAGAAAACTTATATTTTAAACTGACAGGGCAAACAGATTTTGAGCCTTGTCTTTTGAAATGAGAAGATGCCAGTGGCCTGGGGTTGAAATCTCTGCCCAGCTCAACTTTGGCTCTTGGTAGCAATTTACTTCAGGAGTGTGCCTCGGCTGCCATTGTAGTCATTTGCTTTTCAGGGCAGTGGTCAGGCCAGCTGGAAATTCTGGTACAGAAGACTCACTTCTAGAAAGCAAGGGCTGGTCCTTTGACATCCAGCTGTGCCAGCCCGCTGAGGAAGTTAGGTATACTGAACGAGCTCTCTCTCAGTTTCCTAGAAACTAGAACAAGGAAGTGTAAGCAGGGGGAGGTGGAGGGAAATACAGAGATCCAGAGACAGACAGAGAGAGGGTGGGGAATAGGGATATGGGGCTTGATAGTAAATGAAAGAAAAACAACTTCTGCTTCCTTTTCCACTTCTTATTATCTAAATTGCAATCTACATATTTTTCATTAAAAATAGGGTATAATTTTGCAGCTCAAAGTTAGAACTATTGGGAGAAATATCTGTGAAGGGCAAAACAAGTTCCCTGCTCTCTTGTCTCTCTCCCAGTGACGTTGCAGGGCTCCGGCTGTGCAATTCTCCTATCTCTCTTCTATGCAATGTTAAAGTTGCTGAATCGCCAGTTTCTGGTGGTGCTTTTGGAGATGCTGGACCTGTGCCCCACCAACCTTTCCTCAGAGCAACCCCTGAAATTAGCAGGTGCTCCTCTCTTCAGATAACTATAGTAGCCTAGGCCAGATCCAAACCCAGGCTTCTCTAAGGATAGGGCTGTATTCTTCAAGTCAACTCTTAATCTTGGAAAAAAAATATAGGTTAGAGAAAGCAGTGTGCCTTCCTCATTTTTCTGGGACCAAAGGGATATGCTTAGTGCCTAGCATACGGAATGACTCTGTAAAAGTTTGGTTTCCTTCTTCCTACCAGCCCCATGACCTCAGAAATAACCCTCAGACTGAAAATACATTTACAAATACCTTGGCCATATCACTGCTGGGCCTTGGGAGTCACTCCACTGTGGTTTGATTAGACTCCCCTCCTGTTTTCAGGGCTGCTGTGACTCTCTTGATCTCTTCTTTTGAGAACTGTCTATTTGATTCCTTTGCTTATCTTTTAAATGAGGTGTTTTTTTTTTGGTTTTGTTTGTTTATTTGTTTTTTGTTGAAGTATAAGCATTCTTTGTGTTCTGGATAGAAGTCTCTTATCAGATGGGATTTGCATGTTGTCCATCCTACAGTTTTTATTTTCTTAGTAACAACTTGAATGCACAAAGGTTTTCATTTCAATGGGGTTCTTTTTTTTTTTTTTTTTTTTGTGATACTTGTGGTATTATGTCTGACTCTTACCAAGTAAGAGTGTCATAAAGACTAAGTCCACATTCGTCCATGAATATTCCAAATATTCAATGAATATATTTAGGTCTATGCCTAGTTTTGAGTTAATCATTATATAGGATCTCACACAGAAGCCCAAATTTATTCATTTTGCCTCATTGTTTTGTTTTTAATGTAGCTACATTAGCTCAATAAACATTCTCCTTCCAGTTCTACAAGCTGTACATGTAGCAGCTTTCATCTGACTCCATAATAGTTTCTGTCTCTCTAGCTAGACTTCCTAGTTCTTTCAAACAAAAGCCTCAATGTATCATGTAAGCTTCTGTCTTAATTTATGTGATACCTCTACATGTCTGCAGAGATGCACGTGCGTGTAACCAGTGTATTTAAGTAAGACTTTGGACAGTTTACAAGATTCTTTCAAAATGTTTGACAGGTCTCATAGGCTAATGATTTCCCAGTATAGGCAAAGGAGCAAATGTATTTGTTTGAGAGACATTTCTCCCCTCTGAATTTAGGGAATGCTGGTGACTTGAACAGTTCCCTCCCCCAGTATCCTTTTTGTTTTTAACTCAATGTTTTGGCTCAGTAAATATTCGGGTTCCAGTTCTCCAAGCTGTCCATCCTTTGGTGAGAATGTACTAGAATAGCAGAGACAGCTGCATTTTTAGATGATGGAAAAGGGAAACTGAGCTTCTTAGGGAAGGATGACAGCAAGACCATTCTCTGTGAGGCTAGCTCAGGAAGGAAGGCAGTAGCTTCTCACATAGCCAGTGGATCTGGAGCAACCTTGAGGTTCCACAGCACAGTTGACTCGCAGACGCCATTAGAGTGTGTCTGAAGTGGCTTTGATGATGCTGCTAGGAAAAAGAGATGAAGCATGTGCAAGACATTTAGCAACTCCTGACATCAAGGCCAGGAAGAAAGCGTTTCTAGCTGTAAATCACTTGCTTGCCCTACACTCCCTAAAACATTTTATACAAATGGCTTTAACAGTTTTTAAGGCCATACTTGGGATTAAGGGACTGTTAGCTTGGTATACATTTTGGTAATTAAAAAGCCATATTTCACTGACCCCTGTAACTATGAAATACTTGACGTTTTGTGTGTTAAGGAAGAGTTGCCCAGTAAGTACATAGTATATGGTTGTATACACTTCTTGACTTTATACATTATAAGGGCACATGATATTTTAAAACTTACTTCTTATAGTGTAATTATAACAAAAAAGAGAATGCAACAAATAGCAGTCACGGAGGGTACTAGGGCTGGAGAGGTGGCTTATTGGTTAAGAGCACTGGCTGCTTCTTCAGAGGAACTGGGTTCAAGTCCCAATATCCACATGGTGGCTCACAACCACCTGTAACATCAGTCCTAGCAGATCAGATTCTTTTTTGGCCTCCTTGGGTACACATAATACACAGATGCATAATGCACAGGCCAAACATCTATACACATAAAATAAAAATAAAGGTACTAAATTATCAAAAGCATTGATGAATAAGGAATAGACATGTGCTCATTACTCACACGCTACTTTTTCAGGTGTTAGCGAACTTAATGTTTACACCTGACCTTATGAAGTAGACATTTTTATTTCCACTTACAACTGTTGAGAAGTGAGACTCAGAGAGGCTCAACGAGTTTGTTGTTCAAGGACTCACAGAGGTTAGAGACCAGGGGGAGAAATCGTTCGGTGAAGCTGAGTGAGTTGATTTTTGGATTTCAAAGCTAGTGCAGTTCTTTTTAAGGAAATCAATTCAAATAGAGATATAAAGGAGATGCCTGTAGTTTCGGTGGCTGGACTAAAGATGCTGGGGGTGATGCAGAACATGAACTTGGAAACCAACACCTTTAGCGCTTAGCAATTGCTTTACTTCTACTTAAAAATAAATTGGCGTCATGCAGTGGTTCATTGTTTTGGAGGCACAGTAAAAATCGAACTCAGAGTCTTGAAAATGTGAAGCCCCATTGTGTTCTACATTGAGCGACGATGCATGTCACGCCACACTCCGTTTGCTTTTGATAAGAGACACACATGAGACCCCTGGGTTTGTGAGCATAGAGATACTCAGAGAGTTCACTGATGTGATGTGTTATCCTTGAACTTGCAGCTAGCTCTCATCTGGAACCTTCCTTGATGTCCTGCACCCTTTCTACTCTCTGCTCTTTCTCTGGAGACTTGCAGACCTGCTTATGCCAGTCCTTTCCACCCTGCTGTCACGGTCACAACCCTGTGATGCTGCATTATGATGGGAAAGCTGCATTATGCTTACCTGTAAACGCAGTGACTAGGCGGCAGGACCTGTCTTCTTCTGCCATGTAAAGTGGCGCCACCATTTCTCCTGGGTTTGTTCCAGCTGGGCAGTTCTCACTGCTGGCTGCACAATACCCACCAGGAGAAAGCATAATCCACACAGTGCCTGGGCCAGGAAGCTCACCTCACAATGAAATCCATCTCTTGGGGTTGACATTTGGGGGTGGGTTACTAACTCCACGTGAGAGCTAGTCAGGAAAAGTAAGTTCTAAGTTCCCTTTAGGGAAATTGTTGGATTGTAGGATCCTTGGAAGGATGTCGACTTGTTTTTGGTGTATGACAGTTAGTTTGTGATGAAATATTAACCCGAACTACATCTTAGGTAACTGTTAACCTTGCCATTCATTAGCCTGCCTTAATCGTATAGTTAACACTCATTGATAGAAGCCCCAACTAGCATGCACAACGCCCTTATAGGCTCCCCACTGTCGCATAAAACTGGCCATGGTGGGAGCTCTAGACTAGCCTGGACTACATGAGACCCTGTCTCTAAAAGGGATGGGGGTGGACAACTCCAGCCACGAAACATTCATTGAATTAACTTCTGTTAGTTTAATGTTTTACTTTGAAAAGTAGAAATTAATTCTGCATGTAATGTTGCCTAATTTTAGAAGATGATCTGGTTTTCTCCCTGCTTAATGAGAGACAAATCAAGAAGCTGATGGACTTTGTCATTGTTTATTTATGATATTGGAGATTAAACCTAGGCTCTTACATGTATTAAACAGGTATTCCACCACTGAGCTATACCCAAGCCTTTCAAAAGCACCCCAACTTTGTATTTTAAAGTAGTGTTCTATAAAGATGCCCAGGCAGGCCTTGAACTTGTGATTTTCCAGCCTTAGCTGCTCAGCTAGCTGGAATTACAGGATTGTATAACTGGGTCCAACTGGTTTGGGGCATTTTAAAGATTTTCTTCCTTTCACATTAATGGTAGGTTATAATGAATTATTGAAAATAAAAATCACATAAAACCCTAAATCCAAAGCCTGTGGGAGCTTTTTGAACCTCGAGAATGTTCACTTCAAAATTTGTTTTTATATATTAATTATAATACAGTCTTTATAAAAAGTAGAATTGGAGTTTGTTAGGAAGAGATTTGAGCTATTCTAACACACATTTTACAGTCAAGACGGGGAAAAACCTTTGGTTCCATTCTGTCAGGCTGGCTTTAGAAGAATAGTTTTGATTCATGGAATTTGTGGCCTTAGGGAGTTGTTAAATATTAATAGAGATGGTTATAGTCTTGTTGTTACTGCTTTTGTATATGTTTTGTATTTTCCTTGAGTTGTACAGCCAGGAAATTATGGCAGCCATGGTTTCAGGCAGTCATGGCATGTCAGTTATTGAAGAGAGACTAGGCATGTTAAAAGTCCTAGTAATTACATTGAATAATGTGTCTTATCTATTGATATTTTGCTCTTATGTCTTTCAGGACCTGCTGAAGTTCCCATGATGTCACCCAACGGGTCCATCCCTCCTATTCATGTGCCTCCAGGTTATATCTCACAGGTATGACATTTGACTGGCATCTCTACTCACTAGTGCACTGTTATTGTTTGAGCAAAATACATGTCAAGGCTTAACAAACATCCTTTATGAGTAAATTTAGTTATACTGACACTAGAATTATTTCCTCATTTGCTTTCTGCTGCCTTGATAAAAACACCAAGCAGAACAACTTTTGGAGGAAAAGATTTATTTTAGCCTAAAAGCTGTAGGCCATCATGGAGTGAAGCCATGTCAGAACTAGAAGGGACTAGAGTAGAACCAGGAAAGCTTGCTAGTTACTGCCTTGGTCTCCTTTTACAGTGAAGCTACCCTTCTTATATATCCCAAGCCTGCCTGCGTAGGGCATGGCACTTCCCACAGTGAGCCGGGCCTCCTCCATCAGTCAGGAATTGGAAATTGTCCCTCGCACATGCTATGGGCCATGTGATGGAGGCGTTTTGTCAACTGAAATTCTCTTCTTGCAGTGTGTCAAGTTGAAGACAAATGTAACCAGGAGAGGTTGCTGATCTTTTTATGGTACTGCTTGACACTTGCCAGATCTTCCTGAAGTGCCAGAGTCAGAGAGAGAGGAAGACAGAAGGGCCAATAGGCTGCCTCCCTATTGTCTGTGTGAAATTCCTCCATGGAACCTTCTGCTTTAGAATTCTCTTCCCATCTGTCCTATGACTCACATATCTCAGGTTGGCACTGAACATAGTCTGTAGCCAAGGTTGACATTAAACTCACTATTTTACCAGGATGGCCTTGAACGCCCCATCTTCGCTTCCTGGTCTTCTTGCCTTCATCCCTTGAATGCTGGGTTATAGTCATCCCTTTCCACATCTAGCTCAAGATAAAAGCTGTAAAGGAGAAAACGTTAGGAGTAGACTTTCCTGAGATCTAGTGGCTATCTGTACCCTTTGAGTTTTGTCAGCTAGTCCTTCTACCCCAGCAGTTCTCACTAGTTAAACAGTCCTCTCCTTCCTCATCTGCTGGGTGTTCTCCAGCTGTAAGCATGTCATACATACACTGAGAAAATGGGGGGAGGAGCAGGAAGAGAAAACAGCTGCCCCTTTACTCAGAGATGAGAAGCACTGGTACTGCTTTTTGGGTCCTACCTCATATAACCCCTCATTTAAATTTTTTCTTGGCACCTCTACCTATACTTTAAAAATATTTAAAAATCTGTAATTTTCCACTATTAATATTTTTGGGGGGAGTTGGTGTGAGTTGTTTGTTTTTGTTTTGTTTTTAAGAAAAAAATGGCACGTACATAGGAAAATTGTTGAAGGCCAGGCAAGAAGAACTAACAAAGATTTCTCTTTGATGTGAACAGAGGCATTTCTCCACCATGCAAGGCAACTACAAACACTGTAATTCATTGTTTTTCCACTCCTATTTTCCTGGGAGCCAACTTAACAGTTTTTGAGTTGCCAGATTGCTGGCCCGTTTTCCAATTGTTGTAAATAAATGGCTTGTTTTACACAAGTCTTTGTGCAAGAATCACTAGAAGCAAAAGAAGGTGGGGCGAGGGCCATAGGATGTAAGGTCATGAACGACATTCATGTCACAAGTCAGTTAATAGAGAGGAGCAAGGAATGTTGGGTTTCTCTTCTGTCCCCACTCATTTAGTTTGAGAAAGTGTTTCATTCCATTGAACACCGTATGGTTCTCACCATTGTGACAGCAAAAATAGCACCTTGCTTTATGCTAAAGGCCATTAAGAAATAGTAGTTAAAGTTGGACACTCTAACAGGGAGAAGCTGTGCTTAAATGTGTACCTTTTCTCACTGGTGTTGTTCCTGTCGTTACATTAAATGCAGAGCATTTATTGTGAATCCTAGGACAAAAAAAAAAAAAAAAAAGGAATTTTCTCCCTTACAATATTGCTCATTCTGAAAAACTTTCATTAAAATTAAGGTAGAAAGGGCAAAGGGGGAGCTGTAAACGCATGATTGAAGCGTCGCCGGTCCACCCAGCTGACAGTCCTGCTAGAAAGTTCTAGAAGATCTGGAGGTCTGCAGTAAAAATGGAGGAGTGATTGTGATGGAGCATTGAAAAGGAAGAGGAGCAAGCAGCCTGTGCAGCTCTGGCTACTGGTGTTTGGTAGGCAACTTTGCAGGGCCAAGAGTTTAAACCAGCAAGGGCAGGATCTCTGACACTGAGCTATTCCTCAGCTTGAGACTGTTCCAGGCAGGCTTTAGGGAACAGGACATCCTGAGAGTTTATTAACCTTCAGCAATAGGTTGTATCATTAACAAAATGTCACGGTGAACTGTCTGAGAAAAACAAGTTGTTAATATAAAAAACCTTGAACTTAGGCAGTAGAATGCATATGTGCCTTCTAGGGCTGGGCCGACTTCACACTTCAAAGGAACAAGGGTGGAGCCCAGTGAAAAACATCTGGGGAAACTTGTCATAACCAAGAGATCTAAGGGGCAAGAAACGTAGTTGTCATAAAGTTGCGGGAAGAAAGTGTCTTAGTTAGGGTTCTGTGGTTGTAGTAAAACACCATGACCAAAAACGAATTGAGGAGGAAAGGGTTTAGCTGAGTTAGGTTTCCATAGCAGTGTTGACCACTGAAGGAAGTCATCACAGGAACTCAAACAGAGCTGAATCCCAGAGGCAGGAGCTGATGCAGAGGCCACAGAGGGTCACTGCTTACTGGCTTGCTCCTCATGGCTTGCTCAGCCTGCTTTCTTATAGAACCCAGGACCACCAGCCCAAGAATAACACCACCCACCATGGGCTGGGCCCTCATTCATGATCACTAATTAAGAAAATAACTTATAGCTGGTTTTCATGGAGGCGGCATTTCCTTAATTGAGGCTTCCTCCTTTCAGATAACTCTAGTTTGTGTGCCATAAGACTAGCCAGCACAGAAAGAAACATGACATTTAAAAGCAAGAGAAATCCTGCTTCAGCAGGATTTGTTTGTCAGGAATGCTTCTCAGTTCTGTTTTCTTCCCGACGTCCAAGAGCTAGCATTACTTCATGTGGATTTGTATATTAACACATAGGATATTGGCTGGCATACAACAGATTTTTAATGAATGTATATATAGAATTTGGGGCTGAGAGGTAGCTTAATAAGATGCATACTATATAATGTTTTGTCAGTGACAGACTTCACGTGTGATGATAGTCCTAAAGAGTGGATACAATACAATAGTGATTTTGTAGTTGTCTCAGTTTTTGTAAGTACCTTCACTGGTGTGCATATGGTAGAATTACCTAACAATGCATTTCTCACAACACATCCCACCTGTTATGTGATATATAATGATATGAGAGCGGTTCAGGTAGAGTAATAGATTATGTGATGCCTGGAAAAGAGCAAGATCAGAGTGGTCTATATCTGCACATATTGAAACATTATAAATATATATTTAAGAAAGAAGAGAATCCTTAGATAATGTAGCCAAGGAAAAAAGTCATCCTGCCATTGGTGCTGGGATAACTAGATCTTCACACCTTTAAAATCAGTGATATTGATCCTTCACTTCACATCCTATACAGACATCTACGCACAATGGATTGGGAGCAAAAATGAAGACTAACATTGTAAGATTTTGAGAGTAGACTTTGAGCTTATTGTGTAAGATGGACTCTTAGCTAGGACAGCCCAAATAGTGAAATGAAAAGAGCAAAGGTGATTTTAGCTGTTTACAAATCGAACTTGTGTGTGTGTCTGTGTGTGTGTGTGTGTTCCAGAAGATAACACAAGGCAGTTCAAAGACAGCTCAAAGTAAGAGCCAATGTATGTAAATTGAGTAAGAATTGAAAGCACCAAGTATCTACAATGTGGGAGGGCCTACTGTGACTCAAGGGGGCCACAAGGATGAAAATTCAAGGCCTGCCTGGGCCATGTGGCAAGACACTGTCTCACTTATCCAAATATGGAAAGTACTGCAGAGCATTTGCTGTATTACACATCCAAGGCCCTCAATTCTTTTGTTTGTTTGTTTGTTTGTTTTTGTTTTTTTCAAAACACTTTATCAGTATTTATATATACATATATACTTATACATGTATACATATATAAACAATAATTAAATAATAAGATGTATTTAAAAAGTATGGGGGGTTGGGGAGAGTGGGAGGAAGGAGAGAAAAGGGAAAATTATGTAAATACAGTGCTCATATATAAAATTCTCAAAAAGGAGTCCAGTTTTTTAAAAATATTCAACAGATTAACTAGCATTTTACAATATGAAAATAAATATGACCTATAATTATATTGAAGGACATTTTAACTCATTACAAACTTTGAAGTTTAAAATGAAATCAATAAAAATTATTTGACCCAGCATACTAACAGAAACCACAATAACGTTTTATAATTCAAAGTATTTCTGAGAACAAGAAAATGGATTGTCAGGAGCTAAGTCGGCAGAGCCAGGGGGACACTGTGTGTTATTTCTTTTTCCTTTTTCTTTCTTTTTTTTTTTTATTATTATCAAATCATAATTTTTACTTTTTAACACAGGGGTTATAAACACGAAAATGCAGGATGTGGGGAAGGGGATGACACAGGAGCATAGGTGTTCAGGGGGGAGTACAGATATCTTTCAGAACAGGGTATCAGCTGGGTGAAGGTTCAGGGGTCAGGTCACTATGACTCTGCCTATGCTTCACTTGTCCTTATCTAATTTGGTACTATCCTCCAAGGCTGCCTATTTACAAGGTCTGTGACTACTCAGGCTGGTAGATTTCCACAAAAGCTGCCTGTTTACAATAGTTTATAGCCATCTTTTTCAGTGTTTTTCCATAGAGACCCAAGACTTTGTGTTAGCAGGCATGTATGTCAGGCCTAGTGCTGATTTTAGGCTTATGGCTGATTTTAGGCCTTCAGTGTATAAGGGCCCTCAATTCTTATCCAGCACTTCAAGACAACCAATCAATGAGACAAAATAAAAAGACTAAAGATAGGACATTCTCCATTGTGGTGATATACAAGGCTCTCTAGGACTTGAAAAGGTATTCAGCATGCATTATACACTCTGAGATGGCTACGTCTCAGGAAAAAAGGAGATAAGAATTACTAAGGATGAGGAAACAGAGGCACGATCACACCGTATAAGGTAGTGTCGGAGAAGTCACCCACTCTGGACAGGGGTCTCAGATGGTTAATCAGGGTTTCCATTTGACTTAGCAGCAGCAACGACTTTAAATATATATGCGGAAAGAGACTATACAAACACAATGTACACAAGTGTCTATTTAATGGTCAATCGCAATGACTTCAAGGTGAAGACACTCACTTTATGAATGAATGGATAGGTGGCTGTAATGTGATAGATCCAGACTCAGCCATGAGATGATCCAGTATTCTATTAAATACCCAGTGAAATCTTGAAAACAGTGTCCGCGTTGAAAACAAGCTAGGCACAAGAGTTTCGTAGTGTGTTATCTGTGTATGTGAAACATCTGCAGTTAGCAAATGCACAGACACCTAGTGATTGCCAGGGGCTGGGCTGGAGTAATGAGGAATGGCCAGCTGCTCACCTCATGGTGGTAGTAGTGTGTGTTTGGGTAATGACACTGTTCACAAAGTACATAGTGGTGATGGCAGTCAAGCCTGTTACTATGCAAAATCTACTAAGTCAGACATTTTCAAAGGATAGACTTTCTGCTGTGTAAATCATATTGGACAAAGCTGTTACAGGACAGCAAGGAGGTAAGGATTGACTGACTGCAGCTAAGGAAAGGCAAACAATGAGTGTAGCTGAGGAATGTGTCACCCCTTGGTGCTCTTGGTGAGAGTTTCTCACACCTGGGTGACAGTTTCTGGGACAACACACCTGTTTGTATAGTTATGGCTGTAATTTTCTCTGTTCTGAATGTTCTGAAAGATTCTTTTTCTTTGCCTGCAGTCTGAAAGTCAGTGACAGAGCCTGCCTTGCTGGAGGTCTGCCTGTACGGCCATGCGAATGTCAGTGTACAGTGTGCCTGCTACCTGTGTGTGAATGGTCTGTGAATGGCCTGTTGGTGTAAGAAACATGAAGAACAAGGCAAAGCAGATGGTTAAAGATGTGTTACACGTCTTGAACTATAGCAGTAAACCGTGTTGTTATTGAGGAGCAAAAGCCTTCAAAGACAAACTGATAGATTCAGTAAATCCATGCATAGGATGCGTGTTTCAGTCATGTGAAGATTGACTTAGAGAAGGACAGGCCTATGGGCAGCAAGAGGCAGTGGTCGGAAGGGCTGTCCACGGCAGCCTGCATTTCCTTAGGTGGGAAAGTCTGCCCCAGGGATGCAAGCACTGTGGACTGAGCACCTGGGATCTTGTCCCTTGAGGGTCTCTGATAAAGTAGGACTTCACACAATGGTGTGTTCACGTACGTGCGTGTGTGTGCGCGCGCGTGCGCATGCATGTGCGTGTGTGAGATGCTTTATTTTTGGTTGATATGGAGTTGAGAAAGATTTTGAGAAAAAAATTCACCTGACCTTCTCAACTTGAGAAAAAACACTCAACTTAACTATGTATATAAACTATGTATATGTAGAAAATATATATAAGTAAGACAGTGTGTTCATTATTTTCCTTTTTGTTCTGACAAAGTATTTGACCAAAGCAACAGTCTGCCATTGCAGGAGAGGCAAGAAGGCAGGAGCGTGGAGTAGCTGTCACATTGCATCCACAGTCAGAAAGGAAAACGGTGGATGTTGCTGCTAGCTCTCTGGTGCAGTCTGGGAGCCCACATTTAGGGTAGATCTTCCTACCTTAGTAAATGGGTTATAGAAGGTGCCCCACAGACTTGCCAGCATGGTGTTTCCATGGTGACTCTGGATTCCTACAAGCTGATAATAAGGAGAGGGCATTACAGAGGGAACTTGCTCCGTTCACAGTCATCGCCTTCACCTCTCTGACCTAAAACATCCAGGGCAGTGGGTCTCAACTCATCGGTTGCAACCTCCTTTTTTGTGGGCTGTGTTGAGTGACCCTTTCACAGGAGTCTCCTGAGACCATTGGAAAACACAGATAGTTACATCATGATTCACCATAGTAAAATTACGCTTCTGACGTAGCAACAAGAATAACTTCATGATTGGGATCATCACAACATGAGGAGCTGCATTAAAGGGTTGCGACCTTAGGACGGTTGAGAGAGAGGGTGGAGATTGGGTCAGGCAGGACTTGTGGTGCACTTGGAAACTACGTGGGCATCATTGGAGGCCTCCGCTCAGATTTGTGATCACCTCTCACATAACTTTCCCACTTTCTTTGCTGAGTACTTAAATGCCTGCTTGGTGTGGTAGAAACTGTGGCACTCAGTGTGGGCATCATAATGAAAAAGACTGCTTTGGTAAATCTGCAGCGTCTGGTGGGGTCTGCCTTGCTCAGTGTTTGTTACACAGACTGAAGCAGCGTTCTTTTCATTGTATGTTGGCTGTGGTTCTGTGCTTCCTTCCCCTCCATCATTAGCTTTCCAGATAATTTATGTGTAAAAATGTCTTAAACAGCTGCCCTGAGCCTTAGTTTCCACATTTCAAACTAATTTATAATGGGTTGTTCAAGTGTCGTAGGAACACTTCATATTGACCCAAAGATCTGAAAAGCATATGGAAAGAGTTAGCTGTCCAAGTAGACATTTGTCACTTGGGAAACCAGTCTTCTTTCTCCAAGTTGACTGATGTAATAAAGAAATTGGTCAAGATGCGAATCTTCTTATTCTGTACCTCTAGCCATCCTTTGAAGGCATTAGCTACTAAATCAGCACTCATTGAAATTTTATATCCCTTGGCATGGAGAAAGGAAAACAATAGATTGAAAAATGCATTTAAATTTGATTTGTGGTCCAGCAAAGATGACTGGTGGGTAACGTATTTGCCACCAAGCCTGACAGCCTGAGCTAGGTCCCTAAAGCCCTCATGATAGAAGGAGGCTGTTAACTCTTGCTAAGTTGTCTTCTAGTATCTACACATGCACTGTGGCACATGGGCTCACATGCATGCATGTGTGCATACACATACATGCAAATAAGTAAATGTAACACACTTTTCATTAAAAAGTTATTTGGTTATTCTCTACAGCTGTCCAGCAATCAGAGGCCCCTGTGGAGAAGTCATGGGCTCATTGGGTTAAGTCACAGATCAATGGGCTTGTATCTAAGCATTGGCCCTGGCTGCCTCCCTCCTTATAACTGTAGTCTATATGGAAGCAACATTGCTTTGTTTCTTCATTAGCATTGTGAAACCATGAGCAGAAGGGAGTGTAGGCTTGCCCTCTACCCAACCCAGGTGAGAGTCAGTCCTGCTTGGCTGCACTGCTAGTCATAAGAGACTTGGGCTCTTTCAAGCCTTGAGTCTGTTGAAGAAACTTCCATAGTAAGTATTCTGAGTGCCTGGAAGAGGGAAAAACCTGTGGGCATACTCACTTTCTATTACTCGTGGATTTGTGGCTATTTCACTTTTCTTTGTGTAAGCAACAATTGCAGAGTTGAAGGAGTGTGCCCAAAATGGATCCTTTCCATGCAGTGGTGTGCAATTTTCAGTGCCTGCTCTCCAGCGGCCTGCCTAGCGTTTTCTTTTCTATTTCTTTCTTTCTTTTCTATCGCCCTGGCATCATGGGTCAGCAAGAGAACACAGACCCAGGTAGAGCCCTGTGCCAGCCAGTTATTTATTTGGATGTGACTCTTGTTTGAACTCATCATTACTGTATTTTAACACTGAAGCTCGAGAGAGATGGGACACCTTCGTTACTGTCCATCTGTGAGTTGGTACCTAGTTCTCTGTGGCGCCTGGGCATGTCACAGGCACTTGTCAACACTTGCTGAATGTTGGGGGTCATTTCTGTTCTATAGAGGGAGGAAAGAATTTAAGGGCTTTTTAAGTCCCTTTTAATCTGGACCCAGGCAGTCCTTCTATTGATTTTGTACTTTACCACGATGATAAACTGAGAGTGTAGTTACATCTCCAAAACCATCCTAGGCCATAACACAGCACAGCCCTTTGGCATGTATTATTCTCTCAGTTATGATGCTGTTCTTTACTTAAGTCATTTTCATGGTAGTATTGAAACTGTTACATCCAGAAACGGATTCACAGTGTTCAATCACATTTGATTTTATTATAATTATTACAGTACTTCTTTCCAAACTAATAATTTTGATCATACCTAAATTTTAAAATGTTATTTATTGCTAGTTATGTGTACTAGTGTGTCCCTGCTTTTCTGTTTGTGCACCATGCACATGAAGTGCCCACAGAGGCCAGAAGAGGACATTGGATCTCCTGGGACTAGAATTACAGATGACTGTGAGACACAGTGTGGGTTCTGGGGACCATTACCATTACCTTTGATTGTGATAGTCAATTAAGTTACCATCTTTTCCCCACTGTGTCCCAGGTGTCTGTGTCTAAGCTGCTCAGTGTTCCCTGCTGACTCAGTCTGGCTGTGGGCAACCATGCTCTATCCATATTTGTGCCATATCCACTTCCTGGGTCATGGCTGACCATGACAGCAGGCTTGTGGTTTTCTTTCTGCCTCCTGCTCTTCAAGCTGCTCCTGATACTTGTACCTTTGCAGGCTGGAGGGAGTAGAAGGAAAGCATTTTGGGAACAAAGGAGTTTATTCAAATTGATCCTGAGAGTTAGAATGGGTCTCATAAAACAGGTGCATAATTTAAGTGTCTTTTCTCTTAAAAGAGAATGCTTAGCTGGAATGCTCCATGGACATTTGAATAAACCGCGCAGTCTGACTGGGTAATATCAGCCATCAGGTTGGCTTGCTTCAGAGGGCTGCTGCTTTTGAAGGATGAATGCATTTGAGATGGGGTTTGGTTTGGTTGGGTGCATAATGCAGCTCACAGAAGGTGGCCATCTGAGAGTACAACCTTCTTTCCCAGAGTTCCTTGCGTCCCTGGATACATGTGAATGGCACTTCTGTTGAGCCCAGAGACAGGGATAACTTTGGAGGAAGCATTCTTTGTTCTGACTTGTGAAATCTTCCTACATGGAGTTCTGCAACAGCACTCACTAGGAGCCAGGCTAGTTCCCGTCACCTTTGAATGTTCAGTGGTTAGCCGTGCTATGTGTCAGGAAGTCACTGTTGAGTTGAATATGGGATTTATCTGCCTCTGGACATTGCCATAGTTTTATTTACCCCAAAAGGAAATGAATTTTTTTCCTAGTAGTTATCTATGGGGATTGAAAGCATGATTTCTTGCCTTGGGAATTTTGAACTGAATTCTCTCAGATGTTTGATTTCTTCTACTAGAAATACGTGTGTGTGTGTGTGTGTGTGTAAATTACTTTGATTAAAGAATATTATTGCCACCACCATTTCTGAAGTTGCATTCTTACTAAGTTCCTTCTTTAGGGAAATCTGAGAATAATTTCCTTAGGTGGAGTTTACATTTGAATTTGATAAGTAAAATGTACAATAATTTATGTTATTAAACAGGCAAGTTATTATGTTTTTGGTTTCTATACTTACTTTAGCACTCATACTTTATTTTGGGAGGATGAAAGACAGGTCTGCTTTGCATAAGAGCAGGTTTCAGAAAGTAGCTTATAATGTCTGTACATGTAAATATCTTTCACAAATAGCACAGAATAATTCAGGATAATTAGAACAGGGCTTTAGGCAGTTTTAATATGTGCATCAATCTGTGGCTGTATAACACTACTTAATTTTTTTGGCTAGAAAACTCTTGTGTGTAAATAACGATAATTTATTCTTTTGAGTAGATTTGTTTTGTCAATTTTTAGGAACAACTTTTTAAGGACAGCTGTTCTCATCACAGTAGCAAGAAGACAGCTCTTCAGTTCTGTGTGTCAGTTATTTTCCCCCACTGGAATTTTCCTTGTTAGAGTTTGTTGATGAACTTTCTTGAAAAAGTAACATGCTTGTTGCCAGCCAGAAATTAGATCATGAGAATACATTATTTTTATTACAGCCTTCACTATAGAGAGCTCCCTTCAAGTCCATGTAGCTGTCCGGAGGAAAAGTAGAACTTCCAGGAAATTCTTTGCTTTTTGAACCTTGAGGGTTGAAGGAATGTCTTAGGCGATCGGAGCACATAGAAGATGGATAGGGAAAGAGGACATGGGGATGGCCGGGGTTTGTATCTCAGGTGTACGATGCATGGTCTAGAAGTGTATCTATACTTGGAGGCTTCGGCAGAGGAGGAGGTGCTGTCTGTGCCTGCTTTAAGCACTGCCGTACGTGGCCTTGTAAATACCTGCTGCGTGTTCCTAAGTAGCTTAATGTTAGTGGGCCACACCCTGGTAGTGCCTGCCTTTACGCAGAGCTGTAAGGCCACGGAAGGCTGCTCAGAGCTCTAGGAGAGAGAATGATTCAGAGCCATAACTTCAAGGAGCGAATGTCGAGTTTAATGAGATATTAGCACAGTAGAGAATTTTATGCTAATTTTTTTGCATGTGTGTGTGTGTGTGCCTGTGTGCTCTATCCGTGTGTAGGTGCCCACAGGGTCCAGAGACAGCATCGAATCCCTGGGGCTGCAGCCCTGGGATGTTGTGAGCTGCTATGTAGGTTCAGGAAAACAAAGCTGAAAGGGCAGCAGATGCTCTACCATGGAGCCGTCCTGCCAGCTCCCTTTTGTCGTAACATGAGGACCAACCAATGGCTGTTAATTCAAGTCGAAATCACGTCGTATACTAAAGCATGGACTAAATACTTATAGACTTGCCAGTCTGACTAGCAGTAATATTTTTGTTTTGTTTTTCATAATAACTAAGGTATGTTTTTGTTGTTAGAGACAATAAAATTATTTTATTTTGTTCTGTTACTAACCTCCTGAAATGCAATGAAAAAAAAAATCTATTTCAATATACAGATTCTATTTCAAGCATTGAAAAGGAGAAAAAAAAAAAAACCCCACAAATAAAGCCCATCAGAACATGTGCCTCATTGTCTTAAATAACTGATTTGGCCAAGTTTTAGTGAGCCTGTTCTGGATTCTCAGTTTAACGTTGTGTACGTGAGTGTGCGTGCATGTGTATTTGTTTTTCTTTTGTTTGGCTAAAGCCAGGTCGCTTCCTCTACAGCTCAGCTTCCTGAGTTGATTCTGCTGTCTTCTTCTGCACAGGCCCGACCTAGAGTCCGTCTGTCTGTCTGTAAGCTGTTTGGGCACCGCAGTGCTTTGAAGGCCCTGTAGCCGTTTGTCACCATCCTTTCATGCTCTCCCTTTCTGGGTTACCTCATAGCCTTGCTTTTTCACCGTGCCATCTGCTGCATGGACTGTGCCTTTGCTCGTGTTGTGTCAAGACTGACCCGGTGAAAGTGGCACAGCCCAGGCCGGGCAGGCCTTGCCTGGCTCACTGCTCTGTGCTAGTGCAGAATTGCTCAGTGTTGAGGACGAGCCCAGGTAAGCGGCTGACTGGGCTGTGGAGTCCTGCCTGCCTGCTTGCCTGCCTGCATCATCTATGTCAGCATTCGTGGCTGAAAGTAGGACAGTTAGGTACAAATTTGACTCTCCTGACTCGAGATTGCTCAAGTTTTCATTGGTCAGAATCCCTTCATTGTGTCTACCTTCTTAGTCCAGGTAAACGATATTTTAGGGTAGTTTGGTGGCTTTTGACATTGGTGTTTCCTAATATCCAATGACTTGTGTGTACTAAAGCAGAGGTAGAGCAGCCGTTGTCAGACAGGTCTAGAAGCCCAGCCCTGGAAGCACTGGCCTATAGATTCTCTTCTGTAAAACCATTCAGCTTATGGTTATGTACAAAGGTACTCCTACCACCAGTTTAAACACACAAGACTGTAAAAATTTTACGACAAATCCAAAATTTACCAGCAAGGTAATGGTTTTTCTAGAATGTTTCACAGGATCAGAATCACTCAAATAAAGGGAAGTTACTAATTACTTTGTATAAGGAACAGGGAAGTTAGTAATACTCTTGCAGCCCTGGGTGTGTGTTTGTTAACAGTGTGTATTACATCCAATCCTTTTGCTTTCTTCCCTAGGTGATTGAAGACAGCACTGGAGTCCGCCGGGTGGTGGTTACACCACAGTCTCCTGAGTGTTACCCACCGAGCTATCCCTCAGCCATGTCTCCAACCCATCACCTGCCCCCTTATCTGACCCACCATCCGCACTTCATCCAGAATTCGCACACTGCCTACTACCCGCCTGTCACCGTGCCTGGAGATATGCCACCCCAGTTTTTCCCCCAGCCTCACCTTCCTCCCACAATATATAGTGAGCAAGGTGAGTAGATTCCAGTTGGCATTGAGATTTGTTCAAATTGGCTACTCTCCAAGAACTTTCGAGTCCTCTTCCCTTTATTGCCTGTAGAATGAGCAAGGTGGAAAGAGACCTGACTGGTACCAAATTCATGGAAATTCCTGGTTTCCTTTGTCTTGGATTCTGCCTCATAGGAGTCCCTTGAGTTTGTGGGTGGGTCACAGCTCTGTCTTGCTTCCACCTCACCAAGAGCAAAGACTAGAATATAGGTCATCTTTGTTTCAGAAGTGAGGCGGCTGTTGACGTGTCTTTATGTAACACTGGCCTGAGGCAGAGCTGGGGCCTATTATTTCTTTGGCATCATCACCATCTGCCAGGAAAGGGGAAATTGAAATGATTCGTGCCCCATTCCAAATGTTAGAAGACTATGAAGTCTCAATATCCTTTGGATTTTCCAAAAGCTAGATCTCAGCAGAGCTCGCCAATCATCTTGCAGTTGGTGTGGCTCTCGGGCAGCTGTGTTTCGTTTGAGACCAGCCATGACTTTAGCCACAGTGTCGCTGGTTGTTAGACAGATGCTTACCTTGAAAGGAAGAGTCTTGGCGTTCTCAGCATTGCCTTAGAGTTCTGACCTTGGTGTTGCTTGAGTCTGAAGTTCTTCACTGTCCAAATGGATGCTGGGAGCCAGAGCATGAGTGGGGTGCAACTAGACTTCAGCTCTAGGCTTTGCGGAAGGCTCTCCTCACTCCCAGCTGGAGCTTTTACTTCTTCAAGCATGGATTATGTTGTTCATAGGAATTCTTCTTAGATAGTTCCCCTCCCCCTTCCTCTCCTTCTCCTCCCTCCTCTTCTCCCCTCCCCCCCCATTCCCCCTCTCCTGGGTTCCTTTGCTACAGCATCACCTCTTTTACCCATTTTTCCTTTCTGTTCATCTCACATGATCTTTTTTTTCCTTATTAATAACAAAAGAGAAATCTTAAATGAGTCGTTTAAATTTTTTAATCTATTGTAACATAGGAATAAATTTTTGTTATTTTGTTTTTTATTTTGTTTTGGTAGTCAGAAGAAATTTAACATGCTTTCGTAAAAGGGAATAGAAAGGTTATGGCAAAACATGAGATAAATATCACCAGCCACGCCAGTCAATTGTTACTGTTGTTTCTTAGTGACATAAGCCAAAGAATTCAAGCATGGTATGAAGACATTAGAAAAAAAAATTGTTAACTGACTTGGTTTTTTTTTTTTAGATATGGTCTCACTATGGAGCCCAGATTCATCTCAAACTCATAGAAATCTCCTGCCTCAGCCTGCCAGGTGTTGAGATCATGGGCATGTACCTCACTTAGTTAATTAATCTGTGAAGATGTCTTTAGTGCTTCATCACAATCCTTATTAAATACTGGAGAGATTGTCAGGGACTGGTTGGTCATGGCTGCCCTGACATTCTTCAGTTTGAGCTTCTGATTGGCAGTCTGATTGATGATGCTCTCTGGTGTGCCTAATTTAACAACTCTTCTCCAGGATGCCTAGAAGTTACTCTTGTATAAGTGATGGCTGTTATAATTTTAGGCAAAGTAAAATTACGATTCAAACAGTAGTTAGAATTAAATAAGCACACTCGTAAATTGCTCACTCTTCCTGCTGTTCTTTTATCCAATTTATTAAAATAACATTGATCCAGTAACATAGAAATAATGAAAGTGCCGTTTTTAGCTTCAAAGTAAAGATTGTAATAAAGCAAAATCTCTATATTCCAATGGAGTTTCCATATTCTGTAGTTTCCTCTCCTGATTTCTCAAGGCATATACCTAAGAGCAATTAAACATTAACTCCTGGAACCATGAAAGTTTAGAAAACTCTCACCATGCCTTAAGTGGTTCTTATAGTAGTGTCCATGGTGACCACTTTAACTCTCACGGGTAATGCTTTGTGCCATTTAGAGCATTTGCTAGCCGCCTGACACATGTTAGTATAGTTAACTTCAACATCCTTTCTGAATATGGCTGCGCTTCTTTTCTCACAATCCGTAGACCATGTGTCTCTCTTGTAAGGATGTATATACCTTGTGTGGATACAAAGGACATAGTGGAGTTTTACCTTTGAGCAATGGGAATATTGTTAAATTTTATAATGTCCTGTACTTTTCTGCTCAGCACTGTCTTGCTTTTGGTTGGTCATCTTCAGAAATTATGGTTAGTCCTCTCTTGTTATGCTCACAAGTAAAATAAAATTTATATGTTCACTGAATATTTGAGAAGTCCTATTCCTGAACGATATTTGGATATTTTATGTTGGCATTTTCTGTTAATGCCCAAGCATAATATTTAAAAATCAAATTTAAAACTTCTTGGGGCTAGAGAGGAGGCGCCATGGTTAAGAGCACTTCTTGCTCTTGCAGAAGACCAGAATTTGGTTCCCAGTTTCCTCACTGGGGTCCAGTTCCAGGGATTCCAACATTGTCTTCTGACTTCCATGGCACCTGTACACATGTGGCACACACATAAAAATAAGGCTTTTCACTTTTAACAGATTGAGAAGGGGAGTAGAGAGCTGGCTCAGCAGTTAAGAGCACTGGCTGCTCTTCTGGATGTCCTAGATCTCATTCCCAGCAACCACATGGTGACGTAGCAATTGTCTCTACCTTCAGTTTCCAGGGATCTGACACTCTTCTGGACTCTGTGGGCACACATGTGGTGCACAAACATGTATACTGGCAAAATACTCATGCACAGAAAATATAATTTAAAAACAATTGTATTTCTCCCCTAAGACTATAAGAATATCACAGGTTCCTGTGATATCCTGTCTATTCTAGTTAGAAGTGTCCGGGTGTAGCAGGGACACACACTTTTGTCTTCCACCCATCTCTCCAGAAGAGACGTTTGAAATGGCAGCTGTTATCTTAGCTGAAGATTCTTCTTCACACATCTGTCCCCCTCTGTTTATGTCTAGTTCTTCTTAACAACAATTTGTCATTTTATTCTCTTTAATCATTTTCTCCAATTGTTGCTGCTTTCTCATGCCTCAGATAACTTCTTAGATCATGGTTAACTCTGTACCTTCCAATAGAAACATTGTTGCATCTCCAAGAATAGTGATACTTTTAAATGTCTTGAGTCTATGTATTCACACACAAAGAGGTATTTCATTTGTTCTCTTATATGTATTGCATCTATTAAAGACACTGAGAAAGACAAGGTCAGATTTACCTATAAGTTTTCCAGCCCATGAAGTCTTTGGATAACCTTGTCTTTTAAATTCTAAATGCACTATACTGTTTGTAATAACTGATGATTCCTTGAAGAGTTGGAAAGGAATACAAATACTGTAAACTGATAATATATCCAGCATTGTCTAAAAAGAATATTTTGTAATGTACGTAGTAATACTTTGCATTGCTTCTGCCAGGGGTCAGGTTATTTGATCTTGTAACTATTGGCTGTGGAAGATGCAGACTAAGCTTGTATTATTGTACATATTCATTCTAGAAATTATCCCTCTGTATGGAATGTCAAGCTACATCACCCGAGAAGACCAGTACAGCAAGCCACCACACAAGAAACTGAAGGACCGTCAGATCGACCGACAGAACCGCCTCAACAGCCCACCTTCCACCATCTACAAGAACAACTGTGCACCAGTGTACAATGGCTATGGGAAAGGCCACAGTGGAGGGGGCAGTGGAGGCGGGGGAGGTGGCAGCGGAGGCGGACCTGGGATCAAAAAGACAGAGCGAAGAGCAAGGAGCAGCCCAAAATCCAGTGATTCTGACTTGCAAGGTACTGCCATAGACACCAGCATCTGGAGGGCACAGGGGAACTTTATTTCAGAGTGGGGGCTTCTTTTCTGGGGACAGGTGGGTTGACCTTATTGCTTTCTTAGTAAGCAAAGACTACTATAGTGATTATTTTTTAATTTGTGTGATTTTTCATTTTTAATCACCCTGCCATATAACTATCAACTTCATCTCAGAGACAGTATTGGAAATTGTTTTCATTTTGGCCTGCTTCTGCTGTCACATGCTACATTGAGATATATGGAAGAAATCAAATTGAATCTTTTTCTAGCAAGCATGGGCTAATTACAGTCCCAAGTAATTACTCCTTATGCTAATAGCTGCAGTTATTTGACACTATAGCAGAGTTGGTCATGCATGGCAGGAATATGTTCTTGTTCAGATTCCGGTAAGGGTGTCTGTCCCTGAATGTCCTTTGGCATACACACTGAGCCAGTCTTTTACAGACCAAAATGAGGTGGAGAGTCAGGCTCACCGAGAACACAGACAAAGCTAAGAAGGGCACATGCACTTTGTAGGTTAATCTTGTGGAGATCAATCAGTTCGGTTAGGGGATGGCATGCTTATGTTTAATTACATTTTTAGGTGAAACTCACAGGTAGTTATTTTTGTTGTAAAAGGAGGAAAAAAAAGTTTTTCTGTCCACATATAAAAGGCTGAAAGACTTTTATAGACAATCAAATATATGGATGAAAAACACGTAGACATTTAGAAAACAGATAATATTTTGACAACTGTATGAATTTATAAATCTAAGTAAATACTGAAAAGTAAAGTACAAATGTCAGAAACAGATAACTGATAAAGTACCCAGTCCTTTGTATGTGTGACTGTGTGTCTGTATGTATGTGAATGTGGTGTGTATGTGGGTGAGTATATGTGTGGTTGCTTACTTCTGTAAGTGCATACAGAGGCCAAAGGAGGATATTGAGTGTTCAGCTTGCTCTCTCTCTATTTTACTCCTTTCAGAGAGGGCCTTTCCCTAAACCTGGAGCTAGGTTGGCAGCCAGGAAACCCCAGTGATCCTCTTGTCCCCATTCACTACAGCACTAAAGTTGGGTGTGTGCATCTGCACACATGTGTGTGTCTATGTGTGTCTGTGTTTGCATGTTTGTCTTTATGCGTGTGTGTGTGTGTGTATGTGTGTGTGTGTGTGTGTGTATGTGTGTGTGTGTGAGAGAGAGAGAGAGAGAGAGAGAGAGAGAGAGAGAGTGTACACGTGTATTGTGTGTTTTGTGTGTGTGTGTGCCCATGCCTGGCTTTTCATGTAGGCACTGGTATTCAAATTCCTATCCTTATGCATGCAGCAGGCAGGCACTTTATCCGCTAAGCCAGGGGAAGGCTGCCACACTTTAATACAATTCCTCATATCATGATGACCCAGCCATAAAATTATTTTCATTATCAACTCATAACTGTAATTTTGCTATTATTATGAATAGTAAATATCTGGGTGTTCCTGTGGCCTTAGGCAACGTCATTTGACCCCCTAGGTTGAGAACCACTTGTACTAAGCCATCTCCAGCCCCAACCCTTCCTTGCTGTGGTTCATGACATAGTGACTCTAGCTGTGACAACATTTGTGACTATACAAGTTATGTACCTTTGCATGTCTACGGAAGATTGGCATTTGACAAGAAATTCTGGTAGGTTTTCTTTTTTGCCAGGCCATTTGCAATTAATAAGCTGTAGCATAAGGAAAGGCAGCGGGGAGAGAGTACCTTGCTGGGGTATTGTGGATTGTCTGGATTTTGTCCTTTTTCATCTTCCTTTTCTTCCCTATTTCATGCATTTGTTGTACTGACAATTATTAAACAAAGAAGATAGTGTGTGAAGGAGAACCAGAGCTGAGAGTCTTTTAAACAGCTCTCAAGTGAAGGTCTGGTGTATGGACTTTTTTCTCTCAGAGGTCCGGGTCTCCTGTGGTGCTCAGGATGCACTTGAATCCTCTAAAGCTGTCTTAGTCACGGCTTCATTGCTCTGAAGAGACACCGTGACCCAGACAACTCTTGTAAGGACACCATTTAGTTAGGGCTGGCTTACAGGTTCAGAGGTTCAGTCCACTATCATCAAAGCAGAAAGCATGCCAGCATCCAGGCAGGCATGGTGCTGGAAGCCCTGAGAATTCTACGTTTTGATCCACAGGTAGCAGAAGGAGACTGTGTTCTATACTAGGCAGAGTTGAGCATAGAAGACCACACAGGTGTGCGAGCATGCTCTCTCTCTCTCTCTCTCTCTCTCTCTCTCTCTCTCTCTCTCTCTCTCTCTCTCTCTCTCTCTCTCTCTCTCTCTCAGGCATAGATTATTCTCAGGAGTATTTTTACCCAAATTTGAAAAGGGAGTATTCATGTTGCTTACTTAGATGTAGGAAAAGTGATGTGAGTGCTTAGGAGAAAAGCAAAAAATAAATGCAAGTGAAAGATCATGGGAAAGATAACCCAGGAGGGTGGAGTGGAGTGAGTCCTGCTGAACTTAGCTCAAAACGTAATGCAACTGCCAGTGCACCTTGGCAAAGCAAACAGTCATCCTCTGTGTATAGTTTGATTATTTCACGGTTCGTTACCTAAGTGTGCTCTCCGCTCTCTGTTTTAGTATTAGTACATTTATGAAAGAGCTGGCCCTGCGCTAGCATCTACAGTAAATATCATGGACATGCCTGGCTCTTCAAGTAGTTCCATACGTTTTACCTCATCTGAGAGGACGCAGGTGGAGGTGCTGGGAAGCACAAGGCCTTGTCTGGTGCACAGAAAGCGCTTACTTTGTTAAGGGCACGGCGAGATCCCATTTGCTTTGGATCTGACAAAGCCAACATTCCCAAGGAAAAAGGTGGATGAGCTCGTGTGCTCCCTAGGTCTAGTTTTCCCTTGTCCTTGGCTCACACCTTCATTGTTAGCCAGTCCTTCTCTGCTCATGGCTTAACCAGGAAATAGAAGTCAGATAGGGGCTGGCGAGGTATCTTGGCTGCTACCTCATCGTGAGTGCTTTTGATCAGTCTTAAGATCTCAGAACACCCTAATTAATAATATTAAACTGCATCTAACTCTGTTATGGTTTATATGTGTTGTTTGCTTAAGACAAGGGTGCATCCTAAATCCCAGCACATGGGTTGTGGTATCTTTTTATATTCTGCTCCTGGTGTGTTGTCTACATTTTTGGACAAGACTAATATCATTACTTCATAGTTTCTCAAATTTCAGGGAGTCAGCTTTAGTCATTTACTTCTTTCCTGCTTACAGTAAACGAGTGGTTTTGAAAGGGATAGGTAGAGACTAGGGGTGTGATTCAGTGGTAGAGTGTATGCCCAAGCATGCCTTACACTGCAGTGCAGCCTTAGAACTGGAGCAGGGCCACAGGAGAGGGCAGACTTTCAGTTTGTGCAGTTGAAACTGCTCCTAAAGACTACGGACTGGCATGGCCATGAAGACACATGGCAGTTGATAGCCCATTCTTTTAAATCAGAAATACTTCCACCTCATTTCAGATCAGTGGTTCTGGCTTCATGATCCGCCCCCTCCAAAAATAATATTGGGGATAATACTCACTGAAGGCAGAAGGCAACTCTTGTAATATGAAGGACTGCTAGAGACAGACCCTTCACCAAGGCTTCGGTAGCACCTGTATCTGTTTCATTTCCCACAGACACCATGACCATGGCAAGTCTTATAAGGACAACATGTAATTGGGGCTGGCTTACAGGTTCAGAGGTTCAGTCCATTATCATCAAGATGGGAGCATGGCAGCGTCCAGGCAGGCATGGTACATGCAGAGCTGCAAGTTCTGCATCTTCATCTGAAGGCTGCTAGTGGAAGACTCACCTCCAAGCAGCTAGGGTGAAGGTCTCATAGCCCACACCCACAGTGACACACCTACTCTAATAGTACCACTCCTTGGGCTGAGCATAGGCAAACCATCACAATGGTTATCCTGTTCTCCGTGTAATAGCTACAGCTAAATCATATCTGAGCACGATTCCCTTCTGAGCCTCAGAGGAGCCCTTGTTGTCTGCAGTGCAGTTCCCTGCTGTGTGTAGTCAGTCAGAGGTCCCACCAATCCCCTGATGTGTGTAGTCAGTCAGAGGTCCCACCAGTCCCCTGCTGTGTGTGGTCAGTCAGAGGTCCCACCAGTCCCCTGCTGTATATAGTCAGTCAGAGGTCCCACCAGTCCCTGCTGTGTGTGGTCAGTCAGAGGTCCCACCAGTCCCCTGCTGTGTGTGGTCAGTCAGAGGTCCCACCAATCTCCTGCTGTATATAGTCAGTCAGAGGTCCCACCAGTCCCCTGCTGTATATAGTCAGTCAGAGGTCCCACCAATCCCCTGCTGTATATAGTCAGTCAGAGGTCCCACGAATCCCCTGCTGTGTGTAGTCAGTCAGAGGTCCCACCAGTCCCCTGCTGTGTGTAGTCAGTCAGAGGTCCCACCAGTCCCCTGCTGTGTGTGGTCAGTCAGAGGTCCCACCAGTCCCCTGCTGTATATAGTCAGTCAGAGGTCCCACTGCTGTATATAGTCAGTCAGAGGTCCCACCAATCCCCTGCTGTGTGTGGTCAGTCAGAGGTCCCACCAATCTCCTGCTGTATATAGTCAGTCAGAGGTCCCACGAATCCCCTGCTGTGTGTAGTCAGTCAGAGGTCCCACCAGTCCCCTGCTGTGTGTGGTCAGTCAGAGGTCCTACCAATCCCCTGCTGTGTGTAGTCAGTCAGAGGTCCCACCAGTCCCCTGCTGTGTGTGGTCAGTCAGAGGTCCCACCAGTCCCCTGCTGTGTGTGGTCAGTCAGAGGTCCCACTGCTGTATATAGTCAGTCAGTCAGAGGTCCCACCAATCCCCTGCTGTGTGTGGTCAGTCAGAGGTCCCACCAATCCCCTGCTGTGTGTGGTCAGTCAGAGGTCCCACCAATCCCCTGCTGTGTGTGGTCAGTCAGAGGTCCCATCAGACACCAGACACCCTGCTGTTTATTCCATTCCACTGATGTGCTTCGGATTCTCTCCTGCACTGTTTTTCCAATTCCTCTATCTAGTAAATTCCAACTCAGTCCATCCAGAAACAGTTCAGAAATCCCCTTCTCTGTGGAGCCTCTGTCCTCAGAGTGTAAGTAGCTGATGCATTAGTGTGGAGCCTCTGTCCTCAGGATGTCAGGTAGCAGATGCATTAGTGTGAAGCCCCTCTCCTCAAGGTATTAAGTAACGAGTAGTTAGGAAAAACAAAGCACACAGAGTCACATTGCTCTCCCCTTTTCTCCTCTTCTCTCACCATTTGATTTTAGTTTACTGCTTGGATGTTGACTACAGATCTTCCAGAATAAGAGTGGAAAACTTTTGTTTTTACATGCAGATTGTTGTGTGAGAGCAAGAGTCTTGAGCCTGCTCTGAGGGCACCATTATGACTGCTCACCCCAGAGGCTGAAGTCAGCCTCAGTCCTCAGTGAGAGTAAGCCTGATTCTTTCCATTCTATCCTAGCAGAAGCCAAAGCATGATGGATATATTCAGATATTAAGCTGTTTCTCAGTGCGACTCAGTTCTCAGCCAGAGTTGTCCTTCCAACGTAAAGGGATCTTCTGGAATGGATCTAGGAAGGATTATATAAATTAAGACTTAAAAACAAAATAAAAGCTCTGGGCTGAAAAGATAGCTCAGGGGTTAAGAGCACTGACTGCTCCGTAAGAGAATCGTCGCCCACATGGTGGCTCACAACCTTCTGTAACTCCAGTTCCCAGAGGGCTCAACTCCCTCTTCTAGCCTGCAGGAACACTGCATGCATGTAATACATGGATATGTGTGTAAGTGAAACCCCACGAACAAAAGAAAATAAATCTTGAAGAAAAAGGAAAGTAAACTAAAGCGTTGATGAGGACCTGATATCAATAACGTAAAAATACCTGCCAGGTATATTGGAACGTGTTTCTGATCCCAACACTGTAAGGTTGAGGCGGGAGAGTTGCCCATTCAAGGCTGACCTCAACTATATAAGGAGACCTTGTCTTTAAAAAACAAAAAAATGAAACAAAACAAAGCACACATGCATACACACACACACACACACACACACACACACACACACACACACACACACACGGTATAGGGACTGGGAAGATGGCTCAGTGGGTAAGAGTCCTTGCTACTCCTGCCAGGGATCCAGCCTCAGTTCCCAGCACTCACATGGCATCTCACAGTCCAGCTATAAGGTAGCCAACAGCACCTTCTAGCCCCTGTCTGTGGGCACTGCGTGTGTATGGTACCCATACTTATATGCACTCCTATACATAAAAATAAATACTCTTGTTTTTAGCAATTCAGTTCAGAACAGACCCATTAATCAGGAAGACAGGTGAGTAGGAAGCAGGTAATGAGAGGAAAGTGGAGGAGGTACTAAGTGTGCTATCGCTTGTGTGGCCAAACTCCTTGATTTGTGCAGCTGATGCTAGCAGCCTTCCTAACCAGAGTGAGCGTGGCTTCTCATGCGTTAACTTGTGCTCTCTCAAAACATACTAGGGTTGAGAGATTATCATATACACCAAATGACACTCCATTAAATAAGCGAGGATGGTGTTACGGTAGTTCTTATCAGTACTCTCATTCTTTCTTTTAGATAACTTTTTTTTTTCTTTTGGGGGGGATTCAAGGTCTTTTATTATGTAGCCCTGACTGTCCTGCCCTGAGTGGCCTTTGTTTGGAGTGATTTGGCTGATGTTAGTAAGTTCTGGAATGTCCTCTGGTTGGCACACTGTTAGAGATAATGCTGGCTCCTTTTGTTTGAAGTGGTAAGGTTGACAGAGCTTGCCCACCTCATGGGTGGCTCATTTCTTCCTTCCTTGCAGGCTTTCCTGTCTTTTCACCACACAGCCTCAGAGGCATGTCCAGCCAGGGAATTAGGAGGTTGGAGACGAATGCAAGGTCAGGGTTTGAGGGGTGTGTACCGTCCTCTGCATTGGTCCTATAGATCTTCAGGTTGCACCATGAGCACCTCAGGTGTTGATGTAAATCCTGGTGTTTGCTTGCCTTCTGCCTCCTGCCTGTAAATCCTGACAGGGCAAAGATATCAAGGAAACATGAAAAAAATAAAAACCATTAAGTGAGCTCAGGTTTCTGGAATCCACCCATTGGGTCTGCCAAGTACAGTCTGGAAGGTGCAAATAGTCTGAGCAAGCCCGAGCAGCTTTTAGGTTTCCAAAGGACAACGCAGATCCCTGGATCTGAATGGGAAAGGCATCTTCCTTGGCAGGAAACCCGGCAATTAACACCACCATTTCTATGTAGCCTTGGTTGCCAGCTCCAGCCCCTCAGCCTGGGCGGCCTCAGAGATGCTCTGATGAGGGCCAAGCTGACTTAGGACCTGGTCTCTGTACGGAGGGAAAAGAAGATCGAAGGACAGAAGGACGTTCTTAAGGCATAGTTGTGAGTTTTCTGACTGGCCGTTCTCTGAGGTTCAAGAACGGAGGAATCAGACTAAGAAGAACTTTGAAGGCCATATAACGCTCATCCCCCACCCCTTACTACGATGTTAACTTCACTGCTACAAAGACACTCTTGGCAGCTCAGCTCTCAGTCACCAGTGTGCTGTCCTTGTCACACTGTGTCATGTCTCTTGCTTTTTTAGCCTTCTCTCCTCCCTGTATTTTTGTACAGTGTGTAAATTTTAAAGATGCTACCCACCTGACTCTTAGCAGGCAAGCTGCAGATGTCTTTGACATGTTAGTCTCACAGGCTTAACCTTTTAGATCATGCCTGGAAGCTCGACAGTTTTTAATCTAAACACAAGAAACATGCAAAAAATACTGATTTTTTTTTTCCTCTGGAAGTCAGTGTTCATAGAGGTTTGAGAGCAGAGAGCTTTCCCCGCACGTAGTACTTAGCTTTGCAGACCTATGTTATTTTCTCTGCCTTTTGACTTTCTTGGGCACAAACCAGAGCAACATTTAGATGATGTCATAACCCATTTTGGCAAAGTGTGTGCCATTCCCAAGAGCCCTTTAAACAGCATGTAGATGCAGTGCTATGGTGTGCTTCTGGTATATGTGTAACATTCAATTTGATGGATTGAAACATTCGTTTTGCTAAAGTCAATTCTAAGTTTAACTGGATTCCAGGTCAGCAGCCACAGCAACGCACTAATCTTAGAAGTGAAATCACTTGCCGCTGGTCTTTCATGGATGTAGAGCCCCATCAGTGTCGTGTTTGAGTCAAGTACCCTTGGGCATGAAGACTAACATCTCAGAGCTTCCTGTTCTTCTCAGATGTATAAAATGGGTGTGAAAGCAGTAGCTCAGAGCTCCTCCACCCCTTACTTCTTCTGTGTGCTCACAGATGCTCACCAAGGGCTTTGAAAATTTTAAGTGTCACAGAAAAAAGACCATGACATTTTTCTGCCTCTGAGAATTGCTTCTTATCAGGGAACCAAGGAGCCAGGCCTCCTGCTGTCTGGGTCAAAGTGATTGATAGGGATGGTCAGGACAAGTGAGGGAGGACATTCAGAGATGCTCCCACAGAGCCTGAGGGGAGCGTTCCAGCTGTGCTCCTCCTGCTCTCCTGCATCCTGATTCTGGCTTGTCTGTGGCCTGAGGAGTGACTTAGGACAGGCCACTCTGACTCTGTTTGAATACAGTCAGCCTGTTGAACATTCTAGATGACTTACTGGAGGGAGGGTTAACTGGCCGTAACCTCAGGAGACACCGTCTCTCTTTCCCCCTGGTGCAGTAGAGCGAGTGGCCATGGCATCTGAGATGCTCTAGGGCAGTCAGCTAACTGGATAGCTCTCAAAGACCTTTACCGTGGGCACCGCATACTGTCCTTTTGGCCATCTGCAGTCACCCCTGCCCTGATGTACCACATGTGCAGTTGGAGTGTCATATCATGGAGGCTGCAGACCTCATGGCATTGAAGACTCAGAAGCCATTTTTATCACTATCTGCAGGAATCTTAGCATTCCGGCAGATTTCCTACTGCTAGGTCAACATTGTTGCTGTTACTGTATCTCCTCCTTTGACTGAGTACTGTGCTGGGCCCACTGAGAAGGCAGTGTGTGCCACATCACAGTGGAACCACTGCAGTGATTCTAGCAGCTGTGCCCCTTATTGCATATCTGCTGTGATCAGCCGTCTCTCTCATCTGAAGGGGAAGCTCTCCAGCCAGACACACAGTGCAAGCAGGCTGTGTTACTTTGCTTCAGTTTTTGGTACTCTTTAAGGTCTTAAAGTTCAGAGGCATAAATAACACAAGGTGTGAACTAGAAAAGGTCCCCAGAAAATAACAGCAGTACTACCTTAGTGTGCAAGTTTTACACAGTAGTGTGTGCTGATACTCAGGAGTGGGCTTAGACGCTCCAGTTTTTTCTCTGGTGTGGAACTTGGATTTAGAAACACCCCTTTCTTTCCCCCACACCCTTCTAAATAGTAACTCTGTGTGTGTGTGTGTGTGTGTGTGTGTGTGTGTGTCTGTGTCTGTGTCTGTGTGTGCACGTGCCGTGTGCGCCCACACAAAGGACATACATACATATATACTGACAAAGGACAGAGCACAGCCTGGGGTACTGTGTCATCCTCCTGTCCACTTTGATTTTTTTCTGTTACTTTGGGTTGTGTTTGTTCTGAGTTGCTGCGACAGGCTGTCCTACTACTGGCCTGGATCTCACTGATTTGGCTAGGCAGACTCCAGGGATCTGCTTGTCTCTGGCTCCCGAGGGCTGGCATTTCAAGTGTGTGCTGCTAACTCCATTTGTGTGTGTTTGTGACATGTGTCCCAGTGATTTAACTCAAGCTCTGGTAAAGACCAAAGCAAGTACATCACTGAGCGGTCTCACTTGCTTCTCTGTAGCTGCATCAGAAGAAAGGAGCTTTCCATCTTGGACTACTTGTTGGAAGAGAGGAAGTAATCCTGGTCAGGTGGTGGTGGGGATGGATTGCCCTAAGCACAAAGAGGAGTGCATGGCTCAGGAGGAGGGAGAGAAGGAGGGCCTTAGAGCAGTGGCAGCCGAAACCAAAGGCAGTTCTAAAAGTAGAAGTGGCCAGGAAGATTAGAGTATTGGAGAAAGGTGATTTGGATTAGAAAGGGGTTTTGTAGTCCTGTGTTGTGTGTTCCTTCTTCCCACAGAAGGCCAGGCTAGGCCAGGACGATAGCGTAAGACCCTTTGACCTGTTCTAACCCAAGAACCTTTTATCAGAAGGTCTATGTAGAGTGGTCAATCCATGTGAAGAAAACTACTTTTCTCTCTTGGGTTTTCCTGACTGTTTTGTGTTCCAGCTTACCCTGATTTCACAATCAAATTCCAAGTCAGTTCTTGGGTCTGGAGATACAATTCAAATGACCGTGTGATTACCTAGCACACATGAAACTCCGGGCCTGGGCCCCAGCACAAACTGAGCATGCCAGTGTATGTCTATAGGCAGAGCTCCTAGGAGGCAGACACGGGAAGATGACAAGTTTAAGATTAGACATTTGGTGAGTTACGAGCCTGTCTGGACTGCTGAGACCCTGTCCAAAACAAACAAAAATAACTCTTTAGTAGAATTTAAAAGAAGAGTGGTGCATTCACAGTGGTGATCCGATGTTGTTTACATGCTTTAGAGTTCTGATGTATTTATAATCTAGAGTTAGAATTTTTCTAATTTTTGGTTTGAGGTTGAAAATTGGACTTAAGAAAGGAAGTGGCCATGTCTGCTTTATCCTGGGTTATTCTGCCTTTCTTAAAAGCAATCCTCATTAGTTTGGAAGATTATCTTAAGTGCGCTGACAGACAACTCACTCTCGGGTCACCTTTACATGTAATAAAGGGAATTTTGTGTCCTACTTTTGTGATCCCACGTTGCCAGAGCCACCCCATGAAAGGGACATGTAAAATCTGCACAGGAACCAGATCTGCCCATGATTTCTCGAACAAACCTTTCATAAGAGCGTTTATGAGCTAACTCATGTGGTGAACTTCCATTCACCTCGTCCCCTCTACTGGAAAAGACAAATGAGATGGAGCAGCAAGATTCTTAGACGGGGGGGGGGGGGGGGGGGGGGGGCGGGCGGCCATATTTTAGGTTCACCGAGTTCCTCAAAACTATTTGAGTGCCTTGCCAAGCACATTTAAAAAAATTAATATGTAGTCCTTTGGGGAGATTTTTCTTTGCTGCAGTATTGCTCCAAAGAGCCTCGTAAGAGATCAGAGTCTCTTTGACACTCTGTTGAGAAAAGTTACTTAAGTGAAATGGGACTGTTGGTGCCCGAGCTATTCAGTGATCAGGTTGTTTGTCTGCTAGTTTGTTTGCAATTTGTTTCACTTAAGTATAATGTATGGCATCACTTTGTTTGTCTGCAGTACGTCTTCCTTAAGTCTAATGCACAGTGTCACTTATCACTTGCACCATAGGATGATGACTCAAATTTGCAGACTGCCATCTGACTTGAAATGGTGTTTTCATCTCCGAGAAGAATTACATGTATGCCAAGTATTGTTAGATTTTTAACCTCTAACTGCCAAGGTCTCATGCTCGAAGGCAAAACTGTCCTCTTTCAGTTAGAAAGTCCCTACCTGGATGGAACTCAGATTTGCTATTTAATTTTGAGCATCTGATGCCAAAAAAATTTCTGATGCTCAAAATTAAAGAGTGAATCTAAATTCCTTGGGGGAAACTCTGGCCTAGTCCTAGATCTGAGCGCCATTGTTTTTTCTGGACTCCTTTTTCACTGCTGCCTCTTGGTAGGTTCTGCTGATTGCCATCCATGAAGTACAATAGATCACAAATGGGTGTGTTGCTGGTTTCCTGTGACTAACAAATTACCACAAAACTGCTGGTTTAGAGCCCAGGAAAACATCATTGTTTCCTCCTGCTGAGAGCTTATGGATTCCACTTTTAGAGGTCTGAGGTCCTATATGTGTGTCACTAGACTTCCGCCAGACAGCTTGTAGGGCCAGGCTCCCTCCAGAGGCTCACTGGAAGAAAATGTCCACTTACCTTTTCTAGCCATAGCTGAATGCTAGCTCGCCTTTGCTCATGCAGGTATCACTAGCATCTCCCGATCTCCGCTCTGTCTTCGTGGAGCTTTCTCTCCTGTATGCGGAATCTCCCTCGGCTCCCTCCATGTATGTGGTTTTATGTAGGGCCCACCTAGAAAGCCCAGGGAAATTTTCTCATCTCAAAAGACTGGACCTTATCAGGTAACTCATCTATTCTGATGGTTGGTTTCTGGCTATCCTTCCGGAGGCTGTTTCAGCCCATCCCAAGGGACCTCCAGCATCTCTGTTTTAAAAGTGGAACCAAAATGGGCTCTTATCTTCATGTTCTGTTTAAGTCTGATTGACAAGTTCGCTTTCTCAGGATTTATTATAGGATTTGAGGGGTAAGGTGTGGGGCAACACATGGGTCTGTTTCCAGTAACACAGGCCAGGTGCCTTTGGCAGAGCTGCCTCCTTTCTGGAGGGAGGCGGTGCCCTAATGGAAAGATGTGCATAGATGAGCCATGTAGTCAATTCTAGAACACATTTCCTTTGTGTGATTTTATGGTCAGCTTTTGTTACTATGACAAATTACCAGAGAGAAGTAACTGAAAAAAAGAAGATGGTCTAGTTTGTCCCCTGGTTCAGTCCATGACTGGCTGGCTCCATTGCTCTCAGGCCTAGGGAAAGACAGGGTCTCATGTGGAAGGAGGTAGCCTGGGAAAGCAAGCCACTCACCTCTTGTCAACCAAAGAGCATAGTAAATGGTGCAGTAGCAGATGTAAATTATGCCATTTCTCAAGAAGTGACAAATCTTCCCAACGTGGGATGCACACTTTCTTTGAAAAAGAAATAAGTCAGTTTTTATCTAGCAGGGGACTCATTAAAGTTTTTTTTTAAGCACTTCGTAAATCTAATATTTCTTAAATATTTAACACCTTCTAAGGAGACCTGCAGTGGCTGGGCGTGGTGACATTAGTAATGAGTCCCAGTGTCGTCTTTTTGAGAACTGCCAGCTACATAGTTTGTTGGGTGTAAGCTTGAAAGAACATTATCAACCCTGCATGTTTTAAATGTCATGTGGGCAACACATTCAAGTCTCAGTGTCTTCTTGTGATTTTACTAATTACTGCTTAATACAACAAACTTGAATTTCATGGATTTTTATTTTTTCACCTTTGGGCAGGTATTTTGCCTAACTTGGAACAACAGAAACGTTTAAACTATGTGAGATAGTATTTGATACACATTACACCCTCTTCTTCCAGAATTACAGAATTCTGTCAAATATGGTGGGATATGTTTGTGTTTATGCATGGATCTGTGTCCATATGCGTGGACATGCATGTATGCACACACATACATTGCACATCACTGTCTGGCCACCATCAGTGCTTCTATATCATCAAGTTTTTCTAAAGGAAAAACTTTCGACCAGACTCAAGAACTCAGCTAGATTTTGCAGTTACTATCATGACTAATAATGTCAGGATGGCAGATGCCATTGCTGTCTGCATATGAGAAAAGAGAAGGCAGAAGTAAGCCGAGCTGAGGCCCTGCAGCCTGGCTCCAGTACCCACTTCTGATTGTGTGCTCAGTGCTTAGGATGCTGTAAGCATCTCCATGAAGGTGAGGAGCAGCCAGGGCATCAGACTACATGGCCCCACTGCAATAGCTTTTGCAGTCTTACTTTCAATGAATCTAGAGCTCTGTCTGAGCTGTTTTGCTCTTCCCACCCCTGTGAGCCTGGAGTTTGCATTACTTAGCGAGTTCTTTCCAGAAGAGTATCAATCACAGCATATAGGATGCTCTGCCAGTTCCTTTTGGAACCAGTTTAGATGAGAAAAAATAAAGGACTTTGGACAAAATTTCAAGTGTGTCTGGTAAGTCATTTCACTTACTATTTGACAGCAACTTTAGAGAGAGAAGTATACTTTCCATTGAGTAGAATTTCCCTTTTCTCGTGGGCCACGTTGTGGAAATCTGTTGAAATTTTAAATGTGGACAGTATGGCTTACTGCCTTCAGTATTGCCTGCTGTCCGGAGTGTTGTTCCACTCTGATGTCCTGCTGACTGACTGGCTGCAGGAGAAACAAGGATGGTTTGAAGCTGCAGTGACGAGCTGGTCGCACCGCTCATCTGTTTCTTTGCAGCTCCTCTGGGCCCTGGAGCAGGCACACCGCTCTTTGGGAGAACATTTTGTCAGACATACATTGTCACAATTCCTTCTACATAGTAATATCATATACGAAATCTTAGGTATAGAAATTTGAATACTGCAAAACAAGTAACATGTTTTTAGATATCTAAAACATACTTTATGAAATGTGACTTTTCCTAAATTTTCCTTTGTGTTTGTTTTAGATGTATGTGTGTGTATATATGTTTGTGTGTGTATGTGTGTATATGTATATTTGTATGTGTATTTGTATGTTTATATGTGTGTGTATATGTTTATTTGTATGTGTGTGTATGTGTGTATACGTACATTCAGGTTTGTGTGTGTGCATATATGTGTATGTCCATGTATTTTTGTGTGTATGTGTGTGTGTATACATGAACTTTTCCATACAGCTCATGAGTATAAAATGGAATTCTTATTTTTTCCACCAGTCTCTCTGCTGCCAATTTATTTTACACAAGCCAGCCAGATAGATCTTGTTCAATCCATCTCCCATATTTTCTTTTCAAACACAACATGAAGTCCATATGCTTTTGCCAGCAAGGCGTCTACCACCATGGCCCATTAGTTCTCTCAGTTCTTACCTGTGCTGCCCTGGGCCTTTCTCTCTCCTGCTCTTTGAAGGGTGGTGTCATCTTTTTTGACCTTCCTCTCTTAGACCAAATGGTTTGGAGTCAGAGGGGCCACATGGCCTTCCTGCCTCACACTACCACCTGACCTTGTAGTCTCCATTTGTGTCTGTGCGCGATGTTCACAGTCTCTGAGAGAGTTCGCCCCATGGATGTATCTGAAACGGACTGAGTTGGCAGAAGTTCACATGCAGAGCTCGCACCAGGACACCTCTGAACATCTTTTATAGGTTCTATAAATTGCTGAAGTTGCTCTTTATTTAGTTTTGTTTTTCATTTTATAAGGCTGGGGCTAAAATACAGAATTCCATTGTAGTTGGAAAGAATCATGGAGGAAAGAAAGAAAGAACGATAGTGTATTAATCCAAATGCCAGCACAAGGACTAGCCGAAAAGAAACTTTTTTTTTTTTTTTTTTTTTTTTTTTTTGACACACTGAATGCTAGGTAAAAATTCACTGTTAAGCTTGATCCATCTCCATGATGGTGGCCTTCCCTGCAGGAAGTCTTGCATCGTCTTCTGCTAAATAAATATGAGAGGTTTTCACCACCCTTGAGTTTTCCAAGGAAAAATGAGCCTCCCTTAGTGCCTCCAGTTCCTTTTGGTTGCCCAGGGTTCTTTCTACCAGCATCCTTGGTTTGTATCCACGGTTAGGATCTGGATTCTGTGTTTCCTCTGATCTCTCCTAATTCTTGTTATGTGTCAGGTAGTTCACAGAAGTTAAAACTTCTGGCAATATATTCTTGACTCCATCACCATAACTGTTTCAAAGAAATCACCCTTTTCTTTTCATAGATTGAGAGTGCGTCTAGTCACAAGCTTTCCTGTGGATCATTAACACTTTGGCAGATAGATAGATAGATAGATAGATAGATAGATAGATAGATAGATATTCTTTATTTTTCTTTTAATATGTTAGCTTTTATTAGTCTGTACCATTCCTGCTCAGAATGGATTTGTATCTTGTTCTTTTGGAAAATGAGGTCACAAATACTCCTTTGTAATTGTTACGAGGCACCGTCTCTGCCTCCTTTGCCCACTTGGCTCTGCTGGCAAGGGCAGTATCACCTGGTCACTCTGTTCTTCCAAGAATGTTTACAAAGTAAATGTTAGATCTGTGCCAGCAATAAAAATTGAGAGCAATCACTTTCCAGATGTTAGCAAGAGTGCAAGGTGCAGAATTACTCATGGAAACACCATGAAAGTGGTCTCTACCTGGTTAGCGTGTGTTCTGGCATTTTGAAAGGATCAACTCTCTCATCTCTCATCTTAGTTCAGAGATCCCTTTGACAAGTAGCATCTAGGAAGAAGAGGCTTTTGAGAACCTAGCATGCAAGCTTGCTTCTGATCCTGTACATCTGAGCAGAGGCCAGGGCTGCAGCTTATGCTGATGTATTGTTACCCTGGCCCAGGTCAGCACTGGGTTTAAGCACAGATTTGTGATTTTGGCTTCAGGGAGGAAAAAAAAAAGAAATCCTAGAAATATAAATTGAAAGAACAAGAGTTTAAAACTAAAAGTAAGTAAATATATGTGTATATATATATATGTTTACTTAGAAAGCAGGTGTTATAAGCTCCAGTCAGAAACAGGAGCATTGCAGCACAGGGTAGGAACATTTCTGCTCCGGATCCCAAAACACAGCAGAGGTGAGAAATGTGAAGGGGGTGTGGTTTCCTGCTAGACACAGCGAGACCATCACCTTTTAACTGCAAGTGTTGTTTTCTGCTTAGGTAATTTTTTTTTTCCTATTTCATAGAGGGAGAATTCTTTATTGAAGCTTGTAGGCCTCTGCTGAAGAGCACGGTCCCCTAAACAGCCCGTGTCATCCCGTAGCCCACTTTGTTGGCCTTTCCCTACACTGCTCTGAAAATTAACACCTGCTGCTCACATCTAGTTTATGCTGTTTTCCACTGGACGATGATGTCTAAAAACCAATCCTGGCAAGCAGTGTGAAACGAAATTTGGAAGCCATCTCAATTCTCAGGGACTTGCGCAAGCTGAAGTTATTAGAGAAGATTAGGGGCCACAGCTGGAGAGCAGATGGAGCCTCCTGCGCTTCCACAGTTGAAGGTAGTCAGTACCCTAGAAGGACTCAAAACTTCGGGACATTTTGTCCAGGCTATTTCACCTGCTCCTGCTGCACCATAACCCAGGCGTATCCCACCAAAGCTAGGAAAGTGAGAACAAGACTTTTACACTTCATCCAAGACGAAGGCATGCATTCTTCAAGTTTGCAAGTAAAGACTGGACTCACGACACCACTAGACGTTTCTGCTTATTGTGACTGAGTGTTGTACCCCCATCCCTCACTTCAGCTGTGAATGCACGTCTGCTCAGAACATATAAGTCACCGCAGTGGCTTCACGTCACCATTGCAGGCCCCTTTCTCCCTGTGTACCTTGCTTCCCCTAGGCTCACCCCACTTCCACATTGACCTCTGGGTTCTGAGCCTTTGAGTAGACATAGAACAACTACTTGCATCCTCAAAAACTTAAGCCTGAGTCAAGTGTGATGTTAGATTTCTGTTTTCTTCACAGAAAACAACTCCCCAGTGGCTGTTGAGGTCAAGTTAGGATACCATTCAACTAGTACAAATTAATTCATATTTTGATGGTTGGTGCTTTCTATAAGAACAATCAGTGTCTGCTACATGGTTGGTCCCTTCTTTGTCTTTGCTGGAAGACTTCATAAAAATGGCTCCTGCCTTCTACAAATGTGAAATGTCTGAAAATATAGGAAAACAGCCTGGCTCATTGATAAGTTCCACAGTTCATGTACACTCTGTACTCACTGTTCCAGAAGAGAACACTCGGACTTGTCAGATGGTGCAGCACACCAAACAGCCAAGTTTCGGTTCTGTTGGAACAAGTATGCACTTCTTCTCTCAAGCCACCGTCAGAAACACTCTAGTGTGCAGTTATTGCCCAGTACTGAGTGCTCTAGCCTCTAGCTATCCCAAACGCTATGTTTCTATGCACAAGGGGGGAGAATATTGTGCTTCCAGCACATTGCCACAAAATGCTCTGCAGAATTATCCCAGGAAATGGTCTTTTGGGCAACCAGCTTATGAGATAAGCTTCAGTAGCATCTATGTGACTTTCTAGGTTGAGCTTCTGTAACTGAACATGATAGGAGAATGGTGTAGGCAAACAGTAAATTCCTCCTGCTTTGGTAATTCTGCACTGAACCGACTGCTGGGTCATATGCCAAAGATCTCAGTTGAATCCACAGCAAAGTCAGGTAGACCACTGAGAGGCTAGACTAGGAAAACATCGGTGAACTGGCACCTCGGAACTGAACCAGTGAAGCTGTGTGCACGCCAGGACTGCAGGCTGAAGGCTGCCCTCTGAGAGAGCAATGGCACCACCCACTCTGTCACACGCACAAAGGATGAGGGGAATGGCACAGTTCACACTGACAGAGGCACCTGTTTCAGAGGTCTCACTTTTTGATTTTGGTTGAGTCTCCAGTTATTAAATAGTGTAAACGTGTCATTTCTTAGATCTTTATAGATGTGTAGTTTGGATGCATAACACAACCACCATGTCATAGGAAACCTGAAAACTGCTCAACACCAAAGCTAACCAAGTATTTGAACCTCTCAGAACAACTCTACATTCTAAATTAACTTTAAAATGTGACTTGTTATTGCCAGTTAAAAACATACTCAACCTATAGCATATTTATGTGAAAGTATACCCATATAACGTCGTGTTATGTATAGTGTATACATAAGAAAATCATACATGTGTATGATTCATATGTATGTATACACACACACAACCTCTCTAGTTAAATGTCCCATTCTTACCAGGATATTCTCTCTGTCCTTTTTAATTAATTATTTATTTATTTTTATTTAATGTGCATTGGTGTTTTGACAGAGTGTGTGTCCATGGGAGTTAGTGTAGAAAGACATGGTGCACGTGACTTTTCTTATATGCTATAATTTCTGCTCTCAGTTTAATTGGACTGTGCTTCACTTCCTGTTCTTCCCAATCAACATTTCCCCTTTAAGAAATAGTCAAGAGAGAGCACCGTCTGCCTCCGCACCAAATAAAAATGGAGTATGCTCTACATTCATGTCTCCTAAATGCACTGAAGAGAGAGCTGAACTAAGATGGCTGACAACAAGGAATGTCTACACACACAGTGACAGTGTGACAGAGGTGACCCAGAGTGGGAACTGCTCTAAGTCCCAGAAGCGCTCTTCTCAGAAGGTTATCCATTTACTCTCAAATGAAGAGATATCTGCAAATAAAAGTCACTGTGAAAGATGTCTTGACTTGTAAATCTATCTTATGGACCTGAAAATATACAGAAATGTCTCAGGAGAAAAGGGGTCAAAGGATAAGAAGCCCGCTGCTCTAGAGAATATCCTGGATGGGCTGTAGTGACGCCTAGTAGTTATGAGTACTTATTGCTCTTTCAAAGGACCTTCGTTCAATTCCTGCATTGACATGGAAGCTTACAACTATCTGAGACTCCAGTTCCAGGGATATGACACACTCCCACCTTTATTTGAACACGTATTTCATTATTAATATAAGACTCTTTTTCAACTTGTGAATATCAAGTTAGCACATCTTTAGATTGTATTATGTCAGAATGTTTGATTTAAAATTTTTCTGTTTGAGTTGCTGACTTAAAAATGATTTTTGTCTTGGGATAAAGACAGAATACTCACAATTTCTAAAATGTCCCTAAATATATTTCTGCCATTCTATACTAAGTATTTATGCAAAGCACTGTTCTCAGCAATCATTGTTAGAAAATCAAAATATTGATTAGCTGTGAAAAATGAAGATATCCTATATTCCACAGTATGAGTCACAAGATTTGATTTTTATATAAAGATTAAAAAGCCTATATCTCATTAGCATCTAAATATACTTTTGTTTTTATTAAATGGTAAAATTATGTTTCCCAAGAATCACACTAAAATTGTTTATGGTTTGTTATTATTGGATACATTTGATTTGTAAATCTATCTTATGGACCTGAAAATATACAGAAATGTCTCAGGAGAAAAGGGGTCAAAGGATAAGAAGCCCGCTGCTCTAGAGAGCAGCACGCACATTCCTTGCTGACTCAATCCTGAGTTGCATTTTGACCATTGCTCAGTCAGAAGCCTTCTTTGCTGTTGTCCAGTTTTTCAAAGCCCCCACCTTCGGTTCTCCAACCTCATGTGTGGTTGTAAGCCACAGTTTAAGATCTGGTCCTTTGCAGTGAGATCCAGGAACTCTCCATTACATCGGTGATTCCCCAAATTGCACTCTAGCCCTGAAGTGTGACTGCATGCATCATGACCTCCGAGGGAATTCTAGTCTACATAAAATTTAAGATGATTGCTGAGTGTATTTAGATAATGTGTGTTTGTATCTCATGTGACAGTGTGGATCGCCAGATTTCTGGCACAGTTCTGTCTTGGAGATATTCAGTGCAATGCTAAGATTTTCTAAGGTCCCTTCTGTTACAGCTTCACTCCATCATGGTGGCTTTAAGTACGCACTTGTTTCCTCACATTGAGAAAATGAAGCTCACGGTCTTTGTCGGGAGCTGTGTTTCTCTCTAGTTGGCTGGAGTCCCTGTGCCTAGCATTCAGTTAGGCCCTGGGGAGTTAGTGATGCACAGCAAAGGTTTAATGACTGCGCTCACGAAGCTCGGATTCACCGCAGAGCTGGGAGGTTGCGGTGGATGAAGAGATGAGGTACAGTGTAACCTGATGACAGGGAGGAAAACAGGATGTGAGAGGATGCTCTGCAGAGGCCACGGTAGCCCGGTGACATTGTGAGAAGTGTGATACAGGAGCAGAAGCCACCATGACAGGCGAGGGGGGACAGCTACCAACTGTTCCTTTCTACGCTGTCCTACCCTGCTTAACTTAAAATTTGTCTGTTGCCTTTGGTGTTTTGAAGTCTTATATTAATAATGAAATACGTGTTCAAATAAAGGAAACTATTTTAAAGTTAGTTATTTATTTAGGTTAGATATTGTTGGTCAGGATAGCCATTGATAGTGATATTTTGAAACTTTTTATCTGTCAATCATCCTTTTTCTACCACCCATCACCCACCTGGGGGGAGCATCCTTTCTTTTCTATCTTATAGTTTTTTTCTTGTACATTTTTATTTCTCACCCAGTCTAGGCTACAATCCAAACAGCTTCTTTTGCTTGTGGGGACCCTTTGGGTGTAGTGAGTCCAGGATGTGGCTACCTCCACCATTAGGATATTAGGATAATAAGTTAACATGGTACAGCCGCTATAGACTTCACCATGTGGCTAATGTTGATGATTCTTTTACAGTGTGGAGATGGAGGCAGAATGCCGTAATTCATTCTTGGGTATTTTAGCAGAATGTTAGTGTATTGGCAGTGGATATATGTGCAAATGACATATATTTTTATGCCAACTATTATGTTTTCAAACAAGAAGAGAATCCCATGTAGACAACACAGATCTGTCTCTACAACTCAGGATGGATGAATCCTTTATCTAGAAAGCCAAGGGTCTAAGTTCTAAATAATTTGATTTTATGATAAACGTAGAAGAAGACAGCAAGAGTAATACAGAATTAGGAGGCCTGAGAACAAGTCAAGACATCTTTCACAGTGACTTTTATTTGCAGATATCTCTTCATTTGAGAGTAAATGGATAACCTTCTGAGAAGAGCGCTTCTGGGACTTAGAGCAGTTCCCACTCTGGGTCACCTCTGTCACACTGTCACTGTGTGTGTAGACATTCCTTGTTGTCAGCCATCTTAGTTCAGCTCTCTCTTCAGTGCATTTAGGAGACATGAATGTAGAGCATACTCCATTTTTATTTGGTGCGGAGGCAGACGGTGCTCTCTCTTGACTATTTCTTAAAGGGGAAATGTTGATTGGGAAGAACAGGAAGTGAAGCACAGTCCAATTAAACTGAGAGCAGAAATTATAGCATATAAGAAAAGTCACGTGCACCATGTCTTTCTACACTAAGTAAACTAGAGTTCATATTTGAGTGCCAGAACTTGGAGTTTGACATATTCCAAAATGTCACTGAAGATGGAGTTTGGGTTATTAGTTTGTTTAGTTTCAACTTTGTTTTCTGAATGTACGGAGCTAGGAATGCTTACATGGCTTTCTCAGGGCTGGAATGTAGCTCTCTAGAAGGACAATTGCCTCTCATGCATGAAGCCCAAGGTTCAATCCCAGTACTGCAAATAAATTCTTCATCATCATCATCATAGTAGTAATTATAAATAAAGGAACATTTACCTTGCCGATTTTCTTTGTAGTCACAGTTGGATTTAGTTAGGAGTAGCTTTTGTCAAAATGCTAGAGTATACTCCGGTTTATACTACTGAAGTATCTCATCTGTAGTCTAATGCCTACCTTCTTAAGCCAAGGGCCACATCCCACATGAGAGGTCATATAACTGGGTATGGGAGTCAGATAAAGTTGGCCAACACTAATGGACTCCTCCACACTCAATAACTAAGTACTAACTGATGAAACATAATGAATCTGAAGTGTCCTGGCAGAACCAACTATGCCATATCACGTGACTCTCTGGCTCCCTTGTGCTGAGTACATACAGTTCATATTGCATTCATTGCCTGTGCGAGCATGTGGCATCCCAGCGGCCACTGCTGCCTGTGGAGATTTGAGACTATTGTATGTTAGGAGTGAAGCATTTACTGTAAACGGAGTTGTCTGCTCGAATGGAAAGCTAGTGGCTTAATTAGCAAAAAGAGACTTTTCACATGCCCTTGTAACTCCTCTGAATGTGTCAAAGGAGCCCATCTCTGTACAAGGTTTGACTTTAAACGGTGCTGTATGAGTTGCTGACTTGCATTTCATTTTCTTTTATTTATTCAGTGAATTTTGATTTGGGATGAAGCTAGAGTTTATAAGAATTTCTGAAATGACTCTAAACATACTTCTGCCATAATATACTATGAGTTTGGGCACAGAAGCTTTTCAACACTGATGATTATTCAATAAAAATAACAATCAGCTCTGAAAAACTCTTAAGATGCCCCCCTCCCTGCCACGTGAAACATCCACCCGGCTCTAATTCTTTATGTGAAAATAAAAAAGCATAGCCATCTTACTAGTATATAAATTTGCTTTCATCATTAAGAAATACTAAAAAATATATTTTTCTTTGAATTGCTTTCAAAGAAATTGCGTTGTGAATTATTACCAGTTTATGTTTGATTTGAACGTCAGAAGGCCTGGAGTCACATGAAAGTTGTCATGAATGGAAAATGTTTAAGCAGCCCTGGTCTAGTGGAACTTTATATGTTGGAGTTTTGGGTCATGTTTTGTTAAACCAGAGTGCTTAAAAGGTCCTCCACAGCAAAAGCCATTAGCAGGGGACAAAGGGGACCGGAGAATAGTAGCTACACTGTGTAAATTTATCATCTCAAAGATTGACGATGCTGATAGAATGTTGCTAGTTTTTAACACTCTGACTTTAAAAACTGTCTCCTAAGAAGTATTCTATTAAGGGGGTGGGAGGTGGGAGCAATCCAGACAGAGAAGGACAATAATCTCTCCCATAAGCACAGCCTCACTTCTAATGTTCATTCATGTATCTGTGTGTAAGCGGGGGTGATGGTGGGTATAGGCTGTAGATCAGAAAGGAAACCACAGGGGTGGGAAAGACTTGTGGAAGAGAGGCAGCAGGACACGCAAGACAGGAAAGTATAAGGCAGGCAGGGCAGGAGTAGAAGGGTTGGGGGTCTGGGTAGGAGCTGGAGAAGAAGGGAAGGGGACCCCACAGACACATCAAACATTGCTTGAAAATGCCCCCATGAAACGCAATAATTCTATGTGCTGAGTAAACAGAGTTTAAAATAAAGTTTTAAACGCATCTGAACTCACTGATGCTTTAAACCGGAAGAGAACTACTCACTCACACCGACTGTTGGGATCAGAAGAAACACTACCTTGCAGCTACCAACTTAGCATTGTAGTCCAGCAAGGCTCAGCTTTGTTCACTGCAGCCACATTTAAAGAGGAAGACCTGAGGCTGGAGAGGAGCTCAGGGTGAGAAATGCTTGCAGTACAACCATGAGGACCAGAGTGTGGTCCCCAGGGTCTGGGACAAAAGCCAGGTGTGGTGGCACACGTACACTCGTATATGAAATCCCAGCCCTGTCGAGAGACATAAACAGGCAGTTAGATCTTGGGTGCTCCTGTTGGTCGGCCTTCTCAGCTGATTTGCTGTGTCCCGGGCCAGTGAGAGACCCTGTCTTAAACAAAACAGAACAAAACAAAAAACCTCAGATAATAGCCCAAGCAATGACACCAGGGCTTGCATCTGGCCTCCACATGCACGCAAAACAAACACCATAGCCCAGGTGGCTCAAAGACTTAACATTTACTGTGAGGGCTGTGCAGATGGGAAAGTCCCAGTTTAGGTATGGGCAGGTTTGGTGGCTGGCTTCTTGCTTCCTAGAGCACACCTTGCTACAGTGTCCTCGCATGACTTCCTGTTTCTTAGGACACACCTTGCTCTTGTGTCCTCACACATGTGACTAAAGAAGCAGCTTTCTAGCTTCATAAGGACACAGACCCCATTCACAGGGCCTCATGTAACCCGATCCACCTGCAGCAGCATCACCTCTGGGAACAGACCCACATGAACTCTGGGAGAACAGACATCCCACCCATATAAGGGGGTACAGTGCTCCCCCAGCACCCTTATGTATGTAAACTATTTTCATGTATATATTTTTACAGACTGAGACAATTTCTTATAAGACATTGATTTTTCATGTTCTCTAGAAATGAGAATAGCCATGGCTACTGCATGAGTAACTGGATGTACCCCGTGGCGTTCTTTGCTTCCTCTTCCTTCCTTTGTGGCTTCCTCTCATCATGTGCCTTGTGGTGACCATGGGAGTTTGTGCATGTCACTCTTGGAGATGTGCTGAGTGAACTAGCTTTCCATGGGCCAGACTCTGTGGCTTCGGTAGATCCCACCCCTGAGATCGATTCCAGCATCAGCAGCTGAGCTTCAGTGTGTATTTCACCGGTAGACTGAATGCCTAGTCTTATCCCCAGATAAATTAGTTATATGAGACATAATTAAGGAAAGGCTGCTGCTATAAAGCAGTTCAAATTTTGCTGTGTAAATAATGTAATTATTGGAAATGTCTCCTGGACTTTTTTATTAAACAACTGTACACTGTGGATTCGGCCCATCCATCCTCAGTCTTGCAAAAGTTCTGACTAAGGTAATTGAAAACTTTTCGCCATGTCCTGCCAAGTCTTAATGAAAAAACACGTGAGGAAAGGTTCCTAGATGCTGCTGTGGAAAGTTTCGAATAGCCTTTAGTCACCTCTAACACAAACTCTGGGAGAAGTTCTGACCTGCCTTCAAGCAACTCCCTTCCTGTCATAAGTGCAATGGAGGGCAGCATCCCTGGCTGGACAGTCATGGAGCTTAGCCTTTTCCCAAACCAAAGAGCTGTATCTGGCAGTGGGCTGACTCAGCTCACTAGAGAAGAGTTCAGCCACGGACAGGGAAGCAGAGACCAGTGCTAGAGTTAGCTCACCAGGTATGCAGTTAACCTGAGACCTTTATTCAGTTTTGTAAGATTTTTGTCAATGATCAATTTGATGTATTTAGAAATGCTAGTTGCTTCTGTGTGGTTCCATAAACCACACTAGGGTTCTCTGAAAGAAAACATGGGTTTATTTCTTTGGGAATTTGACAGAAATGCGAATCGAATCTTCTAATATTTAGTCAGGATCTAACTTTCTTGGCAACAAACACGTGAGCAGCATGCATAGTTATGTGGGTATCCAGAGTACTCTCTGGTACTTTCCTGTTCTCTGGCTTCTCATTAAAGACCCAGGCCTAGCCCTTCATGCTGGTCCTCTGATTCTGCACCAGTGCAGTTTTTGCAGAAGAAGCCCATTTGCTTGAAGGCAGGATAATGTGAAAGTTTCTGGAAAGGATTTTGTCTCACAACTTGTTCCAGAAAAGAAAGGACTTCTCTCTCCTGAATTCCACAAATAACAACTGACACGCAGAGGAATCTAGACCCTGTCACCCCATTTACAGTCTGTGGACAGCCTTCCTGTCCAGTTGGTTACTCCACCTGCAAAGGAATCCATCTCTCCTTCCTTTCTTCTCTCAGGTTCCAGAATCTATTTGGAACCAGTCCACCCTAGAAAACATTTCCTCGAACAGAGTAGACCGTCTCACATCCTGGAACATAACTTGCCAGCATTTTTCATTTTTCTGTATTGATGGGCCAGTGTTCATCCTTCTTTCAGAATCCCAAAGAATGGACTCACCTTCTTAGATTGTGTTTTGCATTTTTGTATCAAAATATTTGATGTCAATAAGGTGGTTATGCTTGTGTGCCCACCCGTGTTCATCTGTGCACATGTCTATGCAGGTGCATGTGTGAAGATCAGAGGTTACCCCTGCGTGTCAGAGGACCTCACTGATCCTGGAGCTCACCAGTTCAGCCTGACTAGCCTACTAGTAAACCCCATGGACCCTCCAGTCCCCCATCTCCTTAGCACTGGCATTACACTTGCTGCTATGCCTGGCTTCTCCATGGTTGCAGGGAATCTTGACTCAGCTCCTGTGGCAAGCACATTCCTTACTTAGCTACTCCCCAACCACCTCAAGATTTTTCACAAATAATATTTACTGTATTATCCTTATATTATAAAAATGTATTCTTTGGTAATGTTACTTAACTGTTTCTTGGTTTGGTTGGTGTGTGTGTGTGTGTGTCTGTGTGATGTACTCATGCTTCTGTGCACATGCATTGAGACCAAATGAAGGGATTAGGTTAGGTGGCCTTTTCTATCACTCTCTGCCTTGTTCCTTTGAGGCAGACTCTGCTGAAACAAGAGTTGCCATTTGTATTTTGGAGGCCTAGGCTGGGAGCCAGCAAGCCCCAGTGATCTTCCTGTTTCCACCACCTCAGTGCTAGGGTGCGTGAGATTCCTGCTGTCTTTGATGTAGACACTAGGACCTGAACTCCGTCCACATGCCTGGGCAGTCCACACCAACAGCACTACTTAAAGCCATGAAAGAGGTCTGGAGAGCTGTCTATACTGTTTTTACCAGAGACTATTACCTAAAAATCCTAAGCACTAAATAAAGGTCCTTAGGTAATTACACTTTTTCTGTATTTGATTCCTTTTTCCTCCCTGTCTGATAAGTAATATTTTTAAAGTTGCCAATGGCTAGTTTGATCTTTTACATAAAAAGATCATCTGTGAGCATTCTTAGTATTTTCTTCCTTTGGCTGTATTCATTGTCACAGGCATTGACTGCACGTCTAGTTTACCCTTATTGTTTACGCCTATTTTTCTTTTCATCCAAAGATATACATACATACATACATACATACATACATACACATATATCTTTAGTCTTCAAATGGATATAATGTGATCCTATATTTTCAATAGACATAGCTTGCTCATAGGTCAGCAGTACCAGCTTGTTGGCAAACTGATGACCAGAGGGACATCTCCACATGAGCTGGTTTGGGAAAAGTAGGAGGAAGGTGCTGAGGGGACGGATGCTGATGTTGTTCTGGAATGAAAGTGCTGCTACAAAGTAGCACTACAGCCACACCTGAGGTAGACCTCATTGGTTTGGTTTGGTTTGGTTTGGTTTGTTTGTTTGTTTTGTTGGAGCAAAATCAGGTGAAACAAGCCAAAGACTTAATTATGTTTATAAATGGAGATGTTTAAATTAGTTTAGCCCATACTCTTATTCAAACAGTCTGAACTCAAATTTTTTTGGAGCAAATATGAAAACCATTATTTATGGAAAGTTTAAATTTCTACATACTTCCTCTGGGAGGTTTTTTTCTTCCTTCCTTCCTTTCAACAGTTCACTGTGTTGTATGTTTTTATTTTAACCTTCCCTTTGCTAACAATGTTCTTGGGAAGAGCGAGGCTCTTGGGGAGGTGAGACATGAACAAAAGAAAAGGGAGCCCAGGTGTCTTTGTTGTGACTCCATAAAAATGATTCCATGCTTTTAGAATTAGTTTCTTCATTTTGATTTGTTGTTTTGTTTTCTGGGTTTTTTCCCCCTTTTTTATTGGATATTTTATTTATTTACATTTCAGATGCCATCCCCTTTCCCCATTTCCTCTTCCTAAAATCCCCTTATCCCATGCCCCTTCTCCTTTTTGCTTTTATACCATTTTAAGGAAATGGGCTGCTTGGCAGGAGTATTGGCCAAGGACAAGGAAGTGGGCTTCAGGTAGGATTCTGACATTAAGCTAGAACAAAGAAGTAATTTCAGGCAGGAATCTAAATTTTAGGCTAGAACAAGGAAGTAGGCTTCAGACATGAAAATGACTTTGGGCTAGGACAGGGAATTTGGCTCAGATATTTTGGTCATCCTGATAAGCCCTTAGAAACAATGATCACGGGAGTGTTCACAGAATTGGGTTAAATGCCTTGCTTGTTCTTTGACTATTTGTGTTTATTGTCTTGCTTGTTCCTTGACTACTTGCATCTATTGTATTGCTAGTTTCTTTTCATTATGTATCTGGTAGATTTGGTCTTTCTAGAGAGGCTATGCTTGGCATTCCCACTGGCACCTTCTGACTCCTCCTCCTGCCCTGTGTCCCACCCCTCCACCTTTACTCCTCCTCCTGCCCGTGTCCCACCCCTCCACCTTTACTCCTCCTCCTGCCCGTGTCCCACCCCTCCACCTTTACTCCTCCTCCTGCCCTGTGCCCCACCCCTCCACCTTTACTCCTCGTCTTGCTCCGTCATCCCACTCCTCCACCTTGTCTTCAGGCTCACATATTCCATCTTTTCCTTGGTTCACTCTGGCCCTGAGACTTTCCCTGGAGCATGTGCTCGACTACTCTGCAATCATCCAGCATTTCAGCCTAGTTTTTTTTTTCTCCAGTGTCCGTTGCCCTCCTTCCTTCACCCTCTCCCATATCTGGTGTTACTGTCTTTATTTCTTTATTTCATTCAGCTGTTTGTATTCCCAGACAGGAACATATTTTCTTCTTGCTGTGTAGCCAGGGCTAGCCTGGAACTCCAGATTCTCATTGCTCTGCCTCCTGACTGTTGAGATTACAAGTGTGCATCGCCATGCCTGGATATCTGGTTTTTGTTTCTTGTTTGTTTATTTGTTTTTATAGGAAATAAATCACCTACTTCAGACACATTTTAGTAGGAAAGACCAAACCAAACCACAGAAGGAAGCTCAGCAGGGCAGTTGTGTCCAACATTGGTAGAAGATAAGAAAGCAATGGATTTTGAGTAACAAGAGTCAGGATTTAGGGTAACAGTCCTTGTTTGGTTTTTTTGTTTTTTGTTTTTTGAGACAGGGTTTCTCTGTGTAGTCCTGGTTGTCCTGGAACTCACTCTGTAGACCAGGCTGGCCTCGAACTCAGAAATCCGCCTGCCTCTGCCTCCCAAGTGCTGGGATTAAAGGCGTGGGCCACCACCGCCCGGCCCAGGGTGACAGTCCTTGAACAGGTGACTAGGACTCTACCTGAATAGTAAACACATAGTCTTGTAAAATGCAGGGCTTGCAAAGCCACCATTGTCCCCAGTTCTGTCTGCACTTGTCTGCTGCCCCACAGCTCAGCCTGCTCCTGCTGGATTATTTTGAGGACAGCTTTGTCCTCTGATGTTACAAGTACTACTTGCTCTCCTGCCACCCTTCTCCCACTGACTTGGGAACAAGGACATATGCCCTGGGAATTGGATCTCTCTAGCATTGGGTTATAAGTCAGGATCAACAGTTCCGGAATCCACCACACAATTCAGAGTCGGATTCCATGGCCTCTGCCAGGAGAAGCAGATTGAGTTCTGAGTATTTATTTATCTTTGTTTGTGTACACAGCCTTCCCATCTCTGTATGCCATGGTTTTTTCTCCTATTTCTGAAGTGCAGGTTTTACCATGGTATGAAAATGTCCGTTGCCCCATCTTATAATCCATCAGACGAAGACTAGAATTACCCCTCATCATTTCTTCACCACTGTCTGTCACATCTGGTTTTGTGGCACCTGTGTCTCCCAACCCAGGCATTTCCTCACGGTTACCAGCAGCTCTAGCCAGAGGCAGCTCTGTCCTTTATAAATACAATGTGGCAGTGTATTATCCCACCACACAAGCCTTCCTTACATACATTATTTGTGCAGAAGTCTAATGTCTCCTCGCACTCCAGCCATGCTGTGTAAATCCCTCCACTTAAATACTGCAGTTCAATGTAAAACCCAAACTATAAATGAATGCATGACTCTACCTGAACGTACAGACATGCTGAATTTAAGTTTGAACTCACTAGCCATTGGCACTCAGGTTGGTCTTCTCTTAGCTGTTCTATGTCCCTCCATGAGTTAGGGTCTCCTGCTGGCCCTTCTTAGGACCCTCTGTTCCCTTCATCCAGTCTTACGGAATAAAGTAGGACTAAATCTAGCTGACATACTGGGTGCTTACAGCTGTACACTGGCAGGACAGAACAACCACAGTGAGACCTGGCAGCACAGCAGTGTGTAACAGGCAGCTGACTGACTGACGTGATGATCCCCTCCCTTGAGGAAGGCATCAGAAAACAAAACTGAGAGCCTTACTGCCTTCTAACAGATTTTTTTTTCTTTTTCTTGTCTTTGCAATACAGAGTATGAGTTGGAAGTAAAGAGAGTGCAAGACATTCTTTCGGGAATAGAGAAACCACAGGTATGTCTTCTGGACATCTCTGCAGGAACAACGAGTTCTTAAGTATTCCCCATGTGCTTTCTGCTGCCATGCTGTGGGTAAGCAGGACCCTGCTGTGAATAGTAGCCAGTCATTAATGCATCCAGAACATTTAGAGCAAGGTCTGTATAATCGCCTGTTGAAGTGCCGCTTTTGTGCAGATGTTCTGAATGCAATTAGATGCATCTAGATTTTGGGGGATCGACAGAGCAGTTTGTTCTTGGTAATTTCTTGTTGCCTTTGTAAATGGAGGAAGAATACATTTTGAAACTCTCGGAAATCGCAGGTGTTTCCCTAGGTAGATTTCAGAATAACATTTATATTAGAGGACACTGGGCACAATAGCAAGAAAAGGAAGAGGGGGACGGTGGTGGTGTGAGGGTCAGTCCCATTTGCCAGGTGTTTTGAAATTCAGATAGAAATTTATGATGTTGATTCAGCCTTTTGTCTGACATTAGAGAGCCAAAGTCTGGGGGAATGTTTTTCTGGTAGAATTGAAAAATCTTGATTCTTCATGTGTTACAAAGACCGAAACTTTTAAACAGCATTTAGACCTCAGGCTCACAATTGGACTAAACCAAACAGTACGGGTTCATTGGAAGTTGGACATTACAGGCTACTTGTGAGGGCCCTTGCTGGAGAGGTGAGGGGTCTGAACTTACTCTGGCAGGGATAAATGGACATCAGGTGTTTCTAGGAGAATGTGTTAAGTAATTGGGACCGCATTTGCAGGTTGGTATAAGTTGGCAGATTAGTTGGGACAAGAGAGTGGACCCAGAGAGATGGGGGTGTTAGAAACTCTCCCACTCCTTGACATCATGGACCACATGAGGAGGGGATGCAGGAATCAGAATTAGGTGGTGGTGTCCCTTGTGGCAAGGAAGGCTAGATACTAGGCCCATTCCAAAGATCAACTGATCAAATTATTACCCATCCAGTTCCAGACATCATGGGCACCTGGGCGTTTGGCCTCTGAGTATTGCTTTCGGCTGCTTCCCAGTTGCTGCCCATGCCGTTGGGTGGATATTCCTCACGCTCTGCAGTAGCTCCTGTCATGCCACCATGGCCTGCGTCAGCCCTGCCATTGCCTATAGCACAGTGCACCCAAGGGTATTTTTGAAGGTCTATTCCAGTTGCCTGGACTATCTTCATGGCTGTTCTTGGACAGACTAAGTCTGTTTCACTTGCAAGACATCCAGAAAAATAGAGGTAGCACACAGCTGGAAGTGTCCAGTAGACAAAGCGCTGTGGGAAGAGGAGGATGAAGAGCTGGAGTGGGGGACTGAACGCAGAAAGGGAAGTTCCCATTGTAGATACTACAGCAGACTGGCAGGCTAGCGGCTATGTGCAGGGAGAGACCAGAAAAGGGGTAAGGGGTGGGAGATGACTCAGTGGGTACATGCTGGATCTGCAAACATTAGGACCTGAGCTTGGACCCCAGCACCCACATGAAAAACAAATAACAGGAGTGATGGAGCACACCGGTAAGCCAAGCACAGAGGGCAGAGCTGAGTGGTTCGCGGGGCTTGCTGACTTACAGATGTGGCTGAAGCTGTAAGCTCTAGGTTCAGTGGGCGATCCTGTTGCAGAAAATAAGGTAAAGGCCTGGAGAGTGGCTGAGCTGTTACGAGTGAGCTCTTACTGCTCTCGGGTGAACCCAGGTTAATTCCCAGCCTAGGAAGGAGGCGTTCTACAGGGCCCTGTTTCCTCCTGGTCACCCGATTCTACTTGGTACCAGCTGCTCATTAATTTACGCGGTGTTCTCTCCCCCATCCTTACTCTTTGCGTTTTGTTTCTTCTTTCTAAAGTTCATATGCATGGTTGTCCCATAGTCTTTGTTCACTCAAGACCTAGCTATGACTGTCCTTGACACACATAGAGCCCTTGACAAATGTTTGCTGAAGAAGTGCGTGACAGACATATCTGGACTCCCGTGGGTAGGACAGATGCCAACAGACTGACCAATGTGGGGGAAGGCAGGGGTAGAGGATATGACATTGCCAGGCAGCAGCTGGGAGGGAGTGGCTTCTGGGTCTGTGCCAAGTGTGGCTATCAAGTGTTTCCCTGACCATAGACAAGGGATGGTCCCCCCTGGTATCCTCGTCTTTGAACATTAATGTAATAAAATCCACGTGGGGATCTGAAGAAAGAGTTACTTGCTTTGTTAGATTCCTTAGAAGAGACCTCCCTTATAGTTTGTAGCATGCTGTTAAGCAAGAGGCAGCTCCTTACCACATTCAGGGATGAGGGGGGATGACAGGCCGCCCTCCAGGGGAAGAGTCCAAGTTGCAGAAGAAAGTTGAGCAGTTCTTCTTTCTTTTCCCCTTCAGCTAGATTTTCTACCAGCACTAAGTGAAAACCAATGACTCTTCTCTGAGGTTTTTGCTAATGATTCCAGTGCAGAAGTGGCATCTAGGGCTTGCAGACCCCAGTCATCTTTCTGTAACCTTGGGTACCCCAAATTGAGTGAATCATTTGCTGCTCCATAAAAGAGATCCAAATACTTAAGTCTGTCTACTGAAACACAGGCATTTGTCAGAACTCTGTGCTTGGGTGCCTTGGGGACTCAGCTGACAAGGCCATTGCTCTGTGTTAGACAAGAGCTTTAATGCTGCGTCCTGGTTTAGGAATTCACAGCCTTGTTGCTGGCCAGAGCCCCTCAGAGGATAGAGGCCACTGCAGCCTCCCATGTCCTGGTGAGCTGCTTGTTTTCTTGACATAAAGGCAGAAAACCTGGAGCTGTGGTTGTGCATCCTTTCCATCACCGTGTGTTTAGTTTGAAGAAACAATTGATTGTCTGTGCCAGAAGCAGAACTAGGAGGCGCGAGACCCTGTAGGAGGCGCTTCCTCGAAAGGTGACCAGCCTGGTGTCTGGCAGCAGACACCACATCAGAAGCTGGAAAGCAGAGGAGCCTGAAGCTGTGGGTTTGAACATATGTCTTTTACCCTTTCCTCTCCTGTGTTTTTCTTTGGGGTTATTCATCATGAAGACTGCTTTAGAAGTTACCAATGTCTATGGCACTATTTCCTTAGTATGTTCCTTCACCAGATTGGTGGTTATCTCACATAGCTAAATTCTGAGTCTAATAAAAAAAAAAAGTAGAATTTTACAGGCTAGTTCAAACACTGGACAAAAGGGGCAGAGGAAAATGGTATGAGGATTGCTACAAGTTAATATATTTTACTTTACACACACAACTACTCTTAAGTTGGAATCCGTACTTTTAAATACATAGGAAAGACTGAGTTTTAACCGACATGTGGCCATTTAGAAGTAGCTAGTAGTTTTGTAAGTTCCCAGGGAATTTTTAACCAGTTAACCAATTCCTATGCAGATTTACCTCATATATTTTTAAAGACCCTTTTTTTTATATCAGTGCTGCCGAAGTCAGATTGTGCCATGTCTAGTTATTCATACCTGGGAACCACATACGGACTTGCAGTGGTGCCAGACCTCTTGTACATCCATAAAGCAGTTATACATTGAGAGAATGTGTCTGTAGCCATGGAGATCACTGCAGTGAACAAATGACCACATTCTAGGCCTCAGTGATCAGCAATGGTGAGAGAGGGGGGCACAGAGTGAGAGTTGCAATATGACAGTCAAGTACGCATGTGCTGTCACCTAGAGCAGGGCTTGGACCCAGAGATCTCACCTTACCAGATCTGAGGCTGAGGATTGACCTCTGGGAGCGTTGTCCTCAAAGATATACTATATTTTCCTGGAGTCTACCTTGAGGTGGAAGTAACTTCCAAGTCCAAAGGGAGGCCCAGCACTCTCTCCCACAGGGTGCCAGTGCCTAAAGAACAGAAACCGGAGGCCAGCTGCTAACAGAGCTTAAGGGAGGAATTCACAGAATACCTGTCCTTATGAACCAATGCTGAGTTCCCAGCATGCACTTGTGTTGGGAAGGCCCTTGGCAATGCTGTGTTTCCACAAGTGCCTACATCTTCTCAAGGGTGCCTCACAGTCTAGTGGGGAGTAATCACTATTTTAGCTGGTGCTTCACGTGTCTCTGCCCATTTAAATAATTAAATCTCAACGAGGAAAATGTGTTTGTAGCATTCTCGAGAAAGGAAAAGTTTGAAGGGCATGAGTTTCTGAATGCATGCTTGGTATCTGGAGCACAGGCTTTCACTGGGCTATTTTGAGATGTGTTAGTTTACACCCAAATCATGGAATCAGTGTCACTACCCACTTGGTTCTCAGAATGGGGCAAGGCAGCCATTTATCACCTAGCAGATGTCTCCCAGGTGCAGGGAGCCTCTCTTAATGGAAACCGAACCCTTCATAGCAAAACAGCACCTTTGAAATTAAAGTCATAAAAAATGCTCAGTAGTTCAAGATTACTCGTGTAGTTCTGTGGAAGAATTCAGCATATACTCTGGTCTGTGTGAGAAACTCTGTCTGAAAAGCTAATCAGAGAAACAAAGGGATTAATGCCCAGAGTTGAAGTGACCAACACACTGACAAGCAGATCTGGGAGGAGAGTTCACAGACTGTCCCTGGTCTGTCCCTGGTCTGTCCCTGGTCTGTCCCTGGTGCCCTGTGTACCTCTCTACTCACGGTGGCAACCTCAATACTCCTTATATTAGCTGTTTGTCTTGCTGCTGTGAATGAATACCTTACAGAAGCCCCACAGCGAGGAAGGGTTGATTGTGCCGATGATTTGAAGTACTTAGATCCATCATGGGGGCAAGAGCACAACGCAGCCAGTCACAGTGCAGGAGAGAGAGCTTTGGAGGGCATGGATGGGTAGTTGGCAACTAGAGAGCACAGAGTGGTTCTTGGTCCCACATTCTTGCCCATTTGATGATGTAGTTCAGTCAATGAAAGGCACAGCAGGAGGGCTTGGCATTCTGCGGCAGCAGCTCTTCCAGCAGGAGATTGGTTCTCTGATGGTCTTTCCTAACAAGTCATTCCACATCTATCAGTGGTCCATCACCTGTCCTGCTGCCTCTATCAGAAACTGAATGTACCGTATTCCCTCTGATTCAGTTATGATTCAACAAATGTTTATTCCGCAGCCACTGATCACCGTTGACTACAACTTAGTCTGTGCCATCAGGGAGTTCATAGTCTGTCAGGGGAGCTTGACAAAGGAAAAGGACAGGGGTGGGATTAGCAGTGGTAGCAGTTCTCACTAGGTTCCACAGAGCACCGAGGTGTGACGGTGAATGGGGCACTTTGAGGCTACTCGGCAGTGAGGGGAGGTCCACTTGGGATCTGGAAGGATGAATAGGTGTCTGGCCAAATGTGCCATGGTGTTACGTCTGTATAGAACAGAAATTATATGAAGGGATGTGTGTATGTATTGAAATAAGAAGCAAGAGTAAAAAAGATGCACAATATTTATCTCCCTACCCATCATCTGTGCTTTTGAATTATTTTGAGTATATAGATTTCCAGTCTGTATTGATCAGATAGTGGCAGAAATAGGAGAAAACAATAGAAACCATGTGACTCTGTATCCCTTATATATCTCCACCTAGAGCTGACATAGTCAACTATAAAGTCTTTGTGAACACTAAGCTTTGGCTTCTGTTATTGAGTCTTACTCCTTCTTTCATTTTAATGTGTTATCCAGACCAGGAACCAGGTTGCAATAGTCTTTAGAAAAGTAACTTGAAAGCTCCATTGTTAGATTTGAAGTAAAGGATTAAGGCTGTGCACCAGGTTGGGTATATCTAGGAACAAGCTCTAAAACAGAGAGTTGAGTACACATAGTTATTTGGGGAGACGACTTAGAGAGCCTCAGGTAAAGGGGCAGCTGAGACCAGGCAGGGAAGGAAGCCAAGGCTAGACCTGTGTTAAAATGAGCAGACCAGAGCTATGGGCAGCAGGGAGCGTCCAGCGGGGCCCGAGGAGCACGTGTAGCTAGAGCATCCAGCAGTGGTGAGTGGAGTCAGAGCTCTTGCTCTCCCAGGTCCTTTGTTCAGGTAAAGTCTTAAGCAGAGGCTACAATAACCAGATACAGGTGGTCAGTGGAGAAGGGGACACTCCCGTCAGCCTGGTCCTTGCTTCTGTTTTCTCCTGGGGATCTACAGGACTGTGTGTCTTGGGGGAACAGTGTTACCATCATAGGATAAGTCAACACACTGCAAAGCTGTAAGGCTTCTAGAAAGTGCCATTGTTTACCTAAAATTGTCAGGCACAAGGAGGAACACAGGTAGACACTTTTTAACTCATGCCCCCTCCTCTTTTTTCAGGTGTCTAATATCCAAGCAAGAGCAGTTGTGCTGTCTTGGGCACCCCCTGTCGGACTGTCCTGTGGACCCCATGGTGGTCTTTCCTTCCCTTACAGCTATGAGGTTGCCTTATCTGACAAAGGGCGAGATGGGAAATACAAGATCATTTACAGGTAAAGTGTGTTTTCACATGGTTTTCTTTACTACTAAATTGCATCACTGAAGAGGAAAAAATGGGAAATTCATAAGATGCAAATTTCCTTTTAAACATTAGTAATTACAGGGCCGAGTAGCCAGCTCATGAGCCTAGCATGCATGAGACCCTCGATTCAGTTCTCAGTCCTGGAGAAAGTAATTATAATGTCAAGAACTAATTAATTTTGTCCAAGTAATTATTAATCAGAAATTATTAACACAGGGCTGTATGGTGAAGTGAATCTCTTGATTACATGCTAGTTGTCAATATAATATTAATAACAAGTTTCTACCAAGGTCTTTCAGGACAAAAAGTGTCTAACATGGTTCTGAGTTCAGTGCACAGAGGAAAAAATTAGCCTGTTTTATGGAGTCCCACATAGCTTGGCAACAAGTAATACTAGAGTCAAGTCCTTTTTCCTTTGTACAGCTCACGTTTGCAGAGCAAGAAATCAAAAAGTGGGCTTCAGTTGCACTGCTTATTGGCCATCACGTGAGTGGCCTTGATGGACTGCTCATAGCAGGGTCACTCGCTCACTCAGACCCCACTCGTGTCTCAACCAGAAGCTTCTGTTTCTCTTCCTGGTCTACGTCTCATCAGTGCCAAGCACTGTTGCCCTCTTCCTGATCTACACTCATGGTGTGGTACCCCAATGAACGAATTTGTGGACTAGTAAAGAGAAAAAGAGATAAGAAAAGGACTGCTCCTGCACTGACCCTTCCTTCTGATTCTTCCCTCCTACTCTGCTCTGGTGGCTCTGCCCTGGTCCCAGCTATGTCCCTGTAGTTTCCGACACCTGCTCTTACCCTGGCACCATCAGACCTCTTTTCTACAGAGCTACACCAGAGCACAACAGAGACCATGTCATCACCCCTTTGCAAGAGATTGCCTTCTGTGCTTGGACTAAAACCCCAGCTTGGTGCTTAAGCTCTTAATCATTTTATTTGAGTTTGGAAATAAATACAATTAGAGACAGATTGGAAAATATAGAGCCTCCACTCTGTCACTCAGAAATTAGAGATGGGGAGAGTGTGTGGCTTTGGTGCCCAGGCTGGTCAAGAATTCCTGTACTTAGGGAATTCTTATTGAACTTAGGGATCCTCGTCTTGTCCCTCAAGCTCAATTCAGGTATGCACCACCATCTCAAGGAGTTAGGTAGGCAACCCCATGCAGCCTGCTGCTGAAGGTTGGAAGCCTGGCTCTCCTGCAAGGGAGCTCCTGCCCCTCAGTTTCAGCTGCTGTGGTTTGTTAATCCTTTAGGGTACTTTTCTCCAAGAAATGCTAACATTCTCAATGACTATGCTGGTTTCCTATGTTGGTCTAGTTTAGCAGATAACAAAATACTTTAGGTTGTAATGCAGGTCAAGCTGCAGCGCTATACACTAGGTGTGGACATAGCTTCTGGTTTGAAATTCACAACGACAACTTTGAGAGAAGTTCAGACACACCAAGCATTGAGTCTATTGATTACTGCATGCAGCTGTAGTCTGCAGATAGCTTTCCGTCATTGATCCTTTACTCGGTTACGTTGCTAGCTGTGTATTTTTCTGTTCTCTGTATATTTCTTTTTCTAAGTTTCAGACTTTACCGCCCTTTACCACCAAGTGTTTCAGGATGTTTTCTGAGACCAAGGATGCTTTTGTAGATAACCACATAGCCGTTATCAGCTTTGTAAACTTAAAGTTGCCACAGAACATTGTTGTAACTTGTTGCCCTGACTCCAGTTTTGCCAGCTGACCGGATGGTTCTCTATTGTGAAAACTGTGTTTCTTATTTTGAAAACCATGGCAGTGTCTTTTATCCCTCAGGCTAGGGTCAGATAATGAACTTAGTTTGGTCTCTTTAGTGAGCCATTTGATCATTTTGAAGATGAAAAGTAAGTCATGGACACACATATACCCGCCATCTTTAAAAAAATAATTAAGGGAGGATTTTGCTGTGTGGTCCCCTTGGCTGCCCTTGAATTTATGATAATCCTACCCCCCCCCCCCATCCAGAGTTCTGTATTCCAGGTTCATGCTACCACGCCTGGCCTTTGTGTCCTGATTAAACAGAGCCTATCTTTCTCTGTATGGGTTGTTTCTTTACCTTTTAGGTTAAAGCTCAGTTTCCCCTTTGGCCCACAGAAGTGGTTTTACTTTGTCAGAGAGCTATTTCTTGGGGGCCTGGGATGGACTACAAGTTCACTAGGGTAGTCCCGTGCTGAGGGCTTCTTCAGAGTTTCTGCCAGGTGAAGATTGGGTCCCTCTGCCATACAGACGTGTATTGACGGATCCTATCTGTTTGCATATGCATTTACTTTTATATCTTGGAAGTCATAAGACAGTTTAAATTTTTAAAAATTTAAACGTCTTTGTTGTTTTTTAGATCTGAGTGGTATCTAATCAAAGGAGTTTGATTTTCAATTTAAAAACACAACAGAAACAAAAACCAACCGAATCAGGCTTACGTCTGAGTTTTGGTAAATGCTGACACAATAGTATTTAAGTAACTGTGAATGACTATGAAGCCCAGTTCCAAAGGTGCTATGCCATTGAGATCAGTATTAAACTAACAAAGGCTTTGTCTTCCAGTGGAGAAGAATTGGAATGTAACCTGAAAGATCTCAGGCCTGCCACAGATTACCACGTGAGGTAAGTTAGTGGCACAGCCAGAGTTGCCGCTGTGTATTCCACATCTTCCCTCATGGGAGGTGTAGGCCTCAAGTCATGGTCATTTGATCACCTTCTATACACAGGGCATAGCAATTTTGAGGACCCAGGACTGCTTCTGGGACCAAAAAGGAGGTGTCCTGGACAGCAATTTTATTTTAAAATATAATTTTAGGGCTGAGGAGACGGCTCAGTTGGTAAAGCGACATGAATGTATGAGCTCAGTGTCCAGCAGCAATGCACAGGCCCGGCAGCAGGCATCTGTAATCCCAGTGCTGGGGGGGAGGGGGGGGCGGAGGGATCAGTGTACTTCAGGCTCAGTAGGTCTGCTCCAAGTTTAGTGAACTACCTTGTCTCAGAGAATAAGGTGGAGAGCGATGAAAGCACCCAACACCCATCTCTGGGACACACACAAACATACACACACACAAATCAATAAAAATCTTGTAAGGGCTTCTAAGGCCTATTGATTGGTGTGGCTGGTATATATTTTCTTTGTGTTGGGTGTGTGTGTGTGTACATACATATATACATACAAACATTCATACATACCCATCAAGCATGTTTCTTTCAAACCATAGAGGCATCAGTTGCTCATCATAAATGAAGCCTCTGTGTTTACTCCTGATGACAGGAGCAAGCCTTCCCATGTGAGAACAGTTCTGGGTCTTAAAAGCCAGTAGATTTTGAATAGTCAAATAATGCAAATATGGAATGATCTCTGGTGTGAATAAATCTACTCCGACCAAACAGTAGCCTTTGAAGAGTGCCCTGTAGTTGGAATGTCTCTGTGGTTTTTCTGAGATCCATGCTGTGACCCCAATCAACAGGCCTACCTAGCTTAGGAGAAGCTGAGCCATCCTGTTAGAGCATACTGTGGTCCAGATTGCTATGGAGCCTGTCTTAGTATCTAATGGTACTTCCATCTATTTCAACTAGGCAGACATCTAAAAGTGGTTTATTTTATCTAGTTTTCAAGCTCAGCAGAAAATGTCATTGTCTGGGTGTTTGTGTTTACAGCTGTATTTTAAAGTTGCAGCTTGAAGTACACTTGTATTCTTTCCAGAGGTTAATCCTGGACACAGAAGCCCTTGTGGTGGAGTGAAGGCAAAGTAGCCTAGTAAGAGGTTGGAGTTCCAATGTAGTTCCACCAGAAATCACCTGTTTTCACTTCAACATCAGTAAAAGTTCTGTGCCGGCCTTCTCTTTACCAGAAGCCATGTGAATGCAATGGCTCAGGATAAAACACTTGCTGCCAGACCTGCCAACCTGAGTTCATCTGTCATGCTGGAAGGAGAACCCTGACTCCCAGAGGTGTCCTCTGATTGCATGTGTGTGCATCCCTGCACAAGCACAAGCACAAGCACAAGCACGCGCACACCCACAGAGGTTGATGTATTAGTCAATCAAGTATAAAGGCGTAGAGTGAGGGAAGCATGCTGTTACATGTGCAATCCCAGCACTTGAGAAGTATATATGGAGGAGACACAGGAGGTCAGGGTCATCCTGGGCTATGTGGGGGGTTGGCGGCCAGCCTGCCAATTCTGAGACCCTATTTCAAAAAGAAAAAGGAGGAGATGGCGAGTTGAGGTTGCAGTGTGCTCACCAGAGGTCCGTGTGCTCTAAACTTGGCTAGTTTCTATCATCATAGTGAACATCTGCTGGCCTGTGTATGAACTCTACTGCAGGGACCTTTCCACGCATATACTTTAAACATTACACAAGTGCATGTCATTTGTAGAGCTAAGATGATAACAGAAACTGTTTAGCCATTCTTCTCATGCTCAGTTGAACAAACGGAAAACACTAACCGGCAGAGCAGCCGTGGAGATGCAGTCCATCTCTCGGGTAGCACACATTTCCTTTGCTCCATGTTCTAAGGTTGTCAGTGCTTTACTAAAGGGTTAGTTTAATAATTTCCTGTTCCTTGATGTCTTACAATGTTCTTCTCAAGAAACTGGAATGTCATGACGAATCTGCCCTTTCCCTTACTGTCCTGTCTCTTGTTTCTCTCAATACAAAGGAAGCGTGGAGAATATTTGATCCCAGGATCTTTTTATAATAGTAGGGTTTTTTTTTTTTTTTAATTATAATCATCAGATCATGTCTCCCTTCCCTTTCAACCTTCCAACCCCTCTCATATACCTCCCTTATATACACGTGTACATATTATATCTCAGACATGTATATGCATACATATACACAAAACCTGCACAGTCTATGTAATGTTACTTGTATGTATGTATGTGTTTTCAGAGCTGACTATTTGGATAACCACGGGGAAAGGTCTTTTCTGAGGAAGACTGTTTCTGTTCCTGTTCCTGTCAGCATCCCTTGTTGACTTGTGTAGCACTTCCGGCTTCCACATCTGCACGTCTGTGGTGCCATCCTCGCTCAAGGCTCCTTTAGGCAGCCACATACTGAGTCTGTATGGGCGCAGCTTCCCTGACATTTCTAGGAGACATCTCGTGGGAAGCGTCTTGTCCCTGTGGCTCTAACCCTGTCCCCAACCCTGCCCTTCTGAACTGATCCCTACCCTCAGGTGCATGAACTCTGCTGCAGCTGTAGTCATTGGTCCCGAGCAGCACATGGTTTCTTGTTCTCTGCATTTTGATCAAGTGTAGTTGTCTGTAATATTCTATAATGATACAGAGAACTTTCAGAGTTCCAGAAATGTAAGTGTTAATCACAAATTCAGCAGTCACCTGTTAGAGCACAGAGGGCTGTGGGAATACCATTTGCTTTGGAGGATATGTATCATCCAGCAGCCACAAAAGCCACAGCCAAGCCCACTGCTCCTTTTACTAGGAATTTAGATATGTCACCCTGGTCCAAGCCCACAGAGCTAAGACAACCGGGATATTTCTTGTAACAGCATTTCCCCCTTCCTGTGATACTTTTTGTTTGTCTCATTTTTTTGGAGAAAGGGTCTCTGAAGTTAGAGATGACCTTGAATTCTGATCTTCTAGTCTCCACCTCCCAAGTGCTAGGATTATAGGTATGTGCCGCCCACCAGACCTAGCATGTGCCATGATGGGCAAGCACTTGACCAAGGAGGAGCTACACTGCAGCCAATTCTTTTTTTATTGGATATTTTATTTACATTTCAGATGTTATCCCGTTACCCCATTTCCCCCACATACCCTATTTTATCCCCCTTCCTCCTGCATTCTATGAGGATGGGCCCCCACCGGCCCCCCCACTCCCACCTCCCCACCCTCAAATTCTCCAACACTGGTCGTCCAGCCTTCATGTGACCAAGGATCTCCTCTCCCACCTATGCTCAACAAGGCCATCCTCCCCTGCATATACAGCTGGACTCATGGGTCCCTCCTTATGTGCTTCCAGGCTGGTGGTTTAGATCCTGGGAGCTCTGGTTGGTTGGTATTGTTGCTCTCTCATGGGGCCACAAACCCTTTCAGCTCCTTCAGCTCCCTCTCTCTAACTCCTCCATTGGGACCCCCTTGATCAGTTCAATGGTTAGCTGTGAGCATCCAACTCTGAATATGTCAGACTCTGGCAGACCTCTAAGGAGACAGCTATATCCGGCTCCTGTCAGCACGCACTTCCTGGCATCCACATTAGTGTCTGCCTTTGGTGACTGCACATGGGATGGATACCCAGGTAGTAGACATTTTGATTGAGACCTACAGACATCTCAGCACACAAATATTTCATTGTTAAATTGTGCACTGAAGTAGTGTTAGGCTTTCTAGTTCCTTTGTTCTAATGGCTACGTTTCCTGTAGCCTCTGTGGACAGTACTAGGCTTTGTTTGGACAGTTTCCTCTTCCACCATTGTGCTTTGCTCCTGTCAGCCCATTACCTTCTCTGTTCCCATTGCCTCTCAGTGGCCCTCGGCCTCAGATTTCCTTTGATTTTTCTGCTCAGGTTTTATCCTGTCCACAGATGTCTGATATCCTCTCATGATACCTCACTTTCCCCTCCCTCCGCCACTGTGTCGGTGGTCCATGAGTCTACTGATGAAAAGCCTGTCTTTAGAAGTAGTGAGCTCCCCTTTGTGAGTCGTAGCATGAGCTGCCTGGTGCTTGGTCTTGGTTGCCTGAGCAGAAGCAGCTCCTGACTTCTTTGCTCTTTCCTCAGATGAGTGGAGTTTACTGAGACCAGGGCGTCTTCAGGCAGTGTTATTGATCATGTGCCTGTAGCTGTTTTTATTGACACCTGCCATCTGAACCACAAGCCTCGTGGAAAATTATGCCCAAAGTCTTTTCAAGTTCAAAAGTGTTTCTTCCTCTTTTTTTCTATAAACATATATATGTTATTTCTATTCCATACCACATTGTTGTTGTTATGGGATTGAAGAAAAAAGACCTTTAGATACAATGCATACATTGATTTGTAAAATTTAGGTCTTTTGTTAGATTTTTGCTGAAATAATCATTTTTAATTAACTAATAGAATGTTTGTAAAAGACTCAATTTATAATTATTAAAGTATAATTAGTACTTCCACCAGGGAAATAATGTTATATGTTGTATCAGACCATTAAAGTGAACTCTGGTCTATTGTTTGGGGACGCTGAAGTGAAGGGGAAACAAAGACACTGAGATTATATGCTAGAATGCGAGGGAGAAAAATCTCATTTTTTCAAGAGAGATGGTTCGGGGAATAAGGGCATCAGCGTGATCCCCAGAACACGCATTAAAAGACAGCCACCATCGCACATGCTTGCCAGCCCAGTGCTGAGACCCTGACAGCGGATCCGGGGTTTCACTGCCAGCCAGCCCAGCCTGATGACTGATTCCAGGCCAGTGAGAGACTGTCTCAAAGATAGGGGAGATAGATTCCAGAGGGAAGACGTCCAAGCTTGGCCTGGCCTCTGCACACATACTCTCACACACATGTGCAGCTGCACACACATGTACATATATCACCTACACACTAATTATTTTAAAGGAAATAAGTCAATCACACAAATAAATGCTTTTAAAAATACTTACGCTTAACTAGTTCTAGATACAGATTTACCTATCTACAATTGTTTTCCTCAGGCATTACTCAGAGAGTATCTTTCTCCTTTAGTTGACAGTTTTATGAAGTTAACAATGGTATTAAGATGATTCCTACTATGGGAAGCCAGGACTTAGACATTAGTGACCAGCTCATGAGAAGCCTGTACCCACTGTATGGCATGGACGGCTGCCATCACCGTCCTTGACCCTTTATTCCTGTGCTTCAAGGTATATTAATGCCTTTTAAAAATAAATTGGAATTTTGCTTAAAAACAGAAGAACCACTGTTTCTGTCCGCTGTAGCCCTGTCGGGGATTTAAGTGATGGAGTGAAGAGCCAATCCATGACCAACGTCGTGGCACTTTTCCAGTCACCACCGTGAGCAGTTTGTTCAAGAAGCTGCCCAGAAGTGACATCATGGAATGACATTTCCCAGAAAACTGATATTTTGAGCCCTTTCCAAAAGCCTAGTTGACCAGCCCGGAGCACAGTTAGGAAATAGCTCTTGCTTACTGGAGACTGTGGCTCCTGGGATGTCCCAGACGTGTGGGAAGGAGCTGCAGGCCTGTTGATGAAACCCTTGGAGCACCTGCTTCCTAAGTTTGGCTGGTATTGACATGGAAACCATGTGGAACCCCAACTTACAACTCATTGTGCAAGAAAATGGTCCTGTACTATAAACCTTCCTGTTAGAGGATATTAGGGGAAATCCATCACCCTCATGTGGAAAACTTTGGATTACTTAATTAATTCATTTATTTGGGGAAGATTATGTATGGAGACCGGAGGACAACTTGCAGGAGTGAGTTCTCTCTTTTTACCATGTGAGTTCCAGGGACCAAGTTTAGGTCATCAGGCTTGGCAGCCAGTGCCTTTAACCACTGAGCCATCTTCCTGGTCCCTGGAATATTTAACATATAAAACATTTTCAAAGATTTCATATTTTTATAGACATCATAGGTGGGAATGTGTTTGCTGTTACAGTTACGGGTAGTTACTATTTGTTTACTGAGCAGTTCTGATTAATTAGCAATCCTGATGTGATTCGATAATGTATCAGATTTTACTGTCTATAACGTGTTTATAGTGTGCTTTAATGTTAAAATAGCTTTCCTCGCTGACCGACATGCTGGAGAGGGGTTTTCTGGAGATTAAACCCAGGCCTCATGTATGCTGAGTATGTGCTCTACCACCAAGTATATACCCACCAAACTCTTGACAGCCTCCACAATTCAAGATGAACAAAACGACTCTATGTGACTCATATAACATCTCATGTTTGTGCCTGCCCTCGAGTTCTTTCCCCACCAAACTCTGTCCGATCAATGATCTTGAAGTCAAATATAGATAATATATGTTTCACTTTTAAAGAACATTACCATCATTACCTGCCACTTAAAACACAATAGTAGTTCTTAATGTCTTCAAAACTCAGAGACTGCTCTCTTTTCCTTGGTTGTCTGAAAAATGAAGGTTGTTTTTCTTCTCCAGTTTGTTGTTATAAAAATTCAAATGTAGCCTGAATATGCTGTTTGGTTAATGTTTCTTCAATGCCCTTAGCTCTACGGATTTCCCTTTAGCTCTGTGTGGTTTTATTGCCGTCATTTTTCTATCCTGTAGAGTGTTCCACACTTGTCAGTTTAGCTGACTGAGCCTGCTTGGATGGTTTAATATGCTTTCCTGTCCTCCAAATTTCTAGGAACAGGACAATGACATATAATCAGATTGGCATATAGATTCGTAGAGAATGGCATGGTTCTTTTTTTATTTATTTTTGTTTGTATATCAGTATAGGCTGGCCTAGAACTTGTTTTGTAATTCTTAGGGTTTATATTGATATGATGAAACATCATGACCCAAACCAACCTGGAAATAAAAGAGTTTGTTTCAGTTGACAGTTCTTTTGTGGGTGGGGAGGGTCAGTAGAGACAGGGTTTCTTTTCTCTGTGTAGTCCTGGCTGACCTAGAACTTGGCTTTGAACTAAAAACATCTGCCTACCTCTACCTCTGGGATTAAAGGTGTGCACTACCACACCTACCTCAAGCTCACAACTCTTAGGACATGCTCCATCACTGAGGGAAGTCAAGACAAGAACCCAAGACCACAACCTGACAGTAGGAATGGAAGCAGAGGCCATGGTCAAAGGCTGCTTATGGTTTGTGCCTTCTGGCTTGCTCAGCCTGTTTTCTTACACTAGGTAGAGACCACCTACCCAGGAATGGCACTGCCCATAGTGAGCTTTTATTAATTTATGGTATCCTCCCACACTAATCATCAATCAAGCAAATAACCCCACAGGCTTGCCTGCAGGCCAGTCTGATGGTAGAATTTTCTCTAGGACGCTCCCTCTTCTCAAATGACCTAGCTTGTCATTAATCTTGTTTCTGTGTCTGGGCATTAAACATGCATGTGGATGGACGGTGTTGGAACTCTGGCTTTGTTGAATTGGAGAGAGATGCATTTGACAGTAGCCGGCAGGCTTCTGGGGTAAAGCATCCATATTTTTAGCTTAGTATACACCATGCCTGAGCAGTTCTGAGATGTCACCTACTGTGTTGTTCTAGACGCTCTCTGCAGCCTGTGAGCTCCAGTCAGTACATCACATCCTATTTCACTCACTCCAAGCTAGTACTTCTTATCTTTTCCTAGATGGCCAAGTCAAGCCTGTTGGTTTTTAGAATGTGTATTTTGGAGGCTATTCTGGAACTGAAGGTTACTTTCTTACATACTCTTTCTTACATAGTCTTTCTTATATAGTCAGGAGAGGTACCTCCATTGCAGTGGGGCTGAGGGCACTCACTGAAAGGAATACCTAATGAGATGGTTGTCACTATACTTGTTGCCCAGGGCTAGGTCAGGGTAAGGCCACAGTATGCTCTTGGGTAAGGAGCTCTGCTCAGCCGTGAAGCCCATGGATAAGGCAGAGGTCAGAAGCTTGTTTGTGGGTCCCAGGTATTGATGCTCACCCTGTCTGTCTGTTTTCCTTTGCAGGGTGTACGCCATGTACAATTCTGTCAAGGGGTCCTGCTCCGAGCCAGTCAGCTTCACCACCCACAGCTGCGCACCAGAATGTCCCTTCCCTCCCAAGCTGGCACACAGGAGCAAAAGTTCACTAACCTTGCAGTGGAAGGTGGGTAGCTCAGAGTGCCAAGAATAATGCTCAAGGCAGTCAGCGGCCATTTCAAATATTCCACTTTGCAATGGGGCTTGGTTTCCTGTGTAATCACTATGCAAACCCAGTCACGATGCACCAGAAGTTGCCATTCCCATACAAGTCAAGCAGAAGAGGTAGAAGGAAGGACCTGCCAGATCCAGTGTGAGCACCTTCTCAGGACCTTGGTAGATCTCCCAATGTATCATAAGTGATACAAATACGTAAAACACCTCAACTTCGTCATTTTCTTCTAGTTTAGTTCATTTCTGCAAACATTTGTAAACTTCAGCATACAGTGTAAAGGTTTAGAGGTAAAGTAGGTTTGTGCTCTTTTACCTGTTTCCTAAGTAAAGCTGAAATACTTAATAGTTAAAGCTTCCCAGAATATATTGTGTCCTATACTCTATTAAGACTTCATTAATTTTCACTAATTAGTCATAAGCTCAATCAGGATTCCTATTTTTAACAGCCTGAACTCTATGTAGTGATTTTCATAAAATTCAGTGTACTGTCTAAAAATAACCATCGCCTAGCACAGGGTCCTAGGGTGGGCTCCTTCTCTAAATAACGCCTCTAACCTGTTACTCACTGGTTCCTAGCACAGGGTCCTAGGGTGGGCTCCTTCTCTAAATAACGCCTCTAACCTGTTACTCACTGGTTCCTGATCTCAAGAAAATAGATCACTATCACCCTCTAAAATTTTTATTTCTATGTCTTGATATCTGAAAATGTAGCCAAAAAGCATCAGATAGATGGAGGTGACGGAGCTTGTGGTTCCAGAGTATGGAGGGGTGAGGGGCTTGGGAGAGAGGAGCGGTGACAGGAGCAGTGGAGCCAGGCTTCATCCGCACCCTGCTCTCAGTGGCCACGTGCTCAGAGTTAGTGGCCGACATTGACTGTGTTAGTGGGACAAAGGAAAACTTTGAACTGGCTTAGAATCTGAACTTTTTTATTTTCCTTCCTGGCTGCCAGGGATAATACAGGTCAGTGATCTCCCACCTTTTCAGAGTTTTAGCACCCAACTGGTCAGCATCATTGGTTAATCCCTTGGCAAATAGGTATCCATTTAAATATAAGTTCACCTAAGCTAATATAAATCTATCTTTTCCAAAGGGAAGAGCTAAAACCTATTGCTTTTGATAAAATACAAGAAATTTCAAGATTACCAGAGGGACCCCGGGGTCTTACAAACTTAAAGTTGGGAATCACTGATATGTCTATGCTCTCTGCTTGGGTGGCATTCGGGTCTCAGGGGACCAGCAGCTTCCAGAGAGGTCACTTGGGGACAGAGACACCCTCTTGTTCCATTCAGTTGTCTGAAACCATAAGAAGGTCCTGGATTCAGCTCGGCTTCTATTTAAATGTGCTCCCAGGGAAGTAGGTAAGGGCATGTGCACCAGAGACTGTCTCTGGCTGCTGCCGGTTCTAGACTCCACAGAAAACTGAGAGCCAAAGAACTTCTGATACCCTGTGAGTCAGTAGTGACATGGGAGACCTTGACCCAAAGATCCCACCATGGGGATTGTGAGAACAGCAGTGGACAAGATACTACCAGGCCATCTAATGAAGGACAGGCATGCACGAGCTGCGGTTCCTGTTCTTTTCAGAGAACTGGATTCCCCTGAAAGCTTTGCCAGTTACTTAAAAACTGACAAGCATCTGTACCCTGTCCTCCAGGCCAGACCCGCCAGAGCTCACAAGGACTCGCAGCAGCCTTCGAGCTGGCCTAGCAGGAAGAGGAGGGAGGGAGACAGGGACCTGTGGCCCTTACAGATCCTAGATGATGTCTGATTGTGAGGAAGTAATAGGTGTTGTCTGCTGAGTGCTTCTTATAAAACTGAGTAGTTTAATGGGTGATATATATATAGTCTCCCAGTTACCCATCATGTGTCTTCATTCTTGGAACAAGAAAGTTCATGTTGATGTTAAAGCTGAGGTTCACTTGCAACTGTGAGACGCTGGGTTTCTGTCTGTCTACAAGGGTGCCCTGCAGTTCGCTCGCCTCTTCTGTCTCTGAGGAAGAACTAAACCCAAGCAAGGTTGAGACAAGATAGGCTCCTATCATTTGCCTCTTAGATCCTCTGTCTTTTGAGAATTTGCTACCAGGAACCCCACCAGGAGGTCACCCCTTCTAATAGCTCAGGTTCTGAAAAGTGTTCTTTTCTAGAAAGTTTCTTGTTGAGCCCTGTCTGCTCAGTGACCTTGGTATCAGCTTTCTTTTATGAGCACAGGAAATGATAAAGCCTCCTTTTGATCACACGTAAATGGCAGTACCCTCCAGCAGTCTATTCAGAGGATGGAATTTTTTTCTTTTTTTCTTTTTTTCTTTTTTTTTGGTTCAGGGTGGGATGATGGAGGGGCTGGAAGCGGTACTGAATACCACAGCTGGCTTTCTAATCCTAAGTACTTGAAGGAAAAAGTAGAACAAAACAAACCCACAAAGCTGTGGGGGGAAGTTCCAGGCCTGTGCCTGCTCCCAGCCCCCAGCAGCATCTGTATTACACAGTGGGCCCTTTTGTCTCTTGCTATACCTGAACTTAAAGTGACTGTTCAAAGTTTTATCCCAGAGGAAGCAGGGCACACAAGACTGGACTGTGGGTAGAGGTGGAAGTGGGTGTATTTTACTATTGGGGGTGAGGGGGAGCTTGCCAGTGGAGAGGCCTTACTTAAAGCTAACTTGCATAAAGTTAGGAGGTAATTGTGTCTCCCAAGGCCCAGAGGCAGCTGCTGGTTTCCCCTCTGAGGGGATAGCCACTGTCTAAGTCGCTAGCTTGTCTCTGAATGGCTTTCTCCAATCTCATTCCGTTATTTTCTTTTTTAGGCTCCAATTGACAATGGTTCAAAAATCACCAGCTACCTTTTAGAATGGGATGAGGTAAGCCTCTATACTCGTCCGTGTAAAACACCATTTCGAAGGAGTGCAACATCAGTGCACACACTTAACTCTAGCTATTGACGATGGAGAAGCAGTTGGATTGCGGTTGTACAGTGAATTGTGTGTTAAAATAAATTTACCTGCTTACATGCAGGCAGTACTGCGGAGACTAGACAGGGCTTATCTATTCCAAATTCCCACTGCCTCCCCAGGCGTTAATTTGTATCAGCAGCTGGGCTATTTCATCTCCACCGCATGGATGGTTTTGATAAGGCAAACCATGGTGGTTGGCAAGCACTCTTTGCCTTTTTGGAGTGGTACATGGTAGCCTGCTTTGTGTCTGTTGGAGTGGACCAGCACATGAAGTCTCATTCGTGCCAGGCATGAGTCCCTGTGTTATAGCCCATCCTGTGACAGAGACACTGCCCATGATGGAGTGGGCCTGTTCTCAAAACTGAGAGCAGCCACACTTTTCCTCCCTCACACACACTCGACCCAGAAGCTCACACAGGAGACGCTGTGCGCAGTGGGCCCGTGCTTCTGAACGGCTCCTGTGCCTTCTGTCCCTGCTGCTCTCTGTGTATTACTTCAAGTCATTGCTTCATTCTCCTGTTTGTGCTTGGGTGCAAGGGGCTAAAGTCTTAAAAAATACAAAACGTGAAAAATTGGGAAAATTTTAACTAATTTCTGTGATGTAAATTTGAAGAGATTAAAAATTCAGAATGTTTGCATAAGCAAAGACAATTTATCAGGTATGGAAAACAGTTAATATGGAGCATGTTACTGGTGTGTTTATAAAAAGATAAAGGGATAAAGAGAGCATATGTTCAGTGGGAATGTGGAGAGGTGTGGGGAAAGGGGATGTCTCAGCAGGGCCATGCAGAGGCATCTCTTCTCCCTGAGGGAGGGGAGCCAGGAGGGTAGTAGAGGCAGAAAGAGAAGGGGGGGAGAAAAGAGAAGCAGAGGAGTAGAGACCAGCCATGAGCACGTGGAGAGAGTGGGAAGGGAAGGGGCGAGGGGACAGAGGGATCAAGAGGCAAGAGAGGAACAAGAGAGCAAGAGAAAGATGAGAGGGCAAGCAACCCTTTTTATAGTGGGTCAGGCCTACCTGGCTATTGCCAGGTAACTGTGGGGGTGGAGTTTAGACAGAATGCTAACAGTTATATGGATGAAATACATAACAATGAAATTTTTAAACTGATAGAAGGAGACCTTCGTCACTTTCTGCAGAGTTTATTTCCATCTGGGTTGCATCTTAACAGCCTTGAGTAACAAAAGACAGCTACCACAGTAGCCTTAGAATTCCTATAAATAGCCCATAGGTACAGCTAGGTGAAATCTCTATGTTTCCAGAAATTTCCATTGTAAAGTGGTTGTATTGGACAGTGGAACCACTGTTGTAGCCTTTGGCTGACCCATGAACATTCAAGCATCCCCACTCCTCCCTCTCCATCTGCCCTCCTCTGTGAGGGAGAATAGGATTCCAGTGAAGGTCATTTACGATCTCAGAGGGCTTGTACTTGTATGTGTGTCTGCATCTGTGTGTATGTGTCTCATTTGTGCATATATGTGTGTGTGCATGTTTGCATACATGTTCATGTGTATGTGCATTGTGTACCAGTAGACCCTGGACACCACCCTCAGGTACTGTTCCTTGAGAACCATCAACCTGCTTTTAGAGACAGGGTATCTCACTGTCTTGGGCTGGCTGTCAGAGCCCAGAGATCCACCTGTCTGCCTCTCCAGTGCTGACGTCACAAGCGTGTACACTGCACCAGGTTTTATGTGTGAGCTGCTGATCACACCCAGGTCTTCACTCTTCCAAGCCACCTCCTTCCCCCTACTCAATGGCCTTTGTCCTGTGCTTCTTGTTGTTTGTCTTCTTAGGTCTGTTGGGAAGCTCAGAGGCGCTGACTACTTGGGTGTGTAGTCTCCTAGGCAGGCCCCCTGTAGGCTCCTGCAGAGGCAGAGCAGCTTCCCTTTCTGTGAGAGATTTAAGAGTCTGCTGCCATAGTACCCACCCTGGACCAGTCAACACAAATACTCAGTGGTTAGCCTGGGGCCCTGTGCTTTCCGCTGCATGGTCCCCTTCTGTCTTTCTCTCTCCTTAATCATTCTTCCCCGCTCATAGCCTTCTTCGTGCTGCTTTATCTCTCCTCTCCTATCTTCAATCTCCTGCTGGGCCTGACTCTTCTGTGTACTGCTGCAGATGCCACACTGCCTTTTACCTATAGGCTAACAAGAAGGGCCCTGCAGCTTAGCAGTCGCCACGAAAGGATGTTGGAACCCCTGGAAGTACAGGATCTTAAAGAACACAAGTTTAGGAGATGAGTCTCTGTCCCAACTTTATACTGTACAGCGTACCTTGTAGGTCCTCAGTTATCTCGTCTGCGCAGTGGCAGCAAGCACAACCAGCAGCTTACAAGCAACCATGCTGTCACAGAGCAGGTGATCAGAGAGGATTCGGGGGATTGTTCTCAGTATTACTTGATGGAGTCACTTATGATGTAAACTTTCTTGGTGCAAACTCCTTACTGTCTCCACATGGCATGCTGTCCTATGTGGTCAGAGTGAAAAGGAAGATAGCATCCTTCTCCACAGTAGCTGAACAGCCTTATGGTGTGTCTCCTCTTCTTAACTTATGCAAACAATATGCAAATGAGCAAAGCTAGCCATGTGCCCTTTCTGTTTTTTCATGTAGTTACTTCTTTGCTTTAAACCCAGCTTCTCTTGCAATCCACATGAGAAGGTTAAAAAAAAAAAAAAATGGCTCATAGAGTTGTCCCTGGCAGTGAGAGCACCGGCAATAGGAACTAGTTTGTTCCTGTCGAGTTTATCATTTTATAAGTGAAATTTCTAGCAGAATAATCTAATAGTATTGTTTCTAAATGACTGAAGAATCAGCAGTTCCCTGGGGCAGCTCGCTTGAGTCAGTATTCCCATGTTACCCAAGTCCTGGCTACAAGAGAAGCAGGCAGGTGTTGACAGAAGGAGAACAGCGTCTGGCCTGCAGGAAGTGAGAACACAGGAAGCCCTGGCTGCAGTTCTGAAATCTCCCCCTTCAGCTTCAAGAGCCAGTGCGCCTGGTGGAGGGCCTGTTTCTAGACTCTGGCCCTAGTACAACGGAGGGGGGAGGGGCAGGAGACTGGGAGGACAGATAATGCTGCAGCCACTGCCTCTGCATATCTCATCCTCCCTGGAACCATCCCTCCATCCCTCTCCACAGTGCCTCAGCCACACTCCCAGAGCCTCATGCTGTCCGGGGGCTACAGAGATAAACTTGGGTCCTGGAAGATTGTGGGGTGTGCAGGAGATCAAATCACTGCCCAAGAATAAAATGGATGAAAAGTGTAAAAGAAGGAAGGAAGGGAGGGAGGGAGGGAGGCAGGGAGGCAGGGAGGGAGGGAGGGAGGGAGGGAGGGTAAGGTAAGGGGTTGGGGAGGAGGAAGAGAAAGGGAAGGAGAGAACTGATTTCTTTCAGATTGTCTCTAACTTCCCCATGCACGCCTTGTATGCATGCACATACTCAGAGACACACACCAAAACAATGTACAAATGAACAGTTTTTAAAGATGGATAAGTCTCAAAGAAGGTTGATGAAAGGAAGAGCTCCCTCTCCACGTGTCCTCCCCCATTGCCATCACTGTGAGGGGAGCTTCTGTGTGTCGTCTGGAGCCTTTAGTGGACAGCACAGCAGCAGTGGTGGCTGCTCTGGGAAACTCAGTTCATAATCTCCATCCAGTAGGTTGAGGAGTGAGACATCCTGAAAATATCAGTGAATTTCAAGTGCAGGACCTGAAGCCCAGTTTTCAAGCCTCTTTCTAAAAGAAAGCCAGGCTTTTGGCTCTGCTGTATCCACAGTGCTGGGGAGGGGGACAGGGCTGCACTGAAGAACAGAACAGAGCTGCTGAGGGACAACACTCCTTTAAGCCTGTGGCCATTATCTTCTCCATGCATGCAGTTTACTTGAATGTTGCTTGTGGGCTTCAATAAAAGAGTGAGTTGCTTTTCTGCCCTAGTAACTAACTTGATAACTCCTTAGTTTTTAAAGCTATGTGGGATAACCAACTATGCAATGGAAATAAAGCATCTAAAAATAGATTCTTCTGGAATCCTTATCTTCTCGGCTATGAGATCAGTTTTTCACTTGACTCAGGTTGGTTTTCATTACTTGAAGTGGTATGGCTTTTCCTTACCAAACAAGGGTCCCTGCCACTGTGGCTCACATGACCTCTGGAGTTTGACAGACAGATATCTAGCCAGAGACTAGTCTCAGGAGTCTTCCTGTCAGGAGCTTGAAGGCAGAAAGTCATTTTCAAGGCAGGTTTCAGTGAGCTTCCAAGACCCGCCTGTTTCTTTCTTCCCCTCTTCCCAGGGAACACCTGGATTTTCACATGGCTTGAGGAATCCTTGTGCTGTGTGATAGATAGGTACTTCACCAACTGACCTGTCTCTCCTGGGTCCTTAGCATTTTTATTAAACAGCAGCTAAGCTACGTTTAGTACTGGTTTTCTCAGCACAAAGCTTCCTTCCTGCAGGGAGGCGGTGGGAGAGGAGGGAGAGGAGGGAGCACTGGATTGCTCTTCCTATCACTGCCTTGACAGACCTCTCAAGTTGTGAGGTCCTGTGCCCACCCACCTTGGGCTCCATGGTGTTGCTTCCTGCTTAAGGAGCTCCCAGCATCTGTAGTAGAGGCAGGAGGGGGTTCTCTAGAATTAGTCCAGGGCATGACTTACACTGTTTATCTTCTAGCAGCTAACATGATTACCCCACAAGTTTAAAATCATACAGAGTAACGGACTGTAGAGTAAGAGGCAGAAGAGGTCTCTGGGTTAGGGGGCAATGCAGGGAGAGCCTTCAGATTCATCCTGGTGCACTCCTTCATGCTCTAAGAGTTTCTAAATCGATACAGAACTGGCCTTTTCTTTAAAAATCTTTTTTTTTAAAAAAAAAACCTGTGTATTTTGTGGTTAAATAAGAGCCTTTTGTATTTTAGAAAAAGAAGTGCTGTAAAGAAAACATTGATAGAAACTTAGCTTCTAAGTTACACTCTTAGATACTTGCCCCGGCCCGCGGGGATTCAAGGAGACCTTAGGGAAGGGGGCGAACGAATGAAAGGACAAGAGACACAAAGAATGAGAGCAAGTCTGGGTTCTGATCAAGCTCTGAAACTTTAATTTTGGGGGCAGGTTATAAAGACACAGCAAACCGGGAAGTTTGGGCGAGGGTCATTGTTTAGGGCTATCTTACTATGGGATCCTTACTGTCTAAGACCTTCCCACTGTCATAATCTTATCACCCTAGACCATCCCACTGTCAAAGCCAGCTCCAAGGAAATGCCAGATGTTCTTTAGGTTCCTGGGACCTGAGACCTGTGAATGTCCTTTCTTAACCTTGTACTGACTAGACTTTCTAAAACAGCAGGTAATTTCCTGGGCTTGGCTCCCGGCAGATACTGTCTGTGTGTGTGAGTGATGAGTGTGTGTGTGTGTGTGTGTGTGTGTGTGTGTGTGTGTGTGTGTCCAGTGAGCAGGTACTGACCTGGAACTAGAGTGGGTACCCTCTGAGTCGTCTGACTGTGGATCTTGGTACTCAGGATCAGTTGCACCCCTGAACCTCAGTGTCTGCACAGGAGAGATGTCTATTATATCATAGCTCTGGTACGTCATGATTGGAGAAGGTGACTTAGCAACAGAAATTCAGTGTACTGACCCCTCCCTGTTGATGTAAGACCTTTGCTGATGCTGAGATCCAAGTAGGAGAGCCAGTAGTGAGGACTGTGGGAAGAGACCATCTTCTAGGAGTGTAGACAGCAATTCACAGATAGATGTTCAAGTGCTGCTACACTGTTAGCGTGGCTTCTGTCTGGAATATGTAGGCAAAATATGGAAGAACCAGAAAAACAATTCTGTCGGTTGAGATGATTCAAGTTCACAAGAATCTTCCTCACATGTGACTCAGCTGGCTAAGAAAGGAAGTTCACATCTGGGTTCCCAGTGACTGAAAATCCTGCGCAGCCCTAAAACTAAGAATTGACTACCAGCCCCAGAAACCCAGAGATGCTTAGTGCTAAGGCAAGAGAACAGAAAGGCCAGCAGCTAGTAACATGAGCCCTGTTAACAGGCCACAGGCTATGCTGTACCCACAGTTACAAACCACCTGGGGTGTGTCCAGACTCACAGAGCAGCTCCTGAATATCTGGGGTGCTTGGCAGCCAGGCTTATTGAAGGATTGAGCTAGCTACACCGTCTCTTACTTGCTTCCGAGTTGATAGCCTTTCAGACTGCTGCTTGTCACAAATGAGTTTGCGGGTCACATAACAGCTATCATAGGAATAATGTAAGTAAGTTCAGCACCACCAGGCAGAGTGACTTCCACAGAACCCACAGAGAAGGCTTACTCTGGGTTGACTCTGGAATGGCCTCCTCCACAGGCTATTGTCCTGAGTGCTCCATCTCCCATTCTTAGTGTAGCTAAAGGCTGTGGAGCCAAGCTGTAGGGCCCAGCTGACTGACATAGGTAGTACACCTTTGAAGGTTGTACCTACCCATGGGTCTGGTCTCGACTCTCTGCTTCCTGGTGTGCCCGGATATGAGGAGCTTCCTCATGATCCTCCACCACAGACTCTGTCATACCATTACCACTCAGTGGACTAAGATACCTTCAAACTGTGAGTCAAAATAGGTTCTCCCTCCCTTAGGTTTCCTTCATCAAGTGTGCAATCACAATAGTAAGAAAATTTACATAGGCCCTGATAGTAGTCAAATTCATTCATTCATTCATTCATTCATTCATTCATTCCCTCCCCCTCCCCCCAGTCTGTCTCACATACACACACCACGAGGGAAATCTGAAATCCTAGTTTTTATTCCTCCATGCTAGCACCTGTCGAAGGAAGGTACTGCTTGTCCGAGGTAAATGTTCTTCTGTCATTCCTAGTGACTGCACCTATGGGGGCTGGCGTGGGGTTGAGTGCTCACGGGGCATGTGTCCATCAGAGTTCATCTTTGGCTTTGTGTGGGAAGCTAGACCTTACCTGCTAAAGTGGTAGTGTTCATTACCTTGTGAGTCTTTACCACCCAATTCAAGGCTGCCAGAGAGCCTGGGGTGTGGGGAAGTTTCAAAGGAACTTAACAAGGGAAAGGGCTTAGGCTTCCACATCACAGCTCATCCTCAAAGGAAGTCAGGACAGGAACCTGGAGGTGGAGCTGATACAGTGGCCATGGAGGGTGTGCTGACTAGCTTTCTCAGCCTGCTTTCTTACAGAACTCAGGACCACCAGGCCAGGGTTGGTACCATTCATAAGGCTGGGCCCTCCGCCATCTATCACTAACTGACAAAAATACCTACAGCCAGACCTTATGGAGGCATCTTTCCAATTGAGGCTTCCTTCTCTCCGATGACTTTAGCTTCTATCAACTCGCCATAAGACTAAGTAGCACACCAGAACCCAGGAGCACAGGAGCCGTCTTTGAGGCCCTTGGCATTTATGTGTTATATGTACAGAGCGGGGTGGGGACTGATCACAAACATTTGTCACAGTCCCTTGTACCTGCTCTATCAATCTATATCTATTGTGCCAAGTCCATGTATACTTCAGTCAGCTGTCAGTTATACAGGTCACTTCTGTCTGTCTGTCTCCCTCCCTCCTACCCTCCTTTCCCCGCCCCTGTGTGAGTGAGTTCGAGATAAACATGTGGAAAACAGAGGTTGGTTTCAGATTTCATCTTCAACCCTCTTCACCTTGCTTTTTGAGCCAGAACTCTGTGAGTTAACACTCAACACTGCCACCAGCCTGGGCAGCAGGCTCCCGGCCATCTTGCCCCACCTCCCCAACACTGGTATTCCAGGTGCATGCTACCTCAGGTGCCCTGGGATCGAGCCATTCCCCAGCTCCAGTCATTTGCTTGTCCAGAACTGCCTCCGTTCCTTCCTCTTCTACTGGGACGTTCCCAACATATTTCCTGCACTCATCAGAGCCCAGATGCACAACAGAATCTGGACAATCGTGTAGTGAAGCCATGTCAGCTTCTCTAAAGCAAGGCCCTGGTGGCTATCCCTGCCTGTCTCAGGTAGCCACAACTCCCATGGGAAACTGGGGATGAAAGGTATGCTGATTATTCCCTGTATGCAGCCACAACCCACCCCACCCTTATGTCTCTACTGTGTCTATGAGGGTAGAGCAGGGCCTGGCACTAGAAACTATAAATCCACCCAGATGTGGAGTGTCCCCAGCTCCCCCTTGTGAGCCCCCCTATTATATAGCCTGCTGAGTATATCTCAAGCCAGTATTTATCTTTGATGTTGCCCAGAGTCTGCCAGTACTGGAACAACGTCTAAATATAGATGCATGAGCAGACTAAACCATAGCATAGAGCCTGGCAGAAGTTCATTTGGCCAGTGCAGCCTTATTTCTTTTGGTTTTCAATTGAATTTCTATCACATTAAACTATACTGCTACAGAAAGTGCCCAGCTCAGTTCCTTGGTCCATGTCTGTGCCCCATAACCTAGGTGACACTCCACAATCAGCTTCATGTAACTTATGTAGCAGGCAGTAGTCACCCTGGAAAGCACAGTCAGAACAGTGGGCAGAGAGAAAGGAGGCAAGCATGTGGCCAGAGAGAGCTCGTTCACCGTGGGGTCTGGCACCCTCAGCTCAGCCATTGGATGTATGTGTTCACATGGGTGTGTGTGGAGGCCGGTGTCATTCCTCAGGCACTGTCCACATTCTGTTTTGTGTTTTTGAGACAGGTAGCCCAGGCAGCCCCGGAACCTGTGTGTCTCTGCACCCCCAGCTCTGGGATTGCAAGTGTGTGCCACTGCACCATTTTATTATATGAACTGAGATACAGATTTGGTCCTTCTGCTTCCTTGGCAAGCGTTTGCCAACTCAGCTGTCCACCCCATTCCCGTGTGCCAAGAATGAAGATGGTGTGGAAAATAAACAAGGGGACATTTCTAATCTATTAATTTCAAGGCAATCAAAAATACCAGCCAGCTTCAGTGGTGGGTGCCAGTTTTGTTGGACATGCCCTCGTCCGGCACTGGTGATGCCAAGCTAATTGGGAATGCTAGCCAGGGCATCACAGCACCCACAGTATACAGAATTACTCTGGCAGGCAAACGCAAGCCTGAATTAATTGGGGTGCTCGTGAATTATGTGTGTAGAATTAGCCCAGAAGTGTTAAGTTCCTGAAGCAGAAGCCAGCCCTTGTAGAAAGTCCATCTTCCCACATACTGAAGACAGCTGCCCTGAGCATAGTCAGTAGAGGAGAAGCTACCGGAAAAAGTATTTCTTACTGTTTTCAATCTTTTCATTACATTCTTTGTCAAATTAACACAAACAGAAACCTCCTGTTTTTAAACCCATTTTTAAGCTTAAAAATTAGTCAGGTCCTGTAAACAGAATCAAGTCCTTTTTAGTGTACCTCCTACCAGCTTTCAAGCCGGCTGCCCCATTTGTAAATTGGCTTTTCTCCTGAATCTCTTTCCCATTGTGTTCTCTAAGAGAACTAGAAGCCGGCCTAGGAGTGGAGGTCCTGGGAAAAGCTGTTTTATTTGTGCAAAAACCCTTGGAATGGCATGCTAAAAAGTCTTAGCCCAGGGACTGGGAATGTATCTCAGTTGTACAGTGTTTGTCTATCTTGTGTAAGCCTCTAGGTTCCATCCTCACTATTGTTCAAGAGAGAGGGGGGGAGGAAGGAGGGAGGGAGGGAGGGAGAGAGAGATGCAAAAAAGAAGAAAAAAAAATGTTTTGCTTGGTCTAAATTGCAATTCTGTAAAATGAAGTAACTACATTGCCCCCAAGAGGCATCGAGGATTAATCATTGTTGTCTAGACGTCTGACTGTGACTTCAGCAACTACAGTACTTTTCGAAAGCCATTTGAAAGGTCCTTAACTCTATGGGATGCCTTTGAGAGGAAATGTGTGTAGCTTAGGGCATTGGAACCTGTTATTCAAGCACTTGGTATGTGAGGTCACGGTTTTCTGCAGGCCTCTGTCTCTGTAGTGCAGACATAGGATAGAAGTTGGCTGAAGTTAAGACCAGGGACATACGGAGTATGGAATTGTAGAACATGTTATCACAGTAATGGCTTCCAGTTGTCACATTTTTAATGTGGTTACTTTTGAGATACCCGTGTATGTTACAAGATGGCCTCAGCCTTGCTTGGTAGACTAGTTTGTCTTTAAACTCTTGCCTTGGGCCCCATGTGCAGAGATCACAGGTGTAGGCGAATCCCTCATTTGTGAAGCACTGGGCACCAAACCCAGGTCTTTTAAACACCCAGTCACTTACTTTCCTGGATCTGAAATGGGGTTTGGACTCAGCTTGGGAATGGCTGACCAGCACTGAATTCTGAGTGATGGTTGGAAGGGATCATTGATCCAGTGGGAGACTGAGGCAGTTTCATTGTCATTGTAGAGGTCTCTGCTGGGTTGGGATTTCTCACAGCGTGGCATGCTCAGCGTGGTCATGATGGCAGAGTGAATGCCCAAGCACAGAGGCAGAAGCCCCATGTGTCACTCCTGTACCGTGGATCTGAAAGACCTATGTGCATTTAAGGCCTGGAGAGTGACTATGTTTCCAGATAGGAATGAAAGCATTCCATGTCCAGAGTCACTCCCTGTGGCCTAGGCTTCGTTTGACTGCCTCGATAAACCATCGGATGCTTAGACGCTGTGCCCTCAGGCTGTTATATACAAGATCGTGGACTTCTCAGCACAACGTGTTTTTTCTGTTGTGTGTTCAGGTAAGAAGGAAGAGCAGAGAAAGAAAATCAGAGAACTCAAGAGGCAGGGAGGGAACCCCATGCCGACACAAAGAGACAGAGAGTGACAGAGGGAGGGACAGAGGAACAGAGGAAGGGAAGAAGGATTTGGTAAGAGGGCAGGACCCAGATGCTATCCTCAGCACAGCTCAACACACTAGAGGACCAGGACTGTGCGTGGGTGCTTCTTCTCAGTCCCCAGGGAGAACAGTCCCCTGTCTACCACTGTCTGCTGCCCCTGAGAAGCAGGATTGCTCTGCATCCCTCAAGTTGCTCACCACAGTTCAACAGAGTGGGCTTTTTGTTGGGTTTTTTGTGTTGTTGTTGTTGTTTTTTCTTTGGAGGAAGAATAAATTACTTTTCTAAAGGTATAAACTTTCATAATAACCAACTTTAAATTTCAAGTATAGGTCAGGAAGAAATATTTAAATAGGCAGAAAGGGTAAGAAAGAAGTGGAGTACAGTGCTTGAAATCTTTTACATGTATGACTCATCCCCAAATTTCATTTTAAGATAAGGCATCTGTACTCTTTGTGGAAAAGGATTGTTGTCCCTAGAGTGACCATTACTTCTTAAAGGTATTTGCAGAAGCAGGTCCTGCTCTGCCATGAGCCCCAGTCTCTCACCCCCACCTCTCCATGCTTGGACCGTTTGATAGGCCAGAAGAAGTTACAGGCTATTGCCATTCCCCAGAGGGCAAGAGTCCCGTAGAACACAGTGTAACATGCACACTAGCGCTAAGACTGCAACAGATGTGAGATGTGTGCTGTGCTCCCTGAAGATGGTGGTTCCCTTAGGCTGTGGGGGCAGAAATAGAAGCAATTGCTTGCCCTGCTTCAGATAGTGAGATGTGCACCATAGGCCCGGTGAACCATGGCAGATAACCTTGTGGTGAACAGGCTTCTAAAACACACCACAGGGTTGAAGGGGTGAGCTGAGTGTAGTTTTCCTTCCATGAACAGAGAAAAAGGGAGCAGGGATGGGATCTCAGGGTTGGGAAGGTCTGTAGATGCCGTGAACAGGAGCCAGCTGGCTGGCAAGACCAAGTCTTTTTCTTCGAGAGCAGTTTTGACCAGGAGTTTGAGGGTCGGGGCAGCACCTGAACTGGCACTATCAGGCTAAAAGCAAGTGGGGATCGTAGCGTAGAACTTGGAAAAGGAAGCAGGCCAGGTTTGGAATGTCCGACCCCAAGCCAAGCGAAGCATCCCAAGGCTGGTCTGCACAGTTTGTACTTCAAGACTGTCTCACATTCTAGTAAAGATTAACACTGCCCTCAGATGAACTCCAGAGTGAGCAGTGGAAACAAGCAGGGGCATGCCCAAGTTTATGAACGGAAGCAAGCCAGTGAACCTGAAAGGCAGGCGGCCCTCTCTTTTTGACTCACAGGCTCTGGCAGTGAAGTCAGGTCAGAACATGGCAGGGGTTATTTCAGTTCATGTCAAAGTAGGTCAGCAGCCTTAGGAGTCAGGTCTGCCTCAAAATGTCCAGGGGTGTGGGCTTGGCGCCTCACACTCATTGCTCCAGTTGGGTTAAACTTGTCTTTCGTTTTCTACCAAGAATAGGATGAGCCTGCCTTCACATCTGCTGCTCCAGATTGCGTGTGTTTGACATAGCCGGTGCACCATGCCACAGGCCAGGTGCTGATGGGGACTCTGCTAGACTCTCCTCTGCACCACACCAGGGATGGCCCAGATGAGAACTAGGCCTGACCACAGCTGTCCCGCGGCCGGGGGCTGGCTGGATTGTTGTGAAGGAGGGCTAAAATACCTAGGGATGCTGTCCATTTCTGTTAAGCCATTTAGTGGGACAGCATTGCCCAGTCTGACTTTAGTTATGAAAAGAGAGGGAGGGAGGGAGAGAGGGAGGGAGGGAGGGAGGGAGGGAGGGGGGAAAGGGAAAGGGAAAGGGAAAGGGAAAGGGAAAGGGAAAGGGAAAGGGAAAAAGGGAAAGGGAAAGGGAAAAAGGGAAAGGGAAAAAGGGAAAGGGAAAGGGAAAGGGAAAGGGAAAGGGAAAAAGGGAAAGGGAAAAAGGGAAAGGGAAAGGGAAAGGTAAGGTTTGATTTCCTGGGCCAAGGAGGTGAAATAGTTGTCACTCAAGCATAAGGACCTGAGTTCAACTCCCAAAACCAGGTTAAAAGCTGTGATTTTCCAGTCTCAAGCATAGGGAGGTAGACAGCCTAACGAGATCAGTGAGAAACTGTGTCAGCACCAAGGCTGTCCTCAGGCTGTGCACTCACACTCACACACAGATATGTGCAACTGAACATGTATAAGCACAAACACATGCACAATCAGTTTTCTAGGTAAAACACATTCCAGCAAACCTATGTCACTTTAGTTAGATTTGTTAGAAGAGGGAACGGAATCATCTGGAGACACACTTCTATTACATGGGAAAGCCATGGTCTACGCTAAGTAAACCTTCACTGACAGTGAAAGCTTAAACATATTTAATTTCTGGTTTAAAAAATCATAAGCATTCATATATCATATATCATCGATTTGTGGGAATCTGTCAATCTTCTATCTAAAGCATTAGCTGGTTTTTTTTTTTTATTATTTTATCTGCCTCTATCCACATAAAATAGTATTTTGTTTGTAGATTTTGTTACTAACCAGGATCCTACTTGATTTGTAAACATTCCCCAAACTTTCTATATATTTTTGGAGGGGGAGTTCTTTTACAAATGTTATTTATTGTGTTCTGTTGTTGTTGTTTTGTTGTTTCGTTGTTGTTTTCCTGTGCTTTTTGCCAGGCAGGGAGGCTGTCCAGGACAGTGCATGTCCCTGACCTTGGTCACCTGGCAGTGACTTGCTGCATCTCTACTCCCTAACCTCTCAGCTGGTAGCCCCTTTTGGAACTGCAATACCTTTTGTAAATGTCTTTTTTTTTTCCTTTCCAATACCTCTTTAATATGAAGCCTGCCATGTATGAATGCTTTCTTTTTATTCAAAACCTTTTTCTCTTGTGTGAAATATTTTGATGGCCTGCCTGCTCATGGATTTGCTTTATACTGTATGACTTCTGAAAAGCTTTAATTTTTGATCTCTGAAAAAGCTTCATTACCTGATCAAACTCAGCAAATATTGTTTCTAAAATTCAATTCCAAGTTCAGTCAGCCCTTAATCTTTCTACATATTCCTAAGTTCTACCTACATCACAGCACACCTCAGGGGTTGTTATTAAGGAAAGCTTGGGGGCTAGAGAGAGCTCGGCAGTTAAGAGCATGTACTGCTCTTGCAGAAGACCTGAGTTTGAGTGCCAGCAGCCCCTCCAGATGCTCCACATCTGCCTGTAACTGCTGTCTCAGGGGATCTTACGCTTCTTTTGGCCTTAGCAAGAATTGCAGTCACATCCACAAGCCCACCCTGTATAAAAGGAAAAATAACTAAGAAGGAAAGCTTGGATCGTTATCTAAAGGGGCTTGGTTGCTTCTCTTTAATGTCAGAGGGAATGTCTTGAGGAACCTGGGACATTGCCATCTCCAGATCTCTAGTGACCCCCTTGAAAAGAGAAATTTACCTTCTGTTAATTAACTCTCCTTAAGTTGTAGACAGAATGGCTTTTACATAGTAAAGCAAACCAACTAGTGAGGAAAAGACTGACTTTTATTTACGGGCTATAGTTCTAAGTACCAGAAATGGACAATGGAGGCCAAACATAGAAATAGGAAAAATGAGGCACTGAGGAGAAACCCACACAGGTTTGGAAGGAAAAATAGCCTGGTTGGCAGTGTGTGCCTTTCTCGGACTGTTTACTCTGGGCTCAGAAACAGGAGGAAGAAAGGAAGCTCTCACTGCCACTAAGATGGTTGTGAACAAACAGGATGCACATGTAGTGTAATCTGACACTGGACGGAACTATGCTGATACACATAAGCAGTTTTCCCGTGAATAAATCTACTATATATCAATCTGAGCATTCAAGGTGAAAGTCAGTGCAAGTCAACAGTGTACTGGCCACACAATGGTTTTGCTCTGTCATGCTGGAACATGCTCTGCTCCTTAACTTCCACCTGTCCATCCTGCACCTGAAGGTATTTGAACACTTGACAGAAATGAACTTTAAATCTTACAGACTGTCAGGGCTTCCATGGGAGACAGTGTCCTCTTGCTTGGGGAGAAGATGGGTAGTTGGATTATAAATGGGACTTACACTGTTGGAATACTGTGTGTTTATGTTTAGTCTGTCTGCTCTAATGTGTTTGTTCTTAATTACATGTCACCTGGAATGTGTTTTAGCAGTCTATATTCAGAGCCTGCTTACAGAAAAGAGATTCTTAAATTGGCTTAGATGAAAACTGCTGGCTTCCTGCTTTAGGAAGTAATTTGTGAGTTTCAGACATATTCCTGGAGTCTCTGGACTTGACGAGAACATTCACTCTGTTGTGACTTTGTTAGTTAATAATGTAGGGTTGTTTGGTTTTGTTTTAAACAGGGTCTTACCATGTATCCCTAGCTAGCTTCCAACTTAATATGTAGACCAGGTTGGTCCAGAATTTATGGTGATCATCTTGCCTGTGCCCCCTGAGGGCCAGAGTAGCCGGTGTGCACCACCATGCCTGGCTAGTGTGTCTCCTTGTTTTCATGATCCAATAAGATGATATGCTTTGCAAGTGGAAATATTGTTCAGAAAATTGCTCATATGAATTTTTATGTCTCTCATGGGCCAGCTTAAATGGTCTTTTTCCTTAAATGTAGAACTTTGAGACACCAACTGTAGGACTGAGCCTAGAGACTTGGGCTATACTCCAGCTAACTCAGGAGACTGGTGACAGAGAATCACAAGTTCAAGGCCAGCTTGAGGAGCTATCTGTCTTAAAATGGATTCAGGGGATTGGGAATGAGTCAGCAGTAGAATGCTTTCCTGTCATGTCTGAAACCCTGGGTTCAATCCCCAGGACAAAAGACAGACAGACAGGCACCCTACGTGACAGGTTTTCTTTTTACACAGAAGAACTTGAAAACTCTTCCTAAGAAACTTAGAATGAATGCATGTTCTCTGTCTCTGTCTCTGTCTCTGTCTCTCTCTCTCTCTCTCTCTCTCTCTGTCTCTCTCTCTCTCTGCCTCTCTCTCTCTCTCTCTTTCTCTCTGCCTCTCTCTCTCTCTCTGTGTGTGTGGGGGGGGGAGGGGTGTAATATATAGGCATTCAACCAATATTCCAAGTTGTATCAGACAGTGAAGTTCAAGTCATGTGCAGTGGTTGAACTCTGTTGGGAAGAAAACAGATGTGGACAGGATAATTCAAAGGCTTGTGACCAGTATTTAGGAATCCATAAACAAACAGCTCACTGTGGCCTTAATATATCCAGGGGTTTGAGCCACTGTGACAGAAGAGACGAGAACCCTGCTGGGAGTCAGCTGCACAGATGGGGTTGGGGGGCATGAAGATTCCTGAGAAAGGACAGGCCACTTCCGAGGTGCGAGCCTTGGCTCTCTCAGACTCTCCCATGTTCAGTTGGCCATGGCCACCCACGAAAGTGACAAGGATCTTAGCGACCACAGTTCTTAACTGCCACATTGCCCTGTGTCTGAAAAGACCTTTCTGATGTAGTCAATTCAAACCTTGTTGGAAGCCTAAGTCCTCAGGGCCCTGGGCCTCTGTGGCAGATTTATGTGGCTTCTGTGTTTAGGGTGAGGCTTCCCTGTGGGGTGCTTTATGTTCAACATGGGTGCCTCTCAGGATGCCTGCCTTTTGGTGTCTTAATTCATCCAAACTAGAAATTTCAGCTTTTGTTTAAAATTCCTTCATTTTCTTATGGTAATTTGGTAGGGTGGTTTTTTTTTTTTTTTTTTTTTTTTTTTTGTATGCATTTGGAAATGCCACAGCAAACCTCTATTCATTTGCACAATAATTTTAAGTTTTTAAAAGAGTAAATCAATAACCCTAATGATGATAAACAGATAAGTGAAGAGTGCAGTGTTCTGGGGGACTTTCAGCTAGATGAGTGATCTCTGTGTTCTTCCAGGGAAAGAGAAACAGCGGTTTCAGACAGTGTTTCTTTGGGAGCCAGAAGCACTGCAAATTGACAAAGCTCTGTCCAGCCATGGGCTACACATTCAGGCTTGCTGCTCGGAATGACATCGGCACCAGGTATGGCGCCTCTTTTCCTTCTTGCCTGGCACCCTTCATGGCTTGGTTCTGGCTGTCTCTCACATATCCTGAAGGTAGGAGGAAACTGCCTCTGCACTGAGCATCTCTGAGAGCAAATCCTAAGGAGGGAGAAGGCCTCTGAGGTGGCAGGCCATGCTGGACTTTTGTCACCCTCACAGCTGTCTTTTGAAGTGCACTAGTGGTCTGGGGGGGAGGGGGGGCGGTGCTGAGGGAAGTCAGCAGGAGAGCTTTGTAAAGGAAGCCTGCCCCTCCCCCACACCTGTTCCTATTCCACCTCACTTTTAATGGGCCTGTTCTCCAGAGCCTTCTTTTTCATTTCTGTGACTGTTGCTGATACAAACGGTTGCTGAGCAGCCATTATCATCAAGTCACAGAGCAGGAGAAAACCTGGGCTGCCCCTGCTACAGGTATCTCTAAGGCTGCAGAAGGAGTGAAAAAAAAAAAAAAACCACTCCTCATTTAGGAGCCTGCTGATTAAGGGGCTTTGAAAATAGACGTCTCAGTTCTTATTATTAGGCACCTCTTGATCAAGAGAACAAGCTCTTCCTTTCATGACTACATCTTAAACAGTACGCTCTGCGGTGGCCCTAGCCTAGACAGCCTTTCTGAAGCATCAGGGTTTTTAGAGCTACCTCCCAGTGCCTGGAAACCAGTATAGCATAAGAGTTTTCTGACTGGAACAGTTGGAATGATAAAGGCGTCTATGGTTGAGCTATTTTTAAGTGAATTAGAAGTGCCCACAGACTAGGAAAACTGTGAAACTCGGGTTCCAACGGCAGAGTCTCTTGTTGGTACCCACATTCTTTTGAAGTCCCTCGGTAGCCGCTACTCTTACCTTGATAAATATGGTGCCATGGTGTGCTTTTGAGGGAAATAAAATCGCAGGCCTACTCTCTCATGACTGGGCATGCCTTTGTTATGTGTCGATGATAGGCCCCAGTGGGGCAATTGGAAGCTCTGGTGGGACATCTGCTGTATACAGGATCCTTTGCTGCCACACACCAGTGGGGCTGGATAGAGGCATACCCTTTTAGAATGCTAGGACTCCTGACACGGTCCTCATATGTCTCCTGTGCTCATTCCTCTGCAGTGGTTACAGCCAGGAGGTAGTGTGCTATACATTGGGTAATATCCCCCAGATGCCTTCGGCACCCCGGCTTGTCCGAGCTGGTGTCACCTGGATCACGCTGCAGTGGAGCAGGCCAGAAGGCTGCTCGCCTGAGGAAGTGATTACCTACACCCTGGACATTCAGGAGGATGAGAACGTGAGTCTTGCAGACCATACTTCATCACAACACCTTACTAACTGGCCATCATCCCTTTCCTTCCCAAACTCAGCAGATGGCTTCTGGTCTCTTCAGCTGGAGTCATCCAGTAGCCCCAGATATAATCAACCAGCAAATCTTAAGCTTTCCTTCAAAATTACCCAGAAACCTAACAATCTTTACAGTTGCCACAGCTAAGGTGGCCTCTTAGGCCCAGTCTTCTTCTTGCCTTGAATGAACGAGTGCAGCAGCCCCTCATTTGTGCCCCTGATGTCACTGTCATGTGTTGTAGTGTGATCTCTGCTGCACAGTCACAATCCCATGGCACCCGGCCACCATGCAGAGGAGGCTCAGCTCTCCCAGTGCCCTCCCACCTACCCAGTTCTGTATGCTTGAGTTTGTCACTGGCCTTTTTGCTCATACCACGGTGCCCTGGCCTCATGGGCTGGCATGTCCTCTGCCCTCTGCAGGGAGGGCCTTGAAGATACCTTTCTCCCTTCTCCTGGTTTCCTTCCGGTCTCTACTCTGTCATATAGAAGTGTCTGTGGTGGTAGAAATGTCCTATAGTTTATGCTGGACATGTGGTGTGAGCATTTGAAATCTGGCTGCTGACCTACGGACCTGAGTTTTAACTAAGTTTGAATCTCTAGAGCCACTCGTGGCTACTGTACTTCATCAACCCACACTGCTGTGGCAGGGCCTCAGGAGCTCTGGCAGCCCGCCTTCACCTCCATAGCCTTCAGCCGGCAGCACCACACAGCATGCCTTCTGTTTGTGTTTAGGGTTTTCTTTCTTAAACTGCCTCCTTACTGATGTGTAAGAACTTGTGGGCCAGGCTCTGAACATCTTTTAGCAGGGACCATTCTCTTGAGCCTTATGCACAGAAGGTTGTTAAGGAGGGAGGGAAGGAGGAAGGGAGGATGGATGCCTTTCCCCTTCCAAGCTCTACTTCCTCTCTTAGCCAGAGGGAACACCATGAGCTCAGGAACCTCACCTGTCCACTGTCACACAGCCCTGTTGGGATGTGTCAGCTTCCCAGCCAACAGGCTTTGCTCATGACAAATTTATTGTTAAAGAAAACATTTAAAGTGCTTTCAACTTTGTCGTAATACAGTTGACCAGAGCCAGGCTGAACCGCATTGTGACAAGTGACAGCTGCATTTGGCTTTGAATGCCGCCCATGGCACTGTGGGCACCTATACTCTCTCAGCAATGGCTGCCTGACTCCCAGCTCACTGCTGAGAAGAGGAAGGAAGCCACAATATAAAAACCCTGGACTCTCAGGAATCTAGGCCCCGATGTGATGATTCTGATATTATGATTCCAATGTCTTCTTTGACTTTGCCTTTTCAGGATAACCATTTCCACCCAAAATACACTGGAGAGGACTTAACCTGTACTGTGAAAAATCTCAAACGAAGCACACAGTATAAGTTCAGGGTGAGTCTTCTCATGTGAGCTCTAATGCTGACACTTTGTTGTCTCGCCACTTACATTTCAAATGGACTCTGCAGGACGAAAGGCGGGGCTAAAAGGGACAGCACTTTCAGAGTAGCACGAATACTGTCAAGGACCCACCATATTTTAATTTGAAAATAGAGTTTCTCGGCAGAAAACCACGGAAGATGTTGTAATGGGTTGCCTTAACAAGGGCCGGTGCGCAGCTGAGAGGACCCTGTGTCTGTGCCCGTGTGCCTGTGTCCCTGCATGCACTGAAGAGCCGTTCCTTCCCTGTGCTTCATACCATGTGCTCTGGCTTTCCATACCCTCTGATCTTCCCTCTTGTGTTTCTGGTTTTCTCTTCTGTGTCCCATCCCTTCCTCAGTTTAGGCCAGTGGTTCTCAGCCTTCCTGATGCTCTCACCCTTTAATACCCCCAACCATAAAGGTATTCTCTCTGCTACTTCCTAACTGTAACTTTGCTCCTGATATGAATTGTGATGTAAACATCTGCAGTTTCTGATGAAGTTTGACCCCCAGAGGGGTCGCCACCCATAGGTTGGGAGCTGCTGGCTTGGGCGACCTGTGCTTCTAAGCAGCCACCACTAACATTGCAGTGGGGATCCGTGTCACAGCTACAGAAGTGAAGGCTGCTGCTTGCACTGTTCTCAATGCTTTCCTGTCTGTACCACAGCGTCCTTTGTTGGTCCTGTGAAAGACACCCTATTTCCTGTGTGCCCTGAGGATTCTCCGCCCGCCTTTCTCTAATTTTAGGGCTAAGTAATTTAATTTGGCATGTAGTCACTTCAGTATTTGTCAAATTATCAAGTGGAATGTTGTGACTATTTGAGGAATATAATTGTTTCTTGGTGTGCTAAAAATACTGATCTTGGCTCCCAGAGCATAGCTGTACTGCTACCGCTGTCCACAAGGTGGCACCATCTGACTCTTCCATAAATAAACTTCTGTCTAGTTTATCCCTGCGTTTTCTTTTCAGCAAACAGCACAGAAAAACAGCTGCTGGTTTTATATACCGTACCACTGCAGCCCCTCTTCCTCCTCTTCCTCCTCTTCTTCCTCCTCCTCCTCCTCCTCTTCCTCCTCCTCCTCCTCTAGTGAAGCATGGTCCCACTCTGTTCCAGGAGTGCCTGGCACTTGCTGCATAGCCTAGACTCAGTCATATTGCCTCAACCCCCCTGCTTGTACCACTCCCCTTGGCTTATATTCCCTCTTGTAAGGATCTATAGATGTCTTTAGCTGAAACCTACCTTCTGGGTTTATTTTTAATTGTTGATAACCGAATTTAAGTAAAATAAGTGATCACAAGCATTACATCAACAGTCTAAAGAAAGAAAACATGTGACTGGGTGGATACGTGTCAGTCTGTCCATCTGTGTCTAACCTTGCAATGGTACCAAATCCCAGGAGACTTCACAGCCCATAACCAGAATGTGTCCTTGGTTGCTCTGCAGCTGACTGCTTCTAACATGGAAGGGAAGAGCTGTCCAAGTGAAGTCCTGGTTTGTACAACCAGCCCCGACAGACCTGGGCCTCCGACCAGACCCCTCATTAAAGGACCAGTCACATCACATGGCTTCAGTGTCAAGTGGGGTATGTCTCCTGGCCTCCTGCTGCTGTGACAAATCAAGCACAAGTAGAACACATCGTCTGGGAGGCTTTATTATACATGTGTGGGAAGCGTCCTGAGCACTGGAGGGGACAGCTGGAGGTTAATGCTTAGTCAGACTTCAGTGGACAGTTTTGAGAGTATCTCATTTATTTCATATTTTCTTCCTTTATTTTAAATGCTTTGTTAATTTGAGTTTGAGAATGTATGATGATTGATTCCTCAATGGCTCACCTTTTTTAAAAATAAAACAACGAAATTTAATATAAAATATTTTAAAATTGAGATTAGATTTCAAATCTAGATATTTAATCCTAAATAGATTTTTTTTTTTTTTTTTTAACATACAGAACACTTAAGTTGCAATAAAGTAGGAGACTTGTTCTTGTGCTGTTCGGTATATGCCTACCCCTCCCCCACTCCCCGAGAGCTTCAGGGTTTTCACATGGGCTAAGGTAACCTGGGAGGACATTGATGCTCAGGTCTGCAGAGCAGGTCACGTCAGGGGAACACGTCACTGTGCGACTGTAGCACCTGTAATCATGTTTAAGGCTGTTAGGACTCGTGTGCTCTGCACGGATGTCCTGTGAGAATATGTCTGAACAGCAGGTGAAGGGCAGAACAGAAAGCATTGGAGCCATAAGGTAATGATGTACTTGGGGCGCAATTTAAAGCATTGCACATCGTTGGAGACCAAGGTCAAGCGTGATGCACTGAGGCATCAAAAAGCTCTGAGGTGGGTTTCCCGGAAGGACACGGATAGGTAGAAGTGGAGCCGCCCTGGCAGCCTGCCTCCCGGGACATCCCTGGGTGGCCCCTTAGCTCTGTGCTGGATTTGTCCTTATCATTATTGCTGTGCATGCTATTATTGAAGTGTGTGTGACAAATGCACACCTGGGAAGAAAGCTTCACAAATCCATGGACTATCAAGGCCTTGGAAAAGTCCCCTCCGTGTGCAAGGACGCAGAGGTGGCGGGCTGCTGGCAGACATGGATTCTTTACAGTTTGGCAAAATCATTCTGCCTGGTGTTTTTATACTCGCAAGGCAAAGCTCTTACAGGTAGACATGTCTGTAGACCATTGATCCAAGGTGACATAGGGGCTCTGGTGGTGGACAAAGCCGTCCCCCAGGATGCCTGGTGCACGTGCTGATCATTCTGGACCGCATCCAGATCCCTGGGGATGGAAAATTTGCTTGGTAGAAAAGTGAGGTGCGGTGAAGTTATTTCATTCCAACATTTTATTTATTTTGTCAATGCATTTTTTCTCTACCCTTCTCATTTTTCAAAAGCATCTAATTGCTCATAAAATTATGCAGTAAAAATAATAAAACAAGATAAATGCCTGAATATTTCAACTTTCCATAAAAATCACGCAGTTCTTAAAGAGCCACTTCAGAGTTCTCCAGACTGATGTCATTTTTAGGAAAATCATTCCACCTGTCAAGTTTTATGCATATTTCACTAAATCAATGCTAACTCTTATATCCTGCATTTCAATGACCTTAAATAGCAGCCTGATAAAATTCCAGTTCTTCACATTGAGGGAGCCAGTGTGGGAGACTCATACCTGTAATCTCAGTACTGAGATCGGGGTGGGGTACTAAGGCAGGAGCATTCCCAAAACTTTGAGGCCAACCTAAGCAGAAGTATGAGATGCTATCTCAAGAAAAAACTTTAAGGATCAGGGTTCTTAACAAAATCATGACTTGTACTTTTTGGCCTACTTCCAGTGGAAGGACGGCTGTATAGTGGAAGTTCTTTTGCACTCTGTAATGACGCTTACCAGTGACACCCAGTGCTCTCCTCACTAATGTTCGCCTACTCTGCAGATGCTCCAAAGGACAACGGTGGCTCAGAAATCCTGAAGTATCTGCTGGAGATCACAGACGGAACGTCTGAAGGTGACACTTTGGAAACTGTATTACACAATGCATTCCCGCCCAGTCCTCATCCTGACGGTGTCAGACCCTCTAGAGTCGCTGCAGCAGGCAGCCATCAGTGCTAAAGATAGAGCTGGAGTGTAGACAAGCCATACCGAGCGTTGGCATGTCTGTCTGTCTGACTGTCTATCTCCCCTCCCGCCTCCCCCTCCCCCTCCCTCCCTCCCTCCCTCCCTCCCTCTTCAGCTAGTTTGTCTTCTTAAGTGTCCTCAGCAGGCTCTCTACGGCCAACTGTACCCCTGCATATGGTTTTTTCTTTCAAACACCAGGGTTCATTCTGCTTGAAGTACCCATTTTTGGCAAGTTGGAATTTTTGTTTGTTTTTGTTTCATTGTCTATGTTGATTTTGAAACGATGGTCACTTGTTAATAGACTAAATTAATTAATTTGAGGCTTTCTCCTCTAAACTGCCACATGCTTTATCTGGCCATTGTCAGCAGTAATCGGCCTGGCATCCTTGCCATGTCCAGCAATTGCCACATCATAGTGTGGCCAGGGACAAGTGTCAGACTTGCAGAACACATTTGGTCTCTGTTGTGACTCTGGAGTTAGAGTTCTCATCAATTGTCACACTGCAAGTATTCAGATGGGGCCATGGGGCTAATGACCTGCATTCAATCCCTGAAACCCAAGTGTAAATGGATAGAGAGAACCAGCTGCAGAGCCCCGTGTGCCATGACATACATGAGTGTGTATGTGCACCCTCCCCACACATGCAGGAAGCATTCGAATGGAACAGGGGCCTCAAGATACACTTGATTTTTCTTTCTAACAAAACTCACTGGACTTCAATAGAAAATAATATAGTTGTCAAAACTTTAAAACATAACCAAATTTTACTAATACAGATGCTGTAATCATTACTTTTTTATAAAAAAAAAAAAAGTATGCATATGGCAAAAGAGAGAGTCACTGGGAACAAATGGCAATTGTCTCTAGCTTTTTCTAACACCACAACCACCTGGAGGTGGGTTTTCTTTTTTTAAGCCTGTTAAGTACTATTTTAGTCTGGAAATAGGAGAATTCTTTGAGATGGGCACAGCTGTTCTTAATATAAAATCAGTTTCTGTACTAGAGACCTTATTTAATGTCTAAATTAAGCCTAGGAGAGGAGTCCCACCTCCAAGTTGCTTACTGAGAGAGCGTGAGTCTGCTTTCAGTTGCCCTGGTTCTCCCCGGTACTGACCCAGTGCAAGAGTAGGTGCTACATGGTTCATTCATAGGACTTCTCATGTGTGCTCATCCCAGTTGTCCTTCAGAATGGGATGTCTGCCCGTAGTACAAGCACCACTGTCTAAATTCCCATGGGCTGCACCCTAATTCGGACCTAATGAGGCACAGTACCAGAGGGCAGTAACAGATGTCTAACAGGCCACTGAAGGGGTGTGTGGAGTCTACTTTATGCATAGGATAGGGCGAGCATGTTTTCCCTAAGAGAACTCGTGCAGTAAAAGGCTCACATGGAGTGGTCAACTCGAAATGGCATCAGTGGGAACAAACCAATGAGAGACATCCCTGCAGCCTGCTGCTGATGCAGGCAGTGACAGCCAGCCTCCAGGTGCCTCTCCCACTGGGCATCAGCGTCATGGGGCACCAGCTAAGTGTCTGTCACCACCACCACAGCTTCATGCGTAGGCTGCCTAGACACAGCAGGCCCTTACCAAAGCTCCTGGTCCGTAAAGGGACTCGTGGCCACCCTCAGCAGCCCCTTGACAGGAAGCCTGTGACAGCACCTGCTGCATAGCTGGCCCTGTGGCCACCTCAACATGGCATTTCACAGCGGTGCAACACTGTAACCACCCTCCTCCTGTGCCAACTCCTGTGGGATATGGCTGCCCACACCTGACTTGGTAGTCAGCCGTGTTATAGTGGAGGGATTATAGGAAACGCCTCTGTGCATCTTAGTGTCAGGTGATGCTGGGTTGCCATGGAAGCCACTTGGTGTTCACGTCTCAGATGCTGTTTCTAATGGGGACTGTCGTGCTATAACAAAAGGCCTAAACTTACATACATCTCATTTTCCAGCCGGTCAGTGGGAAGTGGCCTACAGTGGATCGGCTACAGAGTATGTCTTTACCCATTTGAAACCAGGCACTTTGTACAAACTGCGAGCATGCTGCATCAGTACCGGTGGGCACAGTCAGGTTGGTCTATCAATATGTGACAGTGGGCCTCTTCATCAAATTGGGAAGTGCCATGTCAGTAACTGCAGGAGATGTTGCAGTTTTAAATGTTTCCCGTTGATGCAGCCAGCTTTAGTATCACATCTGGATATGAAAAATAGTTTTGACTTACAGGTACAGGGCAGAAGCCCAGATCCTTCTGTGCACACTCTGATGTGTACAGGCTATTGTCACTGACTTAACCCTGACATGGCCTTCATGTAGTTACATGGGGGAGATGAAATTAGTTAGGATTTGCATTAACTAAATAAGGGAGACCTCTGTCATTTCAAGAAGGAAAAAGTGTAGAATTTAGAGTCAAGACCTGCCTGGCTGTGCTAGGGTGGTAACACATCTGTGAAGGTCCTTTACTGCCACCTGCTGGGAAACTATTGTAAAAACAGGATAAATCTGATGACTAATTCCACTTCTGTAATTGTTCAGTAATTTCCTGTGTAGGGCCTGCAGGCAGCAGCCGTGGCTTGTCTTTATCAGAATGACTGTAGACCAGCCAGGTGGCACACCAGGAGACTCAATTTATACCACACACAGTGCTCACAGGTTTAATGTAATCTAATCAGTGCATACAAAGTACTCTAGGGATAAGAGTCGGGTGTCATATTGACATCATGAGAGGCACTGTGATAGAAGTGTTGTTCTCACTGTAGATGATTTGAAACCATTAATGGTGAGAGAAAGAAAGAGAGATGGTTTCTAGCGAGCCAGTAGCAGAGTGATAATGTTTTCCTGAATTTTACACATACACAAACACTCTGCCCATGTGTATCATCTAGACAGAAGCACACACACACACCCCACTCGGGATAAGAGTCCAGTTAGAACACTTGTAGAACTTGTAGAAAACTGGGGCTGCCCGAAATGTCTCCCTGTGTGATTATATCCAGACTGAGGCCGTAGAGCATCAGTGGTACCTGCCACGTGAGCGGTTGGGCGGGACAGCATATTCATTAATTGAAGGCATAGGATCCGTTTCCCACATCATGCCCTGGAAGGAGTTGGAGCTCTCTGCCTCCACTTTGTTTCCTCGATTCTCGTAAGATGGCCAACTTTCGTACCACCAGCTTTGCAGAGCCAGATCCCACAAAGGAGGCCGAGTTACTGTAGCCTTGGCAGATCTACTGTAAGGGCCAGGCTTGGTGGGTAAATGCCCCCCCTTTACCTACCATATTGCTCTTCCTGTGGCTGGCCAGCCATTTAGAGTATCATTCTTAATTTTATCCAGTTGTTTTGTATTCTCTTGACTCTGCATGAACAGTCTTTCTAATGTTGATATAAAGGAAAATAAGTAAGCTTATGGTGGGCAATACTCAGCTCTAGTAATCTGACATCAGAGAGAGCTGCTCTATGTATGACCAGCATTGTATGCAGTGAGAGCCCACACTTCCACATGCAGACAGCCATGGACCCTCCTGAAGACCAGCACGCACGTCTAGTGTGTAGCTCCCTGTTGGTCCTATTTACAGTTGTGGGATAGAATTAGCCTGGTAGATAAGGTGTGAGCAATTCGCAGTAACTAAGCAATGGTCTCTCCGGTGTTTCTCCCACAGTGTTCTGAAAGTCTCCCTGTCCGCACACTAAGCCTTGCGCCAGGTCAGTGCCGACCACCGAGGGTTTTGGGTAGACCAAAGCACAAAGAAGTCCACTTAGAGTGGGGTGAGTGAACCAATCTTCATGTTGGCATCGACCAGGACAGTGGGAGACTGACACAGTGCTCTGTCACTCAACTCCAGGGCTTCCTTCAGAAGCTGTGTCACCCATTGGCATGACTGTGTTCTCTGTAGCCTGGCACCTTGGCTGTCTCTCATTCGTAGCCATCTACTGCTCATGCTCCCATTCCTGACAGGGCTGCACTTGCTGTTGCTACTCTTGTTGTTAGTGGCCATGTTGCTAGAGAGAACTCCAGAATAGCCTGCCTTATCCAGGAGTTGCTCAACATGTGAGGGAAAAAAAATTGTATGATTTAGAGATTCAACCAAGAAATAGTTGAAAGAGCAGCATCAAGTCCCTCCTCTCTGCCGGTTCTGGTATTTTCCTAGCCTTGCCTGGCACCACTTCCAGTTGTGCCAACAGTCTACAAGTATCCACATAGCAAGTGCAAATGCGTAGAACACTGGCAGACACTTTGGCCACCATGTATGTCTAAAGTGTAATAAAATGGTATGCCAGTTTGGGGTCAGGTAGACTTAGCAGGATGGCTGACTTTTAGTTATGGATATTTTTCCTTCCTCCCTCCCCATTATTAAATGTGAAAGGTTTCCTAGTAGCACTCCTATTATTCCTGGATTATTTTTAATAGAATCAAACCTGTTGAGATGCATTTGCTTTGGGTACTTTGGGTCATTCAGGAGCTTTTTGAACAGGAGGCTCCTTTTGCGATAGAAACTCAAGAACACACCACCTATATATTTTGAACAGTAACAATAGAAAATCAAATGTAACTCAGTCAACTAGAAATCCAAAAACTGGGACTGGAGAGATGGGTCAGTGGTTAAGAGCACTTGCGGCTATTGCAGACAAGTTCAGTTCCCAGCACCCATGTGGTGTCTCAGCCACCTATAGCTCCGGTTCCCGAGGTTTCCATGGCTGCTTCTGGCCTCTACACATGGTGCACACTCATGCATGCAGGCCCAAATATTCATATACCTAAATAAAAATAAAATCAAAAGAAGTCCAAAAAAAGTGTTCAGAGATGAAAAATTTTACATCCTCAGATGAGCCTGCATCTGAAAGTGGTTGTGAGGTGTCAGAGTACAGTGTGGAAATGACAGAGCCTGAGGACGTCGCCTCAGAGGTATACCACGGGCCCGAGCTGGAGTGCACCGTCGGCAACCTGCTTCCAGGGACTGTGTACCGCTTCAGAGTGCGGGCTCTGAATGATGGAGGGGTGAGTATGAGCTTACCTACCACAATCAGAGCGCAAGGTGCCTTTGCTACCCTCCTGCTGTCCTTCAGCTGTGTGTGAACGTTACTCCCTGACGACTGTTAAAGTATATATAACAACATCCTTATTTGTAAATCGGTGCTGTCACGGTTTCCTGTAGGCCCAGTACTACCAAGTTTCTGTCTCCCATTCTTTCCATGAAGTGTGTGCGCACACACACACACACATACACACACATACATACACACACACACACACTTTTGCTAATTCATGAAAGAATTTCCTGTTCTCAGTAATTTCATCACTTGTAAGAATTAGGGCTTCTGATTAGTCCTGGTAAGAGTTCTCCAGGGGAACTGGGCAGTGAGTCAGGAAAACACCCGCCACATACTGAGTTAGAGCTCACAACCTACACCTTTAAAAGTTAAGCATGGGGGGACCTCCCTGAAACCTCAGCACTGGGAAGGCAGAGATGATCTCTGGGCTCACTGGACCTCCTAAGGACAACCTCATCTCAGAAAAAGAGGTGGGAAGGGGCTGAGAAGCAGATTATCTCCCGTCCTCCACTCATACATGTATCTGTACACTCATGAGCACACACACACACACAACCTTTTAGTATTATAGCATGTAGTCTGTGCCTCGGGCTGCTTTGTTCTAGGAGAAGGCTGCTTACTTCTTTAGATCTGATTCCTCCAAAAATTCCATAGTTCTCTGGTCCTTTCCTCTGCTGTCTTGTTCATCTGGTATTTGAGGGATAGATCAGAAGTTGAGAGGAACTATGTCTGTGTGACCCACAGAGGAACTGTTCTTTTTTTATTTTGAAGAGGCAGAGTGATACAGATTTATGGGATGTGAGCAGCAGAGATGAGCACACATGTAGAACAAACCGATGCCAGTCTCCTAGAGCCTCAGTGTGTGTATACATGAGACCCATGAAGATGTTGCATTTCACCAACTGATGAGATCTATTTTTTAAAGAAGAAAAAAAAGCCAATTGACAATACAAAGAGAAAGCATGTTGTGTGAGGCCCAGGGCATTCTGGCAGTCTGTTGCAGCAGCGTAGATTAGCTGGCTATGGTAGACATCCCTGTACATCCCAGTCATCAGAGGTACAAGGCTAACCTAGGCTACATGGGAAGACCTTATCTCAAAGTAGTAGTGGAGGGTCGGGGGTGCCAGCCACCAGACAAATACCCAGAATGTAATAACCAGCAGTCCCAAGAGACTCGTTTACATTTAAAATGAAACTGCCATGCATAACTTTCTTCATTTCCTTGACTAATGTCACATGAAAGGAAAAATGTGCCAACTCTTTAATCTTTTTGAATAAAAAAAATAGACATATATAACAGATGTTTACTTATCAGGGAAAGAGCAGTAGTTTATCCATATACTTCTTAAAGTGAAAAACATGAGATAATATTTTTGTTCAGTTGCACTAATGAAACCGCTGACCTTGCCTTTAATCATAAGTTTTTATATGCACACGCACGCAGAGGCCATTCTGACATGGGAACACATGTTCTTCTCTTTCAGTATGGTCCCTACTCTGATGTGTCAGAAATCACCACTGCCGCAGGGCCACCTGGGCAGTGTAGAGCACCATGTGTTTCCTTCACGCCTGATGGATGCATCCTGGTGGTTTGGGAGGTGAGTCTGGTAAATGCTGCCCATCTGTTTCTGTTTCTTCTACCTTTGCCCCCAAATACAAGCTGTAAAGATGCCACAAAGCCAAAGTATGCATGCGGGGTGGGGGTGGGGGGTGGATGTGAGTGCGTGTGTTCACACACGTGACTTTTTGTCCATATACAAGCAAATCTTCCTTTGACAGTCAGTTGTATCATTTCCAGTTGTGGAAGTGGTCAGAGCTGAGAGGAGGCTGCATGTCACCTCTTACCTTTCCTTTATTGGTTTATCCTGGAGTATGGTGCTCTCATCTCAGTGAAATGACAACAAGTATCTGCCCTGCAGAGCCCCGAGAGCCCTGGTGCTGACATCTCAGAGTACCGGTTGGAATGGGGAGAAGATGAAGAATCCTTAGAAGTCATTTATCACGGTCCAGACACCTGCTTTGAGATACGAGATCTGTTGCCTGCTGCACAGTACTGCTGCAGACTGCAGGTAGGTGAACACCCAACTGTACTCCTAAAGACAGGTATTTGCTGAAAGATACTTCAGAAAAGCAGCTGAAGGCTATGGAGGAAGGATCACAAGGGAGAGTCCTCTGAGGGGCTGGGCAGATGGCTCCCTCAGAACAGTGTCTACCACACAAGCATGAAGACACGAGTTCAGTCTCCCGACAGACTGATAACAGTTAGGTGCTATACGACTTGTCTGTGACTCCAGCACTGGGGCTGGGTAGTTAGATACAAGTTGGTTCCAGAGAGCAACCAGTAGCCAAACTGGTGAGCTCCATTTTCAGTGAAAGACGTTGTCTCAGAAAATAAGATGGAAAAACAGAGGAAGATATACCTGATGTTGACCTGTATCCTACACACACACACACACACACACACACACACACACACAGACACACACACACAGATGCACATACAGACACACACAGTGGGCACATCTGCACATATACATAATTTCTTATACACACAAGGTGTTTTACAATTGATTTTGTCTCTTCTAGGAAGTCATAACATGTTAGAGCAAACCCAGGATCTTCTCTGCTTATCTTCTCAGTGGCATTGTGATCCATACTGTTTTCCAGTGCACTGGACAAGCGACTAGACCCAAGGGGCGGGGCTCCCACTTCCTGAGGAACGGTGCATTCAAATTCCACCTCTGGGAAAGCGGCTTGGCACTGGCACACAGACAGGAAACTTATATACCAGTTGTAAAATTGCACTAAAAACACAAAAACGTTTATTTTATTCGTTTGAACTAGTTGCTGCCTTACTTTCTTTTCTATTGCTCTTGACAGAATAAACTAATAAAAGCAACTAATAACAATTTTAAGCCAAAATAAGGGAGAAAGGGTTTATTCTGGCTCCCAGTGTAAAAGTACAGCATGACAGCAGAGCAGGCTTGAAGCCATCTGGTCAGAAAGCCAAGTGATGAGCACACGCTGCTGCTCAGTTTCCTTTCTCCACACAGACAGTCTAGGATCCCGCCCTAGGGACAGCACCACCCAGGCCTCTCCACCTGTAAACAGAAATCTAATCAACCTCCATAATCATGCCCAGAGGCCATTTCCCTAGTGAGGTAGGGTCTTTCAGGTTGACAGTTAACCAAAGCCATCGTATCACGGTCATGCAGGGCTGCTCCCCTTTAAGTCTCTATTCGGGAGCACGAGCTGTAACAGCAGGAGCACTAGTTCGTAGCCTGCTAAGAATATTGTTATCACAGGTATCCTTTACATTATTAGCTTGGGTTTCCCCCTTTATAAACTCTCAGTATCCTGAGACTCCTGAGGCAGGAGCCATTTCTTCCCATGTATTCACTAGTGATTTCTGAACACAGGATGCTCAGGAGAGAGAGAAGGCCCATCGCTGCAGCTGCTGTCCTGGGGCAGCCTGTCGTGGAGCCCATTTCCATTTCAGTAGATGAAGAAGCAAAGATGCCAAGCTTATGTGGCCATGCTCAGCCTGCAGCAGGTGGCGGGGTACACTTAGTATCCTGGCCTCGTTACAGATGAATTTCCTTCGTAAATTAATTTTCCAGGTTAACCAAAGCCTTTTCCCTTGAGTTTGGAGCCTGCTTCATTGTAAACATGTCTCACTGGTTGCCTTTGTTGGGCAGGGCCCTCCATTCCTTTGTGAATGCGCCACACATGGTGTCGTTAGCCCTGTGTCATCGAATCCAGGTCACAGCACATTATCTGATCCTGCATCAGTAAGGCTGAGTCACTGGAGAAAGAAAGGGACCCTGAAGGAGCGCCACATTGCTGTTGGAGCTGCTTGCTGTCCCTTAGAGCCCTACCCTGTGCTTCCAGAGCTCTGCCTCCTTGTTTCTATGCTCTCTGCTTCCCTCTTTCCTGTAGAACACATGTTTTCACTCAGTATTGGCTTCCCCAAACTGTTTTAAAAGACACCGTGATCAGAATAGAACTTGCAAAATAATAGCCCTGTGTCTCTGGTTGGCAATCAGGGGTAGAAAGTGTTTTTAAATGCCTGTGCTTGTCAAGAATTGAATAAGACCCTACCTATGGCACGAGGTTAGCACTTCTCATACCTCCATTACTGGGCTGAAGACACACTGCCAGCAGCACGTCTCGGCTCTCTGCTGACTTCATGGTATCTGTGAACTCTATAGAAATGGCAAATGCAGCCAGTTGACATTCCTTTGTGGTCAAGCCAACCCTGTATATTCTTTTAAATATTTGACATTTCAAAAAGTTATTTTCATAACTATACAGTTTTGTAAAAGGTGATTTAATCATTTCTTGTTTTGCTCAGGAATATCTTGTTCCTTGAGGATATTTTAATTAAGAATTGTCATAGGTCAGAGTGCTAGGCCTTGGGTTTAGTCCTCAGCTGCCCCAACCATGCACACACCCAAAAGAATTACCAAAGTAAATATTCACGAGGCATTCGTCCATCGTGGCTATTGTATTGCTTAGTAAAAACTGCTTTTACATTTCCTTTGAAAACTTTGAACTAGAAGAATGCAAATCAAGAGTTTTCTACACAGCCAAGCCTGCCAAGGGAAGCGAGACAATGAGCTGAACCCCGGGATGGTAAAGGAATAGGGCCGGAAATGTGGGAAGGCCTGAGTTAGGTGTCGGCGGTTCATAGTGCTGCCCCAAGGATATTTTCCAGGCTGTTTTGCCCTTTAACCTTTTTCTTTTCAGACTTTATTTATTTTTATGTTATGTGCATGAGTGTTTGCCTGACTGCTTGTCTATGTACAATGTGCATGCAGCACCCACACAGACCTGAAGAGGGACTATAGTTACAGGCAGTTGTGAGCTACCACATGGGTCCTGGCAATTGAATATAGGTCCTCTAGAAGTGCAGCCTGTGTGCTTGCCCACTCAGCCAGCTGTGTCTACAGCCCCAGTTGCCTGGTTTTTATCATTATTCTTGAGCAAGTGAAATGTGGGGTCTAGAAGAAGCAGATATTAGCTCTTCTGTGAGCCTAAAACTAGCTCAAGATAAGGAGTTTTGAGAAATTGGGGAACGGCTACTGTTTGCGATTTTCCCAGTTGGGAGTTAAGGTGCCTATGTGGCTTCCCCAGCACATTACTTACTAACCAGTACACTCTGGACAGGCATCGGGGCTCAGCAGTACCAACCCATCTGCTCACTGAGGGACCAGGCAGCAGAGATGACTGGACCTGTCAAATGCCCTGGAGATCTGAACTAAATTCCCACTGTGAAAGCCTTCTCCCTCCCCCCAAACCCTACTGCCAAGAGCATCCCAGGCTGTCACACAAGGTTTCAGCTTCAATCTTCTACAGCAGAAGAACAGGAATTAAATTAAATCTCAAAATATAGGTTTTTAAAATAAATTTTCAGGTTAAAGTTCTTGGGGGAAAGGCCGAAGAGTCATTCATAATGAAATAATACTGTCTCAGAACATTATCATTCAGCGCTACTGGAGGTTCATAGAGGCAAATATCCTTATCCTGTCTTTTGTTTTGGGGTTCCATTGTTCTTTAATTAACAAACGAAAGAACTGTAAGCTTTATTTTAGGCCTTAAAAATTAAAATTTGTCTCCCTAGTTTTTCCATTTGTGCAGATACAGTCTCAGGAGTTAATGAGACTGGCTTTTACTGCTTTCATTTCTCTGAAATGTTTCCTTTCTCATGTGTATCGGTGTTTGCTTGTGTGTATGTGTGTGTCACACCTCTCCAGTGCCTGCTGAGGCCAGAAGGTGTCAAATCTCCTGAAAGTAGAGCTACAGCAGATGTGGGTACTGGGAATCAACCAGTACCCTTAACCATAGTACCAACTGCCCAGCCCTGGTTTTCTTGTTGTTATAAGAAAGCTGCCAAATATTATAATCTTAGAAAAAGAAAACTACTTCTATAGCATTCATGGAGCAAGTCTTCCATATCAGGCTCCGTTTGAGTTGTCAGATGCTACAGTGAACCAGGCACACAAATACATAAACTGTGTTAAGAGTAAGTGCTGTGATGGCCTATGAGTAAAGATGAGAAGAGATCATGGAGGTTGGGATAGGAAGTGATTACAAGTTGAAATGAGATACTCAGCCAGAGTTTGTAGGGAAGACCTGAGATGAACAGTTTCAGGGAGAAAGGCCTCTGGACATTAGAAACAAAGGCACAGGTCCTGAGTAGGCCATCAAGGTATGCTTGACACCTGTGAGGAGCATCCAGGAGCCGGCAGAGCCGACAGTAAGAAAGGTAGAGGAAGTCCAAGTGCCATTGGGAGTCTCTCAGGAACCATGATGAGCACCACACACCTCTCTGTGCTTCTGTAATACAGGGCTTGCATCTTCATTTTTAGTAAGGCAGAATCCATTGAAGGGATTTAAACTACAAGCCCTGACTCATGGCTAGAGAGGGAGCCCAGTGGTTAAAAGCTCACAGTAGACCCAAGTTCGATCCCCAGCCTCCATGTAACTCCAGCTGCAGGGATCCAGCTCCACCTCTGGCCATGTTGGTCACATGTGTACACATGAAAAACAAAGTAAGTGCTGACTTGCATCTAATCTCTGTGAGCATAGGTTCTAGGGCAGAGCCTGGACAGATACCAGGGAGAGTCATGACATTGACTAGAGAAAAGGTAGTTGGGCTGGCGTGACTTCTGATATTCTGAATGGCAGGACATGGCTATGAGAGGAAACCATGTGTCCCCAGGAACTCTACCCCAACAGCCTGGAGGATGGGGAATATGATGAGAAATGCAGTGGGGGCATTGGGGTCCACTGCCAGACACCAGCTCTGCCCCCGACCCTGTCTCCACTCTGTGTCCTGGAAGAGGAGCCCCTCAGTGCCTGTCTGGACTCACCCTCTGTGTGCCTTGCACTGAATTGGGAAGAGCCATGCAATAATGGATCTCTGATGCCAACTGGGTGTGGAAAAGGGATGTCCCCAAGCAACAGGGTGCACATATGCCACCCCAGACATCAGGACAGAGCTGGAGAGCAGTTAAGGATGACCTCTGACTTTCACATGTATGTGCATGTACCCATGAACATGTACACACATTCACCACATATACTCCCCCGCCCTAAAAAACACACCTTAACATTTGTTCATATGGAAGTGATAGCATGTGAGATGGCTTGGTGTGACATGGCCACACCCTTCTGTTTTCCAGGCCTTCAATCCAGCAGGTGCAGGGCCGTACAGTGAGCTTGTCCACTGCCAGACCCCAGCCTCTGCCCCTGACCCTGTCTCCACTCTGTGTGTCCTGGAGGAGGAGCCCCTCAGTGCCCACCTGGACTCACCCTCTGTGTGCCTTGTACTGAACTGGGAAGAGCCGTGCAATAATGGATCTGAAATCATTGCTTACAACATCGATCTGGGAGACACCTGCTTTACTGTGGGCAACACTACCACACACGTGATGAAGAACCTCCTTCCAGAAACTACATACCGGTGAGTGAAAAAGCTGCTTCCAAAAACTGGTCCACGATGTCCATTCCAGGGCTGAAAACCCTTCCAAAGTTACTGCATCCCAGCCTTAACATACTTAAAAGGACTAAATGAAATACAGCCCAAGAGCCGATATTGCTTCTTACCTACAGTAATAGTTTCCCATAATTCATAGCTACTGAAGGAGAATTTCACCTCACCCGTGGATCATTTTTCCCTCCTGTGCCCTTGGTCTTCCCTTTTGCTTCATATATTTTCACTGTGATTCTTATTGCTGTAGCCAGCAGGACATCTCACTGGGAGAGATCTAAAGAGCGTCTCTTAATAATGGAGTGTGGCCCAGAGGGGTCCTGGCTTTCAGTGTGTGCATCACTGTATGCGCGAATTATTGGGTTGCAGGACATCAGCTCAGGCTCAGGTACTGGTCTTCAGATAAGGTATTCTCTGTGTGCCTTTCCCTGTAAGAAGACACCAAGATGATTCCCCAGGCAGGTCCTAGTAAGGAATGAATGAGTGAGTTGAATGTGTAAACTGAGCCGCAGCCACACAGCAGGTGCTCCAGCAGCCTGGTCATGTTAAAATTATCTTCCAATAAAACTCCTGCTTCCTGGGGCTGGGGATGGCAAAAGGCAAGCAGATGGGACCGCTGCTTCTGAAAGCCTGTCATTTCTTTTATGTTTTCTGCAGTGCTTTCTCATATTCTATCACATTCTAGTCCAAGTCTGTCTGTCTGTCTGTCTGTCTGTCTGTCTCTGTGTGTGTGTGTGTGTGTGTGCGCGCGCGCATGCGCGCGCGGGTACATTTGTGTGTGCACGCATATATATACATTGTGTGTATACATGTATGTGTGTATATACATACATGTAGATGTGTATATATCCATACATGTATTTGTAAACATCTACATGTATATGCATACCTGTAGAAAATAGAGGGACTTTTGATAATGTTCTTCCTTGGGTGGTCTCTGCCTTGTTTTTTCTGTTTTGGCTTAGTTTGAGATGGTCTGTCTTTTGTTTGTTGTTTTGGTTTTGGTTTGAGTTGGTTTTCTTTGAGACTACATAGTTCTGGCAGGCCTAGAGCTCAATATGCAGACCTGGCTGGCCTTGAATTCATGAAGATCCATCTGCTTCTGCCTCCTCTGCCTCCTCTGCCCCCTCTGCCTCCTCTGCCCCCTCTGCCCCCTCTGCCTCCTCTGCCTAGTGCTGGAATTAAAGGCCTATGCCTCAACATTAGCTCCTGCCCCTGGCCTGGGGCTGGAAGCTTAGCATAGGCTTTCTGCAAGTCCACCCCTTTCTCTGCCTCCTGACTGCTGGGATTAAAAGATGTTGCCATACACTTGGCTTTTTTTTATACATAGATTCTGAGGCTTGAACTCAGATTCTCATGCTGACGGGGCAAGCTGTTTGCTTAGTAAGCTCTCTGTCCAGCCCTAGACTATCTTCTGTCATCCCCAGAAGCTGAAGAGGGCGGCTGCTGAGCAGCTGCAAGGGCTAGAGGCATTATCCTGGCGTCATATCATCCATCCCTCCTTCTCCAAGTGTTCCTCTATGAGTCATTTTTACACCTGTTTGGCTTCTCAGAGCTGCAACAGAATTTCCCTTGTTTGCTTTATACACTCTGATTATATTGCGCCTCTTCTTGACCACAGTGTGCCTGGCAGGCTTAGAGAGCTCTTAAGGATCTCAAGGACTCGTAAGTGACAACTTTGGAGAACAGGTGACCAACAGTGCATGGAGCGTTACACACTAATACCCGCTGGGGTGTTAAAGAGGAAGCCCATGGTCCCAGAGAGTCACAAGAATGGAAATAGGTGGTCTAGTGAGATCTGGGGCTGGGGCTCAACACAGAGTCCGTGTTACACACACGCAGCCATGCACTCCGTGCTTAACAATCAGACACACACAAAAGCAGGCCCTCCAGTCAGAACCGACTGAGAGGAAGAGGGCTGATGAGTTAGTAAAGTGTTTGCCTCTGGAATACATTTGCTTACTGTAGAGAAGTCTACAGAACACATGGCTGGCTGAGTCTGGGTTTCAGAAACAATGGTAGCAATTACAGTGAGCCCTGGTAATGACTGTTTCAAAAAATCTAAGGCCCGATTAACTTTGACCTCACTCTTTTCAGTTCGATAGATTAGTTAAAATGCCAGTAAGAAGATCACCATGTATAAGGCTTAGGTAAAAAACTTGTGAGATTAATTTTTAAAGTATTTTTATTTAATGTGCATGTTGCCTGCATGTACCATGTTCATGCAATGCCCAAGTATCCCTCGGAGTTTTAGACAGTTGTAACCCTCCATGTCGGTGCTGAGAATTGAACCTGGATCCTCTGGAAGAGCAGCCAGTAGTGCTGTAAACTACTAAATCATCTCGTCAGCCCTCTTCATTCTGTTCGCTTGGTTATTTAAGTATAGAAGTTCCCTATTGCTCTCCCCAGACTAGATGGCTGTCTCTAGTAAACCTGCAGGCATGGAGAGATGAGTCCCAACACATCCATCTCTTCCCATCGCTGCTGTCAGAACTACCCATTAAGGTTTGCTGGCACAACCTGTATTTGAAATTGACTGGAATTAAAAAGCAATTTTTTAAAGTATTACATTTAAGTTTAGAACTGTATCTGAAATTGAATTTGTGTTTTGGATCGAAAAGGAAAAATGAAAACAGCTTTCCTCTGCACATTTCCTGCCAAGCAGAGTCGCAGACGATAAGCTGAGAGGGGCTTGGGGTCACCTGCTATCCCCGATCCTGTCCAGGGCCTGAGCAGCTCCATGACTGGGCAGTGGTCCATCTGTGGTTCCTCAGGCAGTCCTTTAGAACTTTAGCAACCCCCCTCTGTGTGTAAAGCCACTTCATTTGGCCCAGGCTCCTCCAGCAATGCTCTCGGAGTGCCTTCTGGGGGGTGGCAGAGCTAGTGCCCCCTGGAGACTTCCATGAGAATGGACAAAGGATCAGGCCTTGCCCCATGCCCAGAAAGTTAGGAAGGTGACCCAGACTCAGAAAAGTAAATTCATGAAATACAGGACACTCTGGCTGTGTGTGGATCTAATTTTCCTATGGGGTGAGTGGCTGGGGGCAGCATACTAGAAAGGGGCCCAGACGTGGGGAGAAAGAAGCCACATGGACAAGGAATCAAACACACATGAGGAAGGTAAAAGGGGAAATACTGGGAGGACCAAAGCTTAGCGGGACGGAGTCAGGAGCCTGCAGGATCAGGCAGAAGTGTGTGTGAGTGAAATGCCCTAGGGAACCTGCTGCTTCGAGTGCAGAGAAGAATAACCTAGATGTGGTGGTACCTGACTTTTATCCCTGTGTCTAGAGGCAGACACAAGTGGATCTCTGTGACTTGGAGGCCAGCCTGGTCTACATAGCAAGCTCCGGGCCAGCTAGAGTTAGTACCTCATGAGTCTCTGCCTAAAACAAACAAAAGGAAAATAAGACTGTTGCTCAAGAAATAGCTCAGCAGTTAACAGTGTATACTGTTCTTTCGAAGGACCTAAGTTCAGTGCCAGCACCCACATCAGGTGGCTCAGAACATCGGGATCCAGTGTCCTCTCCTGCACGCCACGGGCACCCACAGGCATATGCCATACACAGAGGTGAACAAAAAAATGAGAGCAGTAAAAGAATTGTAAATAAAATTTAGGACTAGCAATATGGCTCAGCAGGTGAAGGTGACCAGAGCTGCCATGGCTGCTAACGTGAGCCCAACCCCCAGAGCGGCCATGGTAGAATAAGGGAACTGACTCTAGCAACTGCTCTCTGACCTCTACCATGGTATGTTCGTGAACACACACACGTGCACACAAATTGATAAATGTAAACGTTAATTAAATAAAAACTCTGAAGGAGAGAGAAAAGATGTATCGTAATCATGAAGGTTGGCCCTGAGATAGAAGGCCATCATTTGGAGTCCACAAAGTGAGTGATTATTAAGTCCACTGAGATGCACGAGCCCTGGCAGCAGGAGGTAGAGGCACATTTGAAACTAAAATCCAGACTCCATGCTTCCCCATATAGACCTTCCTGTTGTATAACTCTCTACGCCAAACTGTAACTTCAGAACTTGTGACTGTTGCTGGGCCATGGGTAAAACTTGACTGCAGTTAGTACTGAAAACACTATCCTGTAAAAACAAACACAAAACTGTCTCGCTGGACATCAGCCTTCCACGAGAAGCATGTTGCTGTGTGAAAACCTTTGTCCTGGCATGTCAGTGCATGTACAGGCTGAGAGTGTACATGTCTGAGCTGCACTTCTGTGAACTATGGCACAGTGGGCTCCCTCGGTGGTCTCACCAGCCTTATCGCCCCATTCCTGCCTAGTGTGACTTCCCCGTGGCCTCCTTCATTATCCTCTCTGACAGTCTGTCTCCTGGTGGCCTCTCTTGGCTCAGCAGTGATCTGTCTGGCTTGCGGGAGGGGGTGGGGTGGGCTGCAGTCTTCCTCTCCATCTTGATCTGCTAGTGAGGTCACCAGAGATCACAGCGTCATTATATGTCTGACTCACACTGAGCTGCTGAACAACAAAAAATTAAAATGGGTTTGTTTGGTATTCTCACTTACGCCCATTTTTGCTAAGTAAAAGGGGGGTGAAAATAACGTTTATTGAGTTCTTACTATGTAATAAGCACCCTGTCCATTGCTGAAATGAATCATATGCCACTTGGCCATAATGAGATGTGAGTGGGTTTTATAGGCAGAGCCAAGTTCTGAGTCGTGACCCTTGGTTCAATCTCTCACTTATGTCTCTGCCATCTGAGGAAGCCATTCATGCCTCTGTTGCCTCATCTGTGAAATGGGGTTAAAATTGCCAATCCCCTGGCAGTGTTGCTTGTGTTACATGAGGTTTTGAGCTACTTTTTGAGATTAGACACATGTAGATTACTATGTGGTTTAGGTAGAAAAAAATTGAGGCAGGAGTCAGGCAGTTTTGATGTTACAAGTTAGTTTAGGTTGGCTTGTCTGGGGATAGTATTGTTGTCTCACTGAGGCATCAGGAAGGGCTTGGCAGAGGCCAGCCCAGCCTCCATCAAGAGAGCCCTCTCCAGACAGCCGGCTCTGACTCCATTTTTCCTCACAAAAGGAACTTTCTATTGTCCCTTTTAGAAGATTCTTGCTAGCCATGGTCTTCATCTCTTAGTTACAGGGAAGCGTATAGAGCAAGATGCTTGTAAGAAGCTTGTCCTTGCTTCCTAGGTCTGTGCTGCCCCAGGCTTCCGGGGGCCCTGACCTCAGTCACCCCAACCCACTCACAGAAGCCTGAGGCCTGGGTGGCTGGCCTAATAAGGAGTCACCTTCTCCCCAAAGGACAATTTGTTTTTCATTCTTCTTTTAATGGAGTTACTATCGGAAGTTTGACTGTGTATGTAAAAAAGTACATTGTGGAAGGCTCTATGACCTTCTGAAGCAAGAAATTATTTGGCATCTAGAATGATACTGTAATAGTGGATTTTTCAATCCAGGCTGAAAGGCATGCTCCTTAATTTGACTTAATCATCAGTATTAGCATACTGATGAATATTATAGACTTGTGGAAAGGTAAATTTCTTTTCACAGTAACCTAGCCAAGATACTATCAGCTCAGGATTACATCACTTTCTTAAGTCAGAAGCAATATTCTGCTTCCCTTGTATTTCATTTGAATTCCTTTAAATTTCAAAAACTGATATGATGCATCTTTAAAAAAAAAAAAAGATAAATCTGTAAATCCTACCTGAGTTTTGTGATTAACATGTTACTTTAGCTAAAGAGGAATCTTGCCAATTGAAGATTTGAAAGCGATCTTAATAATTTAATAAAACGTAAACCTTATTTTTCTTTTTCCCTCTGTGAAGCGAACTCCTGGTTGTTATCCAAGTTAGTATGTTGTGTTCAGTGTTCTTTCACAGGAACTGAGACATAGGGAATTATGTCCATACCCTGAAAACAGTTCGGTGGCTGCCTTCCTCCTCCCCAGTCTTCTGAGCATCCTGGGCCCAGCATCCAGCATTTCCCTGGAGACTAAGACGGCTTCACTGTATCAGCTCCTCAGCTCGATTTCAACAGCAAGTGTTATTCTGTCATCGGGAAGAGTTAGTGTTAGCTCAGCACATCGGTGACTTTGGAGAGCTGTTTCCATGGGCTCACTGAGACACTGTGTATGTTTGTAAAGGGGTGGATAGTTAGAGTGAGCTTTCTCAAGTCCCAGTTGATGGTTTCGGGAGCAAATGCCAAACAAAGTGAATTTAAAGTTGCTGGCTCTTATTGGAAGAGAACAGTTGGTGACCTGAATATGGGGTTTAAATAAAAAAATTATCCCTGGGTTGGATTCATAGCCATGTTAGGTCCAAATTTTGACAAGAAAATACAGAGTGCCAGATGCAGGAAGAGTCTGAACCAAAATCGAGCCCGTGCACACTCACATCTGACCACACCCCACACGTAGGTCAGTGTGAGCCACTGAACACTGCTGTGCTAGCTCTGGTCCCCTCCATTGTCAAATAGACAGAGTTCTGGCCTTGTGGTTAGGAATCAGACGGGGCACCGTGATGGGAGGTCCAGGCCTCTGCTTTTGTAATCCGCATCAAGAACTCCATAAAGCACCATTTTGGAGTTCACCGGCGTCCTTCTGGCCACTTTGAATCCCTTTCTGGTTGAGTCAGACGGAAAGATACTAAGAGTTAAACGCAGGCCCCATTCCCCTCATCTCATTAATCCGCTGTCAGTTCAGCACAGGTGGTGTCGTGCTCATTTATTGGTGAAGGAACTGTTGCTTGAAGGTATTAAGTGACTTGTAAAGAGCCTGCGAAAGCATGGGCAGGATTGTCGCAGCAGCTGTGTCAGCACAGGGTTCATGGTGGCCCTGGTAGCTGAGGGTGTGTCGTGCAAGTGGAAGTGAAGTAGCAGTAGATGGAGCCAGTTAGAGATCACAGGCCTAGAGGGTCAGGAGCCCAGTCCTTACCAAAGGACTGGGCCGGTGGCTCTCAGCCTTCCTAACCCTGCGACACTTTAAGACAGCTCTCATGTTGTGGTGACCCCCAATCATAAAAGTATTTTCATTGCTACCTCACAACTGTAATTTTGTTTCTGTTATGAATCAGAATGTGAAGATCTGATATGCAGAATATCTGATTATGTAAAAGGGTCATTTTTACCCCCAAAGTGGTCACAACCCACAGATTGGAAACTGCTGCTGTAGAGGTTCGGTGGATGTAAGTGAATTTAATCATACTAGCTAAAACTGGGACTTTTTAAACCATTTTTTTATTATTATAAATGACCCCATCTCTGAGATGTTGTTTTGCTCTGCCCGCCGTGTGTGGAGCGCATCAGAGCACATCCTCAGCAGCCCATCGCCTTCCTCCTTGTGTGCACTGAGGACTGCTGGGCTGCGCGGAGCACTGTAGGATAAAGGGCTTCCTGGGGCATGAGGTGAGCTGTGCTCTGATAGACTGCGGGCCAGCAATGGCAGGAAACGCCTAGGCCTGGGCTGCAGATGGCTCCTGTCCTCAATGAAGGGAAGAAATGATGGCTTGGACACTGCAAAAACCTTCACCTAAATCGTGTAGGGGAAGATGTCACTGTGTGGCTAGAAGAGCTAGATGTCATGTCTTGTCTTCTCGTCTCCTGAGAAGAGACAGGGCAGTGCACCTTCACGCCGACGTGGCTTGCTTGTCAAGGGTTTCCTCTCTGTGCTTGCGGAAGCATTTGTTACACTTCAGGCCTGGGTGTGGAAATGCAGACAGCTGTTAACACTCTGAAGCATTACTAAGAGCTCCTGTAAGAAGCAAAGTTTCAACCGTCATTGGTATTTTAGGTGACTTCTCCCTCTACAGTAGAAATAGGAAAAGAAGGCCCTTCGTGTTGCCTGATGGCCTTTGGTCATCTGCTGGGATAAGCATCTGCTACACCCCGAACCCCCTCTAGTTCCGGGTGTTAGGAGTAAAGCTGCTTTGAGCATCTGTGGGAACTGTTGGCATTAATTGCTCTAAAGTAAATACCTGAGAGTGTGACAAATGTTTGATACATGTTTAGCTTTTTCAAGAAGCCATGTAGCTCATGCTTTCATTCATGCACACATTTTATATACAGGCAAATGTACATGCATATGCATAAATCTACATTCATAGTTGTACCTTGAGGTTTTTAAGTCACATTTTTCAAATGACCAATCTGGAGCATTTCCTTGCTTATTAGCTGTATGTCCTCTTTGGTGTCTCTTCTAGTCTTCCATCTGGTTTGTATTAAGTTTGATAATGCTTGTGCTCGCTCGCTCTCTCACGCTGTGTGTGGGGAGGGGTGGGTGGATGGAGAGAGAGAGAAAATAGAGAGATTGAGAAAGTATGTGTGGTGCTAGGTTCTGAAGCCTGTCTCTCACCCTTCCTTTTGAGCTCTGATGAGGTCGCTGTATATTCTGAAGACAAATTTTGTGTCACATGTGCAGTGTGGAGTCTTCCCTCCCAGTCCCCAGCTCATCTTCATCCTCTGAACATGGAAAATGGTTTTAATTTGGATACAACCCAGATTTTCCTTTTTCTCTCTCTATTGTCACAAACATGTCACATGTGAAAACCTTTCTTTTTGTAAGTTCTAGGTAATGGAAACGTTCTCCTGTGTCATCTAACCATTTTATATTCTACATTTAGATCTTTGGTCAGTGTTTGACTGCGTTGGTTTTATTTTGTTTTTTTTTAGGTGTGACATTTAAGTTGACATTTTTACTTTTTTTCTCTTGACATCCAATTGCTCCCAGAACCGTTTATTGAAAAGACTGTCTTTCCTCCCTTGAGTTGCCTTCACACCTTTGCCACAAATCAATTGGCCATATTTGTGTAGGTCTATTTCTGGAGCCTCTGTTCTGTTCCGTTAATCTCCCTGTCTGTCTCAATACCACACTGTCTTGGTTACTGTAGCTTTATAGTAAGTCCTTGAGTCAGTGGTCCTGTGGTTACTGTAGCCTTATAGTAAGTCCTTGAGTCAGTGGTCCTGTGGTTACTGTAGCCTTATAGTAAGTCCTTGAGTCAGTGGTCCTGTGGTTACTGTAGCCTTATAGTAAGTCCTTGAGTCAGTGGTCCTGTGGTTACTGTAGCCTTATAGTAAGTCCTTGAGTCAGTGGTCCTGTGGTTACTGTAGCCTTATAGTAAGTCCTTGAGTCAGTGGTCCTGTGGTTACTGTAGCCTTATAGTAAGTCCTTGAGTCAGTGGTCCTGTGGTTACTGTAGCCTTATAGTAAGTCCTTGAGTCAGTGGTCCTGTGGTTACTGTAGCCTTATAGTAAGTCCTTGAGTCAGTGGTCCTGTGGTTACTGTAGCCTTATAGTAAGTCCTTGAGTCAGTGGTCCTGTGGTTACTGTAGCCTTATAGTAAGTCCTTGAGTCAGTGGTCCTGTGGTTACTGTAGCCTTATAGTAAGTCCTTGAGTCAGTGGTCCTGTGGTTACTGTAGCCTTATAGTAAGTCCTTGAGTCAGTGGTCCTGTGGTTACTGTAGCCTTATAGTAAGTCCTTGAGTCAGTGGTCCTGTGGTTACTGTAGCCTTATAGTAAGTCCTTGAGTCAGTGGTCCTGTGGTTACTGTAGCCTTATAGTAAGTCCTTGAGTCAGTGGTCCTGTGGTTACTGTAGCCTTATAGTAAGTCCTTGAGTCAGTGGTCCTGTGGTTGACTCAGTAGATTTATAGTAAGTCCTTGAGTCAGTGGTCCTGTGGTTGACTCAGTAGCTTTATAGTAAGTCCTTGAGCCCTGCCTTTCACATTTGTGTTGGCTAGTTTACTTCCTTTCCACATAACTTCTAGAATTAGCCTGTCTCTATCTCCTAAGAACCCTGCCAGGACTTTTTAATTTATTCTTTTATGTGTTTAATTTTGGAGACAAGAATTGTATGCACTGTAACCCAGGCTGGCCTTGAATGCCCCATGTTCCTGCTTCAGCATCCCAAGTGAGGGGATTGATTTTAGTTACATGGTGTGTATAGGTCAACCCTGGGAGAACTGACACTTTACTATGCGCCCTCCCTTCTGTGTCTGTGTCTCTGTGTCTCTCTGTCTCGGTAGGTTCTCTATAATATTTTCAACAGCATCTGGTGGATTTCTTTTTTTTTTTCCCTAGCTCTCTATACCTTTTGTTCTGAGCACCAGTTGGTATGTCTAACAAATGCTGCTAAAGAGGAGGGTGGGAAAGCCAGGCATCCTTGCTGTAGTCTGCCCTTGCTGATTCTGCTCTCGGTCTTAAAGGGAAAGTATGTCCTCTCCCACTGCTGTCATGGAAGCCACGGACTTCTTGTTAAGTTCATATCATATCAAAGAGACTCCCTCCAGGTTTGCAGCGAGTTTTGATTGGAAACAGAGCTTGGGTTGTGTATATACTTTGTCAATTGATATGATCATCTGCTTTTTCTTCTGTAGGCTGTAGACAAGGTAGGGTCTAGAGAGTGAGGAAGTAGAGAGAAGAGGTTTCCCACCCCATTCAGAGCCATGTATAGCCTGGAGCTGGCCTTTCTCTACAGCCTGTTCCACATAGAGACCAACTTCTAAACTTAGTTCAGCCCCTGGGATGATAAAGGGGGCAAACAGAAAACTCACTGTTGGTCTGTGAGAACTTCAATTCTAGACTCCTAACATCTGCAGGACTTCGGATGTCTCAGAGTCCAGAGGAGCTGTGTCCTCAAGATGGATGGGGCAGGGGATGGGGGAGAGTAGAGTGTTGTGCTCTATCCTACGAGGAAGTTACCCTTCCTTTCCCGTAGTTACGATACTTTCAGTTGACTTACATACTCTTTAAGTTTGGAGAGTTTGGCTCATGTTTCAGTATTGCAGTGCTTAATGTTATACCTTCTATTTAAGTATAAGCAATAAAAGCTACACGTGAGAATTACGTAAACGTAACTAAATCATGGAAGTATATAAAAATGATCTATAAATGTCTTTCCTTGGAGTGTATTATTCATTATAATCTTTTTCTTAAAAGCTATGTTGTGAATTAAAATCAAGCTTCATTATCGAAACTTTCTGAGCTCTTAACATTACCCTTCTCAGACACTCAATGATTGTGAGTTCAGATGCCTGTGAACCTAGCCAGGAACCTAGAGAGAGAGCACCACTGAAGGGGCTGTAAGGAGTCACAAAGACACTGGAAGTCACAGACCTAAGTTGACTTAACCCGGGTGAAGCCGTGGAGAAATGAGGTTAACTTGAGACCCCTGTTATTAAAGTGGAATTTTAGAAGAAGCGTGTATTGTAAAGAAAAGAGGAAGAAGAGGAAGTAGGGAACTCCTCCCTTTGGAACATTAAAGGGGAGATGCCCCTGAAGTGGGTGGATGTGGGTGAGCCACCATAGCACTCGGAGCAAAGAGGCATGCCAGGTAGGGAGTGCACAGCCAGCGAAGGGTTGTCCAGTGACTTTGGAGAACTGTGGCTAATCAACAAATTTTCTTAGAAGAAAAAGGAAAATAGGGATAGCATTCCCACTATGTAAGGTTATATATACACATTTTAAGTCTATTAGATTTTAAATCCCTAGGCTGTGGGGGATGGGGCAAGGCTGATCCATCTTTACTGCTTACATTAAGCTTCCAGGTAAGAGTTTCCTACACCTAAGTGACACCAGCAGGTGCTGTCTTAGCTCTGGCTAAGGACATGCAGAGTCACCAGTAAGTGGGGAGGCTGAATGTCCTGCTGAAGGATTGTTGGGAATTTGTTGTTCTTTTAATAGGTTCTTTATGAATTGTTTAATCCCAAAGCTGGCTTTCAGTTACTAGTCAGTGGCTAGACCAGAATGACCTTGTCTGAGTCCTTCAGACACAAACTTACGTCTTTCAAGTTAAAATCCTAAGGAGCCTTTGCCAGTGCACGGAATTTCTGTGTTTGAGACTGGGTGTATATCCACCCCTCTGTGCTGCCCAGTGCTTACTTGTTCTGCGCCAGCTTTGCCTTAGGGGCTTGTAGCAAATACTCCAGCGAATGTTCATTCTGAATGAAGAAAATTCAACTTCTTAAACCTGTCCTCTTCTGTTTCCCCACCTCTAGGATCAGAATTCAGGCTGTCAATGAAATTGGAGTTGGACCATTTAGTCAGTTCATTAAAGCAAAAACCCGGCCATTACCACCCTCGCCTCCTAGGCTGGAGTGTGCTGCTTCTGGTCCGCAGAGCCTGAAGCTCAAGTGGGGAGACAGTAACTCCAAGACGCATGCTGCTGATGACATGGTGTACACGCTACAGCTGGAAGACAGGAACAAGAGGTGAGACAGGCGAGTGCATGCCTGGCATGTCCCCGAAGCCTTGGTGTTTGTCCGTACGCTATCCTTCCGAACCCCTCGTCCTCCTTGTTCAAGGAAGGGACTGAGAGGGCTGACTTTTGTATTGTACCCAGCACAGTGCCCTCTGTCTTCCCTCTGGAGTTCTTAAGCATTTGAATGATCCTGGTCTCCCTCATGACAGTGGATGCATGTTCGTCCCTTTATCAAGTCAGATGATAGAGAGAAATTACCAAAACAGAAAATTGTCAGATTCAAGTCCCCACTGTATAATAACATTATGTTAGTCACAAGTGCAGAGGGAAATGGGACCCAGGAGAAATTGTGTCTCTTTAAATATTCAGTAACCATCAGGACAAACATGTTTACCAATCTGAAATCACTGTGGGTGATGTACAGATGGGATCGTACTCTGACTGTGGGTGCTGTGATATCAAATTAACCAGAGCAAACAAGAGATTTGTTTCTTACAAGACTTCGTGCCTAGAAGACACTTGGCGATGTAGAAATTAAATCCACACTTTGATATCCTGTTTACTTAATCCAACTCTGTTTCCTCAGAAAGTGACCAATCAGATGACAGGAGCAAAATGGTATTTAGGAATAATTAGATGCTGAGCAGGAGTTTACAGTAACAGAATATTCTATTAGCAAAGGTCCTGATCAGAGTCAGGTTGAAGGGAGGATTATGGTAAAACCAAGGCAGTGGTGATGACTAGGTATGTCCACCCTGTTGTCAGTATAACAGGATGTTGGTATACAGACGTTTTGGGCCACAGTCATAGATAGCTACTATGGGAGATATGCCTCGACTAGTCGGCATGTTTATGGAAACACAAAAACAGTGCTACCACAGGGGGTTGCCCCTCCCTCTTGTATCATTACCACATCTACCACATCTACCACATCGTGTTCCAGTAAGCAGTGGGGGTGGGGGTGGCAGGGAGGGACCTGGTCTACTCTGCAAATGCAGAGGTTAGTCAGAATTTACTGCAGGGGAGTTCCGTTGGCATTTGGTGGAGATGAAGATCCAGAGAAATACCAGGGAGAAGGTACCATAGCTACACACTGGGCTCCATGGAAACAGTATCACGGCCTATGACAACCAGCTAGGGCACCAGGATGCCTCCGTTGGCCTTCCTGTTTCACTCTGAGTCCCATTATACAGCCGGCCTACCCATTGGTAATGCCCCGAGACTCTGGGAGACATGGAAACAGCACTGCCTCAGGTAACGGCTTTAAGAAAAGTGGCCCTTGACCTGAAGGATGGAGACCCATGCAAAGGACATGGCTGGACCCTGAGGTAAAGGACAATCTGAGGCTGCATAAAAGGTAGTCACTGAGACTAATGAAAGCAAGACATAGATCGGCACACTTCTCCAGTGTTTCAAAGAGAGTGTGCACCTCAGTCCATCCAGGGGACATCCCTGAATTGCGAGGCTGCATTAGACATGTCACAGTGCCTGTTCTGCACAGCAAACAAGGAGATGTGTTTGTTGGAAGTGTTCTCAGGAGCCGCTAACACTAACCTCCCTGATACAAGATCGGGTGTGGGAGTAGGTGTGGAACCTGAAAGCAGGATCTTCACACTCAGCAGTTAGCTCAACCCAGGGATGGTAGTGTCTTCAACTTTGTCTGTGCTCGGTGCAGCATAGCAAAATAATCACCCTCTTCCATGAGTGCCACTTCTTAGTGGCCAAAAAAGTCTTTTGGTGTTGCTGTTTGTTTGTTTTTAAAGGTGGAGAGTTGCAGCTGTTTTGTTGAATGGAAGTAAACACAATTTCCATAGAAAGAGGGGAAGGAAGGAGGGAGAACTCATATGGAATTAACTCACAGAAAATTCTAGAATGTTGTGCCATGGGAGAAAAGTGTTATGGGAGTTTATACCATGATCGCCCAAACCATAATTCTCCAATAATTCTCCAAGGTCAGAGCTTGACTTTGACTGCTCAGGAAAACCAGGTGTGGAGAAAACAAAGATGGGGCTGACAACTTGAGGCAGTGGGGCTGCGCCTGACAGGTTGGCTGGAGATCAAGTGTCTGTTAGATGCAAAACCCCCGATCCTGAGGAGTATATTTCTTTGGATCTGTTCTCATTGGATCTACCTGGAGGAAGTTCTCAGCCACAGAAGATTAAGAAGTACAAGTATCTGTGATAACAAAAGTCATCATGCAAGTGACAGCCAGTGCTGGGCATGTTCCCATGCCTTTGCTTTCTCTTCCAGGCCTTAGCTTCTCTTAGAAACAGAAAAAAACCTTCCTTGGTAATATTTTCTTGTTCCCTCAAAATACAAAGCACAGAAGGGTTGACGCTGGCACCTTACTTGTCCAAGAACCTGGCACCTTACTTGTCCAAGAACCAGGTAGCAAGGCTCCCTGTTTTTCTACAATTCTGTCTTGTTGAGACAGCCACCCAAGGGTGTTTCATTTGGAAAATTGTGTAGATGGTGGCCCATCATATTGAGAGCACCTCCTCTGCCTAGAGCAACAAGTCTAGGAGAATTTGTACAAATGAGTGTGTCTGTCCTGAGACACCTACACACGACAGACAGAAAATAATGCAGAATCTAGCAGTCAGTACATGCTTGCTCCTGTGAGAGGAGAGCAGGGTAGGGATGGGGGGTTGGGGGAAGAGATGCTGGGGCTTGCCTTATACATCAAGTAAATCACTCCCCTAAATAGAACTGGCTATTTAAGAAATTTGACCATTAGGAACAATATTTTTCTTAATTTTATGAGCCTGAGTCCAAATTTATCTTTTCTAAATTAAATTTTCAGTGCTCTCAGAAAGTTATTAAAGTGATGTGAGTCCTGAGCGTAATACATTCTTATTCTATTTGTGGAATAGTTTTCCTGGGATTTAACAGGATGAGGACAGCCTGAATTTAGTTTGAAGATGACCTTCCTGAGTGTCTGGAGGCAAGAGCTCATGAACAGCCCTTTGAATCCAAGCCTTTAACCTCAGCTCTTGACTCACAATCAAGGAGAAAACTTGAATATGTCACAGCCCTTTTGGCATTGTGTGTGCCTGCCTGCCTGCCTGCTTGCCTGCCTACCTGCCTGCCTGCCTGCCTTCCTTTTTTTCTTTCTTTCTTTGTCTTTGAGATAGTTCCATGTATCCCAAGCTGACCTTCAATCCACTCTGAAGCCAAGGACCCTAAGCTTCTAATCCTTCTGCCTCAACCTCCCAAGAGCTGAGATTCTAGACATGTATGCTGCACTTGGCTTTCTGCAGTGCTGAGGAGGTGGAGACAAGAGGGCCCTGAGCTCACTGCCCAGCAAGTCTACCGTCATCAGGTCCCAGTGGCAGGTCCTGAGGCTAAGAAAGAAGGTTGACAGCTATTTTGAGGACAGTGCCAGTATTGACTTCTGGCCTCCACATGAGCCCACCCAAACCTATACCAGCACGTGCACACACGCGCGTGTACACACACACACACACACACACACACACACACACAAAATGACCTAGGGATTCAAAACTATTTTTTAAGCTTTGTGAAGGAAAATTGTGTGTATTGAGAACAAGCAAAGGACCTAGGAAACAGAAACAAAAGCACTAGGAACTTCCTTTACATTTAATTCTTTGATGAAAAGTGAAATTTGCTGGTATATCTGCCCCACCCCCTTCTGTCCCTCCCTCTCTTCCTCCCTCCCCTCCTTCCCTTTCCTGTAAACAGAAGAAATCCTGAAAGTCAGCTTGGCCCAAAGCCTTGCCTCATAGTAAATCCGTCAAGAGTTCAGGCAGCTCGCCTGACTTGCTATGTTAAACGTTGGTTTCCTCTTAGCCTCTTAGGACATTTATTTCCTGTGTATCCAGCCTTTGGTCTGCAAAGATTTCTGGTCCATATTCATGAAATAGCCTTACAGCAGCTTCATATCTAGAGGACTAAGTCTACATCTAGTGTTTGAATTATGATTATTCAACTAGCAATTTGTTTTCTTGAATTACTACTGTGTGCTGGGCCTCATGAGGGACATGGAATATCTGCAAGACCTGATCTTGCTGAGAGAATGAATTAGCATTAAACAGCGAACAGACAGTACCAGAGATTTTAATTTCAATAGAAAAGCACAAATTAGATTAGTTTAGCCTTGCGGTGGTTAGGTCTATTATTCTTAACAGATCCAACACAGAAGATCTGAGTGGTTCTGGTTCTCATGCTATGCAAGAAAAATACCCACCCTCTGGTCTCTGGTCTAAGCCTAGGATGCTTCTTGCCTGAGTTTCCCAGTACACAGAGTGCATATAATGATGCCTGGAGCTCCAGTCTCTAATTAATAGGGAAAAAATATTTTAGGGACATTTTAGTTTAGTATCTTAGAAAAAAATCATAAAGATTCATCATAAAAATAACAAGTATTGATAGCTTGCTCAGCTTCAGGCCAAAATGCCTTGGAACAAGCAGGGCTGAGCGTGATAAGTGATTGACTTGAGATCTAATTGGACCCAGAGTAGAATTGATAATGGGCTTTTCCTCTGAGTTAATTTATATTAAGTAGAATAAAAATCAATACCATCAGTGTATTAGGGTAAGGCCACTGCAATAGACAAGGATAAACATCTGGAAACTCTGGTGCTTATATACTGAGAGGCAAGATTCAAGCCACATACTTGAAACCTATAGAAATCTGGGAAGTTTTGAGCATCAGGGAAGAATCTTAAAAATGGTGAGGGAGTGCTTCCTATGAATGTAAATTAATTTCTCTTGGAATATATCAATGTCTAAAATGCATTTTCAGCAATAAAATGTAAGCATAGGGTTTCTGTTCATTCCTTTACTTATAAAAAGTTAGTTAGCACCAGGGCTGAAAAGATGGCTCAGCAGTTAAAAGTACTGGCTCCTCTTCCAGAGGGCCCAGGTTTGATTCCCAGCACCCATCCAGCAGGTTCTAACCATTTATAGTTCCAGCTCCAGAGGATCTGGTGCCCTCTTCTGGAATCTGTGGACACCAAGCCTGTATATGTCGTACGTTCATTCATAGGGGCAAACATAAAGTAAATAAATCTGAAAAAAGTTAAATTGACATCATTAAGTGTAATGAAATTTTATTTCTTTTTGTGGGGAAGTATAAAAGTCCAATTCGTTAACCAAAAAAATTGTGACAGCCTATTTAACTTATGAGTCGAAAGACATTACACAACCAGGGATACAGGCAGGAGGTTAATTAACACTTTCCTCCCCAGCCCCCAGCCCTCTGGAAATAGCTTCTGGCACTGTTCATATAAATATGGATGCTCATCACTATCAGCATCAGTGTAGAAAGCGGATTCCCTGCCTGAGGTGTCCCTACGCAGTGCCATCTGTGGCCACCTGCTTCGACACAGTGGTAGGACTCTGTGTTCCTGGCACAACAACATGGCATTTACTGTCCATGTTTTTAATATATTCTATTTCCAAACACGACTTGAGTAACATAGGAAGTGTGCATGCACGTGTACACACACACACACACACACACACACACACACACACACATCCTCCCTCCTTTCATGGAGCCCAGGGAACGGAAGGAAAGGGGAAAGATGATGATGAGCCAGTGTTAATCACACAGCTGTGCCTGATCTGTGACCAGCTGTCGCTGTTGTGAACCGTGTTTTGAAGGATACCATGAAGGCCTTTTGTGAACTCCAGGCCACGTAAGGTCAGCAGGTTACTCATGCTGCGTGGTTAATATCCATGAACCGTAGTGAGCTAAAGCTTACAGGAGCAGCAAGGCTCAATACAAACAAACCCCTTAGCGCCAAGTCTTGTTTTCTACAACGAACATAAGATCTAAGTTATTCCGAGAATTCTTGGATAGTTCTTTCAAAGGAATACTGTTTTAAGAAAATATTTTAAAGTAAACTATTTCTACATGATTTTCTTTCGCCCACCAATGATTTAAAGTAAAAGAACACATAAGTATGTAATATGGCTGAATTTATTCTGTCAGTTTCACTTGATGCAAGCATAGCGCTCTCACAATGAATGTTCAAGCCTAGATACCAGCTGAGGAGTGTGGCTCTCCAAGGGCTTTCTTGACACTGTTCGGAGTCTGCTGGTTTGTCTTCACAGTGTGTTTTCTGTCATGGAGTCTTCTGATTCTTTATTTAGATTGTGTAAGGATTCCTGTCAAGTAAGCGCAATGTTTAGGACTGTTTAGAAGTTGAGCTTCTTGTCTGACTCATTAAAGTCCTTGGTGAAGGTCACCAGTTTTGCACTCAGGCTGAGGTTTCTGCCTGTCTCTGTGTGCCTGAGACTATCGTTCTCCCTCCCTGTCTCCCTGGAGGACTGTAACAAACGGAATACACAAACGTGTTTTATATTCACAGAAACGGAGAGCTTTCTCGGAGTACTTTTTGGTAGTCTTTATTTGTACGACTGTTTAGGTTCCCTGCAAAATTGAGAAGGTGCAGAGGTCTCCCTGACTCCTTCCCCACATCTAACCCTCTCCATTTTCAGCCTACCAGAATGGTTAGAGTTGGCAGGCCACGAGGAAGTCTGGGTCAACTTCGGGTTCCCTCTCACGGTTCTCACATATCTCTAAGTTTGAACAATAAATGAGGGCACGCATCCACCAGTACACTCTCACAGAGGCATGCCATTGCCCTGAGCACAGATTGATGAGCTGTCTTTTAAGTCCCTGGGACACTGGCAACTGCAAGTCCCACACACATTTGTTACCATGTAGCTGTTGTGTGCAGGAAGGACACTCAGGATCTGAGTGAGTTACTTACCTGAGGCCCCATGTGTGTCAGGCGTTCCATATGGCTGCTCAAGTTGAATGCTACCACAGTGTTACAGTGTCCCTGCCCACATTCCCTGGCAGACCTAAGCATGGGGAAGATTACAGCATCGCTGATGAAGCTTCACCGTCATGTCTGAGGCTAACACAGTGTTCTGGCCTAGAGTGTCCTCTCCTCCCACATGGCCAGTTTTCCACCCAGAAAAAGGAAAGTCATTCTGTGTCCACTGAGGTGTCAGGGTGGTGTCTTGGGAGGTAAAGCAGAGCCATTTCTAAGCCTGTGTCTTGGAGTTCAGAATTTAGCCCAGTGGTTAAGCTTCCAGGTTTGGTCCCAGCACTTGAGGAAGTGACTAAAACCAAAGCTAAACCTTGTCTTCTTAACCAATGCAGCCATAAAGATGAGTTCTGGGTAGTGAGGTGTCCTGCAACAGAGTCAGATCGAAAGCAGCAGAAGGCACCCAAAGCTGGCCTCTGGCACACAGAGGTGGTGCATGCACAGGAGCACACACAATGACGACTAATCTGGATAGACTGATTATTTCATAGCATAGCCACCTTTAACACTTTCCAGACACCCTCAGCCCCGAAATAGCTCTGTAGGTCGCTCTTGCCTTGTGCAGACGAGAAGCTGGGGCACAGAGAGCCTACACAACTGGCTAGTGTGTCGTAGCCCACAGGACCAGATCTCAGCTTATACTAACTGGTTTTCTCAAGTCCTAGATCTTAGGGGTGTAAAGAAATAAAGCCATTTACCCCTTTACAGTTTTCAAATTAAAAACCCTTAAAAAGTATCAAATTGGCTGTTATCATAGGAATATCATAATTTCAAAAAATCAAAATTGAGAGGCAGGACTTTATGATGAGTTCATTTTCTGATTTCTGTGTTGACACAGATGTGGACTAGAATTCCTTTGTTTTATGAGTTTAATTGTTGAAATAGTAAAAGAATGTGATATCAGACATGAACAAATACACTTACCAAGTCCTTGTGCCACCGGTCTTCCTCATACCTTACACCACAGTCCCCTCCGCAGTCCCCTGTGCCCACCTCTTTCTCCTTTGAGAATAAGAAACCTGTGGACTGCAGTGTGGACTGAGGGAAGTAGGGACTTTCAGTGAACACACGGGCCTGCTGTGTGCGGCTGTGGCGTCTCCATGTGGCTGTACCTCCCCTACTGAGAAGGAGGAAAGTTCTCAGAAAGCATTGGCTGCTACATCTTGCTTCATTAATCCGGCCTCCTGACCTTAGACCTGTGTGTCCCTCTCCTGACTCACATCCCCAGGGTACAGGACTTCTTTAGTTGGCCCTTGTGTGTGACACTAATACTGTGGATGTTTGGCTGTTTTGCCCCAAACCCTTGGCATTTTTTCCCCTCCCAGGCCATCCCCACTTCACTCGGGGGCAAGCCTGGACTGTGGCCACAATTTTTGCCTCCCCTCACGAACTGCTCTGTAACTGGCTAAATGCACAACATAGGAACTAGTTGCCACCTAGTCCACCCATTCTCATAGACAGTTTAAAACTAAAAAGGAGAAGCCTTCTGCTCCCGTATCCTCTTTGTGGGGATAGAGATCAGACAAAGTGGCAATGGCTTTCACTGAACCAAGCCCACCGAGATGTCTCGTTGCCGGAGGAGACAATGTGCTGAACGAGGCTGGCCAGAAGTATGTTGGGTTTGGAGTTATGAAGAGGGAGAGTTAGCCTGTTTCCTGACATTCTCGGCTTCTTCCACTAGAAGTTGTGGAACCAGACCCCAGCTTGCTATCCCAGGGCCCCGATGTCCCCAGCTGTTCTCTTATGGCATGCAGATTCTGCCATCAATGCCAGCAAGATGCTTCAACATCATACCTGCAACCTGCAGCACTCCAGGCTCAGAGCTTCAAAAATCTCCTCACTCTGAAGTCGATTCTTCTCCACTAACTCAGCTTTTCTCATAGATGTGGGCAGTGCTGTCTCAGAACCTGAGTCAGTAGATAAATTGGCTAACGACACATTTGTCCATCTCCCATCACCATTAGCCATTTCGGCAATGCTTGTTTATAAGTTGGAGTGCCAGTTTAAGTACACTGCTACAAGAGAGCGCAAGAAACGAAAGGACCAGAGTGTGGAAACAGCGGCTTGGGATGTACTTGAGAATCGTATGCACTCTGCTTGCTCAGTCTGCATCGTCGTGTCTCTTAGTGGGTTTGAGTGCCTCTGCCTAGGTATATAATTGAACATTGGCACAAATATGAATCAAACCTATTGTCTAAGGGAAATGCTGTCCTTGGAGGATGGCAGGACTGGAAAGAGTTCTCCAAACTCTTAAGAGCTTAATTTGCTGGCACCATAATAGAGATTTAAGAGCATCACTTTTTAAGCCACGACTTCCATCTGCGATACAATTAAGGGCAATTACTCCCGCTGGCGAGTTTAGCCCAGGTGAGCTGAGTTAATAAGTAGCCGCTTGCCTCTACATTAGCTGGGTGTCTTCATTAGTGCAGTAATGTGTCGAGCGTGCTAAGCAGGTTGCCATGGTTATTTGTGGGTTTCAACCTGGACTCTGCCTTTCCTTGAAATTAAGGATGTTCGGCCTTCAGTAAAAGACACGTTCTCCTGAAGCAAAACACGGAACATTAAGTGGACCTGCCAGGGCTTAAGAACTCAGTTACTAAGGTTAGAGAGGGCCTGGACGTTATACAGTGATGTTGACTGATGGGTTTTTTTCTTTTCAAGTTGTTCAGTCTATCCATATCTCACTACCCAACCCTCCCATTTTCACAGAGTTGTTGCTGCCCTCCAGAACTCCGTACCCTCAAGGACTAGTCCTTGAACAACATAACATAGCAAGTGGGTACTTCAGATGGCAGGAAGCACTCAAGTTAGCCCCAATCTTTCTTCGGGTTTACATCATAACTTATCACTGAGAGAAACTCAGATGGTTAATGGATTCTGCTCCTTTCTCTCTAGGTTTATCTCAATCTACCGAGGACCCAGCCACACCTACAAGGTCCAGAGACTGACAGAGTTTACCTGCTACTCCTTCAGGATCCAGGCAACGAGCGAGGCAGGGGAGGGGCCTTTCTCAGAAACCTACACCTTCAGCACAACCAAAAGCATCCCTCCCACCCTCAAAGGTGTGTAGAAGCAGACCCTGCTGCATGGCCCAGGGAGAGTGAGGATGCACTAAGTCTACAAGCAGGAAACCCTCATGCAGTCCTCATATTTCTAATAGCAAAATGAACTCAAAATTTCTCAAAAAGGAAAACTGGGTAGTAGGTTATCTGGAATAAATGCCAGATATGGGCCATTGTAGTCTATATAAATGTTTATTGTAAAAAATTATAGTAATAAGATATTCTCATCCCCAAGTATAATAGACAAAGGAGCTGATAGTCACAGCAACTTCGGTGTTAGCAGCGAGTAGTAGACTGTCAGAACTGGCTCCCGTGTCTCCCTCCCTTACGGCACTCAGAGGGTGGCATTCATCTCTGGCTGGCTTCAGTGCCTGGAAATTAGAGGCCAGTTGGGGCAATGTTAGCACTGCCCTATGGGGGCACAGCCTCTTCATGGAGGACTCTGTTGGAAACCCATGGCAGCAACCATCATCAGGTCCTGCAGAAGCCTCAGAGCAACCGATATTTAAATCAAGGAGGGTCACCAGAGCCACTCTTGCTGGGGCCAGCCCTCTAAGCCTGCCATGTCTACAGTCACAGAGCTAGGAGCAGGTGGCAGACATGCATGGTGGGGCTCATGGTGACAGGAGCCAAAACTTGCAGTTGTGCTCCTGGGCCTTCTCCACTTAGAAGCCACACTCTCACCCAGGTCCCTGGAACTTCTCCTCAGACAAAGCAGCATTGTCTTAGCCAGCCAGTGCCCCAAATGGACCTGCTGTTGGTGTGGGGTGTGTGTGTGTGTGTGTGTGTGTGTGCGCGCGCGCGCACGTGTGTGTTGGGCAGGGGGCTGTTACTCACTATGGAGAAGGGCCTCTGTGTTTACCCTAAGGGCAGCTTCCATATGAAGTAGTTGAGGCCCCCTGTGTCCAGAGCAGAGTGTCAATTACAGGAAGTAAGGGATCACCAAAACATAGGTCCTGTCTAACTCCGTATCTGCCAGGTTTGGTGTAGCTCATTCCAGGGCTACTTCCAGATGTACCTTCACCCTGCTCCCCTGCCCCACACGTACCTTAGCCACTTCTCTGTGTGACATGTGCTGTTTTAGCAGTAAATGCCCAGCCCTTGGGTGCACCTTTACCTCCAGGCTTTAGAAAAGACAGAACCTGAGTTTGCTGTGCTTTATTGGGGAGAGGGGGTGTCTAGCAGGTGTTCTGCAAGCTGCTGCTGCCAGCCTTGAGTCTGTCTAACATTGGGAGAGCTAAGTTTACCTCTCAGAGTGATCTTTAGCAAGAGTCACTCTACAGAAGCTTGAGTAACACAGGGATTCATAGTGCTTTTGCCTCATGGGGGCAGGGTCTTCAAACACATGACCAGGCTCTTCCCCTGGCTCCTATAGTCAGGAAATTGCTGCCTCCGCTGGAGATCTGCTTAGTCTGAGAAGATTACTTATTTAGTTTTCCATAAATTGCTTGTAGTTTTAGCTGAGTGATTCCAATATAAGCTCTTTTTAAAAAAAAAAAAAAAAAAAGTTTTTATTTTTCGGAAATAATATTATGTCTTACAGAATGGCAAGTAGAAATGGCTGCCTTTAAAATAACTGTATATGATTAGAAATTAAAGTCGAAGTGGGTTAGGAGAGAGGAAATGGACATTCTAGGTACGAAACAGAAAAATAGGAGCTCTTGATCTAGGCTGTAAATCGGACATAAGCTATGAGAAATTCCTTCTTAAAATCTGTAGCATTTTAAGGGCCCAGGATGTAGCTCACTGGCAGAGTGCTTGCCTAACTCAGGTTTGCTCTCCAGCCCACAAACATGGGGGAGGGAATTGATTTTAAGTACCTAACTACAGATTTAGCTTCAGATATGAGAGCCAGAGCCAATAGATGAGTAAATTAAGATATCAATGCAGGGCAACATTTTTAAACCCTCAGTGCTGCCCGTTGTCTGGGTCTCGGTGCCTCCTGTGTTAGTCACATGCTCAGTTTCCTCCCCTGCCCATCCCATATTGTGTTTTCTTCTCCTTTTACCATTGCCTTAGCATCCTTAGAAACAGACTTGATCTTTATCTCCACACCCAGAAAGTATCTAGTATATGGAAAGTGTCCTAAACCTTATGGAAGGTGATCAGCAACCTTAGGAGATAGATGGATGGGTGGGTGGGTAGGTGGATGGATGGATGGATGGATGGATGGATGGATGGATGTATAGATGAATGGACACATGGGTGGGTAGATGAATAGATGGGTGGGTGGGTGGGTGGGTGAACAGACAGACGGACAGGTGGGTAGGTGAGTGAACGGACAGACGGATGGGTGGGTAGGACGGTGGGTAGATGGATGGATGCATGGATGGGTAAATGAGTGGGAAGTGGGTAGATGGGTGGGTAGGTGGGTAGATGGGTGGGAAGTGGGTGGATTGGTGGGTAGTGGGTAGGTGGGTGGATGGGTGGGTACTGGGTGGATGGATGGGTGGTAGGTGAGTGGATGGATGGACAGACGGGTAGGTGGATGGGTAGGTGGGTGGATTGGTGGGAAGTGGGTGGATTGGTGGGTAGTGGGTAGGTGGGTGGATGGGTGGGTACTGGGTGGATGGATGGGTGGTAGGTGAGTGGATGGATGGACAGACGGGTAGGTGGATGGGTAGGTGGGTGGATTGGTGGGTGGTGGGTGGATGGGTGGGTGGGTGGATGAGTGAGCTGTGACCCAAGCTACCTATTCATTAATGAGCTAGTGAACAGATGAGACATGAATAGGATGAGTAGGTTTTCTCGTCCTTTCTTCATGGTTACTGAGCAGGGTTAACAGGAAGCGGGCCAAGTAAGGTTCCCTCTCAGGCTGGACATAAGCACCATAGTGCTGTCCCTGGGTCTCACAAACAGTGTTAGAGCACAGACTGCTGCTGCAGACTTTGGGGTCTGAGCACAGCTGTGTGCTTTGTGTTGTAGCACCTCGAGTGACACAGTTAGAAGGAAATTCCTGTGAAATCTTCTGGGAGACAGTACCACCGATGAAAGGCGACCCTGTGAACTACGTTCTTCAGGTGCTGGTTGGAAGAGAATCTGAGTACAAGCAGGTAAGGACCAGTGTTTGCCCATGTGTGGCCCCCAAGCACCAGGCTGCTTGCCTCAAGGGCAGCCATGAGCAATGGAGTAAGCTACATACTTGTTAGTTAGCCTATCAGCCCATCAGCCAGCCAGCGGTCGAAGTGGCCTGACACCAGCTCTCAGCATTTACCTTTGATTTCCTATCTGGTGGGGTTCTTCCTCGCTTTTCAGTTCCCAAGCGTAAACTTGTAAAGAGTTTCAAGTGGTCTATTTGTCAAATCTGCCTGCGCCAGTCTTTGTATGGTTGAAAAAGGAAGTAACTCCGGAGAAGAAGGCGTCTTAGCCTAGCCATTAAGTCCTGTGTCCTCTCTGCCTTTGTTACAGAAGTGACAATGGACAATGGGGGGATAAGGGGGATGACCAGAAGACTCTAAGGCCAGGAACTCAGAAGCTCTGTGTCCTATCTCCCTTTGATGTACATACTTACCTGCTGCAAACCCATTAGAGTACAGATCCTGATTTAAGATGGTTGGATGGGGACTCAGGCTCCTGATGACACAGCCGTCCATGTGTCAAGATCACAGTCAAACCTACTGAAGAGAAGACACCATTCTAGCACAGCCAATAATGAATTTGGTTTTAACTATTTTCACACATCTTGATCCTTAATTTCTTCCGGGGTAACCCGCTGTCAGGTCACTGGCTTTAACAGGTTCAGAGACTGTAGGGTTTCTGTGATGTCCCTTGGAACATATATCAACTACTCAGTGAAATTGGGACACAAGACTTCATTCCATCAGGAAAGTGAGGCCCGTTCACTTGGCACGCCTCATAATCCATTTGTATTGAACTCAAAAGGGTGAAGATCAAGGTTACCTGTCCTGAGAAATGTTGGCATGGTTGGCTTTTAGCCTTTGAGTCTTCAAATACACACAAGAGAAGAAAATCTGATTTAGAGTTTTACTCAAATTTCTTGCTGGTGTTTTATGTAATAATTTTTAAAATACTTGTAAACAAAATATGCCTAAAATATTAAGAAGCTAGTGGATATTCTCATATATTTTTGTTAATATGAGCATTAGATAATGACTGGATTATTTTAACCACATCTTGCAAAAACTTGATCTTCAATCTGACATCTGCTTGTATTGATTCCCATGAACAGATGATTTCACCAAAGCCTCCACCATTCATTCTTCTGGCACAGGAACAAAGGCTGTAGGCTCCCTCACGTTCCTGTCTCATTCTGATCCTGTTACCCTCTCTGAGTTAGTCATTCCAGGAACCATTGCTCAGCTTATCAGAGAAGCATTCTCCAACTAGATTCAGCTATAGGCCTCATCCCATTCCACAGTGGCAGGCCAGGAAATGGCTTGCTTTCTCATTTAATACTTAACGGTGGCTCATTTCTCAACCGGACATCCACCACATGTTCATCGATGTGTTTTTAAAACCTTTTGTTCCATGTACTATTCTTTTCCACCTGTTCTTGGAAAAATGTTCTGCTTCTCAAAGCGCAGTGAGTGCTGCCTCGCAGACACAGGGGCAGCAAGCATGTTGTGCTTAGTCTCTGCACGTGGCCACCAGTGCCAAAATGAGAACTAATCTACTCGCTGTATTCTATTTGATTAGAGTAGCCCCTGAACCCCCTGTTTACTGCTACATATTTAGACCCATACTAAGTACTGATAGAATCATATTTGCTCTAGATTATTTTCTTACCATAAATGGCTACAGACAGTTGTTTATCATCAAGAACAGAACATTCTAGGGCAGGCTTCATAAACAGAGATTCCACATGTTTCCCACATTTACCAAGAAATGGGTAAGGACAGTAGTAACATATGAGAAGCCACAGTTGACACGGCTCGTAAGGCACAGTTTGTACTGGGTCTGGAGTGTTCTGTCATTTTTCTTTTTTTCCCCTTTCCTTTCTCTGTGCAGCAAGCATTAACTTGAATGCGATGCTTTGAGAATTGCCGTTCCTTGTCCTGACGTGAGATAGGGAATGAAGGCTATTTGGGTAATGTGTGGGATAATAGGCAACGGGCTCTGAATTCTTGCATCAAAGCCAAAGCAAATGGGGAGCACTTGTTGCCATGCAGCAGCCACGGCAGAGCCAGGGCCCTGAGTGCCACTGCTTACACCTCCATGACAGTGCTCACACCTACCATCACAGGGTCCGAGTGATAGCGCTTCAGTGATGCTGGCTTACTTTTCTGAGACTGGCACAGAGTTCAGCACTCAGTAAGTGCTGCTTGTGTACATGGGGGAGGCAGGTTCTAGAGCACGGTGTAGCTTCAGGATGGAAAGAATGGTGGTACCACTAGACGGGCAGGCCCAGTTCCTTTCCTCAGCACCTACTCAAGCTGGTTTTAGTTCTAGCTTTCCTTTGGTTCAGGTTCCCTTTGTTCTCACTATGAAACAAGCAGCCTGTTGTAATAATTACACAGGCATCTATTAACTAAGAACTAAATCCTTACCAACTCTTCACCCGACATTCAAGTGCGTGCATATATCTCTCTTCTCTGCTCCTTAATGAACATTCCAAGGTCAAACCGTTTTTCAAAGTTTTTCAATTTTTTCAGATGGCATAACTGCAAACCATTGTTGAATAGGGCGAAAACTGGGGGCTGGAGAGGTGGCTCAGAGGTTAAGAGCACTGACTTCTCTTCCTAGAGGTCCTGAGTTCAATTCCCAGCCACCACATGATGGCTCACAACCATCTGTATCAGGACCCGACACCCTCTTCTGGTGTGTCTGAAGACAGCTACTACTGTATACTTTTAAATACATAAATAAATATTTTTTTAAAAAAGGGTGAAAACTTCTCTATATACACGCAACTCATGTGTGGTTTTGCACAGCACAAAAAAAAAAATAAGCAGAATTACACAAATCTCTGTTCAGACATCAGTAATTTTTACCACAACATATTGAATATAAACATTGAAGACAGGAATAGGGTTGACAAATTATAAGAAAACATTTTCTACTAACTATTGCTCAAATTTATTGCAGTTAGAAAACCTTTAACACAGGGAGACCATCTTTAATTAGTCGGCATGTCTGTAAATATGTTTATCTAGTATCATCCTCAGAATATAGTACTGGTGTGAATATGATTTCCTGGAGTGCAGGCATAGGACCCCGGCTCAGTGCTGCACTCATAGTTGCTCTGGAGACACCTCAGCCATCAGCACTGTTGCTAGGCCTGCTGAGAGGGAGGAGTCCACCCTGGGCAGAGAGCAGCAGTGTATTCCCAGCGCCCTTGCTGGGCCTCATCCACTTTAGTAGCAGAGTTCACCCACCACTGCTCCCTCCACAGGAGAGGCCTACAGGTTAGCACATCACACCTGAGCCGTGGGATGTCCGAGGACACACCTGCCTCCCATGCACCAAAGATTTGGGAGAATTAATTCAGTTTGCCAAGCCTCAGTTAATAACCTGGCAACTCAGATTGTCGCATCTTGCCCTCACACCCATCTAGTCATGAGAGGGAAGTATGTGGTTGTACCATGAATGTGGGGCAAAATGGCAAAGGTGTTCATGCAAGCCGACAGCAGTCCAGCGTGCACTGCTGTTCAGGGGATTTCAGCTATGCGACTTGTTCCTCAGGACAAGTCCTGGATTCCTCACTTGATTATCTGAGTATTACTTTATAGCCTCCTGTTTGGAATAAACATTTCAAAATGAGTTTAAAATATAGCACCAAATCAAGAGGAAAAATAACCTTTGGTAAAAAAAAATAAATAAATATTTTCACGTGTATACTTATTTTCACAATATTATGATTGGTGACTTCAATAAGAGAATCTTAAATGGAGCACTGCCTCTTAAATTGAGTTGAGGCAGGAGAAGAGGCTCATAATGGGGGCCCTGTCAGAATGGACGAGAACAAAGGGATATGAGACATCATGACTCGCCAGTGCCATCTGTGTGGCGTCTCAAACCCCCTTGGGAAATCACACTACACAGGCACAGCCAGAGGCCCTGGTGGCTTTGTGGCAGCTCATAAGAGCTGCTGGGATTGGTTGCTCACAGACATTCAAACCAGGTCAGTGTCTTTGAGCTTTCCCTCAGCGAATGGTTGTAGATGCTGCATACCAGATCCCCTAACATTCCCAAGAATAAGTGGAGTGGTTGTTCCTCAAGAAGGTTGGGGGAGACACAAGGTCACTCAGGAAGAGGTCTGCTAATGTCCCTTTATAAGACACTCATTAAGCAACCTTCCCCTGTCTTGGTTTTGTTGCAGCTACCTAGCCCCTGCCCGCACGCTCACCCCTACCCCCACCCCATCTGTCCTAATGTAAACCATAAATTTTCATATAATTTTAATGTATTATTTTCTAAGAATCTGTACCACAAGAATGGATCTCCACAAAGCCTCCTTCCTCAGCTCCCTTCAGTCCCCTGTTAGTTTGAAGCATGATCATTTCTAAGTAAACTGATATTTTCAAATCCCTGTAATAGTATCTTAGGGTTTCTCTTGCTGAGATGAAACACCATGACCAGAAAAGCAAGTTAGGGAGGGAGTAAAGGGTTTATTTGGCTTACATTTCCATATTGCTGTTCATCATCAAAGGAAATCAGGATGAGATCCCACACAGGGCAGGAACCTGGAGGCAGGAGCTGATACAGAGGCCATGGGGGGGGGGGGGGGCTTCCCAAATCAATCACTAATTTAAAAAATGCCTTACAGCTGGATCTTATGTATCTTTTCTCAATTTCTCCTTTCAGATAACTCTATTTTGTGTCAAGTTGACATAAGACCAGCCAGCACAGTAAACCTCCTCAGGATTATATTGGGGTCTAGGCAGCGGAGCATAGCTCAGAACCCCAGGTCCTTAATGCAAGAAAAATGTTATACTCGTGGAACACGAGTAAACCACTAAGTCAGTTGTATTTCTCTTTGGGTTTGGGTTGGCTGTTTTGTTGGGTTTTGTTTGATTTTTCAGACAGCCTATCACTATGTTACTCTGGGGTCTGGAACTGGCTCTGTAAATGAGGCTGGCCTCAAACTCACAGAGCTCCAACTACCCACCTGCCTTTGCCCCCGGGATTGCTGGGATTCAAGGTGTGTGCCAGAACACCTGACTCCAGTGATGATTTTTAATAAGTTGAACTGCATCAAAGGGTCTTCAGGTAAGCAAAACACAAAACCACTGGAGACTAAATTTCCATAGCTGTATATTACCCGAGGACTTAGATCCAGGTTCTAGAGAGCCTGTAAATCAGAGCAGAAGGCGTGCTCTCTGCACAACAGGGGTTAAAATATGCTGTAGACACACATGAAAAGACGCAGAGTGCCTTTGGTAGGAGATGTCATTTGTGCGGCTGCAGAAACCCAAACAGTGAGTGAGGAATGTGTGTTCCCTAGTGGAGGGAAGGGACAGTGCCGGAGGGCTGGTTGCCTGCACTGACTACAGGACTTTAGTCTTTCCAGAGGGTGGTAGAGTTGCCCTGAGACCCAGCCTTTCTATTCCTCAGTTTCAGTCCTAAAAAAAATGAAAACTTAAGACCTCAGAGGTCTGCACAAGGATGTCCATGACACCCTCATATAAAACCTCCAAACTGGGAGAAATCCAAATGCCCATGAAAAGAAAATATGGTGCAGAGTCCTGAGCTAACCATGAGAGAAAGATCTCTCTCCCGCCCCCTTCCCTCTTCCTTTCCCCCTCTCTCCCCCTTCTCCCTTCTTTCCTTCCTTCCCCCTTCTTCCCCCTTCCTCACTCCTTCCTCCTTTCCCCTCCCTTCCTTCCTCCATTCTTTCCTCCTTCCTCCCCCCTCTCCCTCTCCCTCTCTCTCTCAGGGGTGGGTGGGGATGAACTTAGACTACAGGCAAAGCAAGTTGCAGCCCTGGAAGCCAAAGTGATGCTCACCCCTGGTGGGGAAGCAGGGTGTATCTTGACTGTGGCCATATGCATGTGTAAGTTACAGATGTGTTGAACCAGTAGTCCAGAGGGCGAGAATAGCCAAGAGTAAGGTGCACCACAACTCTTAAACTTTCTTATTACAGTATGAGGATGGGGGGTGAGGGGAGACAGTGGTGTTTTGTTTTCTTTTGTTTTGTTTGTAACTTGACTGCATGGTTCTTGAGTGTGAACTTCATAGGTAATGTTGAAATGCCAGAAGACTGGGTATGCCCGTTAGCCAATTATCTGTATAGAAGGTGATGAGGACCTCTGTGTTTTATTACCAGTATCAGTGGTTATTGCTTCAGTTTAAAAACATTAATTTGTTTTGGAGATGAAAGCAGAGATCTATTGTGTTAAGCCTCTTCTGGAAGGTGGCCTGCACTATGGACATTTAGCTCTGTGTCTCTGAGCTACTTAACATGGTAGCTACATCCACTTCTGGCAAAGTCAAGTCCTTGGATTTGTTCCAAGTAAGTTCACAGGGTGATTCCATAACAACACAGATGCTGTTAGGGGTTTGTCTGAATCAGTATCCGCACGGCTCCAGGTGGACATGACCATCTCTGTGGCAGCCATGGTATTCCGAGTCTCTCATCTGTGACTTTTTCTTTCTTTGAAGGTATACAAGGGAGAAGAAGCCACATTCCAAATCTCAGGCCTCCAGAGCAACACAGATTACAGGTTCCGCGTGTGTGCCTGCCGCCGCTGTGTGGACACGTCTCAGGAGCTCAGCGGCGCCTTCAGCCCCTCTGCAGCTTTCATGTTACAACAGCGTGAGGTCATGCTTACAGGGGACCTGGGAGGCATGGACGAGGCCAAGATGAAAGGCATGATGCCTACCGACGAACAGTTTGCCGCTCTCATCGTGCTTGGCTTCGCAACCCTGTCCATTCTATTTGCCTTTATATTACAGTACTTCTTAATGAAGTAGATCCAGCAGACCAGAGGTATGCACAGAACACCACACGTTTTAATACACATTCACTCAGAGCCTCCCCTTTTTATGCTGTTTTGTTCTTTGATTTATATACTTCCCTTGTTTTACACGTTTAGCTAGGGGAAACAGTGTTTGGCTGCACCTATTTGAGATGCAAAACTAGGAAGAGATTAAACTGGATTTTTTTTTAAACAATAATAAATAAAGGAATAAATAAGAAGAGGATGAGGACGCAGCAGGCAAGCTCCAGACACTGAGAGCCAGTGTGTCCAGCGAGCTTGCGTTCTCAAGCTTTCCAGTCTGCTTCTAGTCTTGTTTCCACTGATGTCTGTTGCAGGCCTTTGATCATTTTGTGTGTTGCAGTTCGGTAATTTATATTCACACAGTCATTTCCTGATCATCTATATCTTTTAACAGAATCACAGTGTATTAGTTCAGGGCTGAGATTCCGGTGTTGTCAGAGTATTACCACATGAGAACATTCAGTGTGCCTTTGGAGGAGGCCACCTCGACCATCCTTACGTCACTCAGTTATGTAACTGTTAGTTCATCTAAGTCAAAGTGTGTACTTTAAAATGTTTTACTACTCTGTATCCCTTATGATTTTAACACTATGAGTTGCCTGTCTAAGAAATCACATAACCAAATGCACCTATAAATGATGGAGCATTGTAGATTTCCACATCGGTCCATAGCAGTAACTTTAAGAGGGCATTGTGCAATAGTTAGTTGTTTCCTTGTTCAGCTACTTTCAAAGCTGCTTTAACTTGCCTGTCTGTCTTTGTATATAACGACTTCTAATATAATCACTAGAGTTATTATATTCTGTTATGTCTGACCAGAATTATGTGACGAGAGCCCATGGCAGTCGTGAGCTGTCTCCTTACGTGTTAGCCCATCGTATTTGAAAGACTTGCCTTTGGCTATTCTCCGGGGTGTCAGTGACAAGAATGAAGTTCAAGACCGTATTTCAGTGCCCATGATACTAATGTAGCAGTAGATAAAAATCTTACTGAAAGCCCACCACAAGAGAACCATTTACATTTGTCCTTCTGTTTCTGGGTCTTGATCTGGCCGCATGTAGAGAGGGAGTGAAAACTGGTTGTGAGCATAGGGTGTTTGGGGGCTAAAGAGCCTACTAGATTCTCTCCCTGGATCTGTCACTAATCTGCTTTGTGACCTCTCTGTGCCTGTTTTCCCATGCATGAGAAATCAAATCAAATGGGGATTCAATATCTGTAAGTGCTAAGAGACCTTGGATCCACCGGTGCTATGTGAGTGCGGAGAATCACTCTCACGGATTCACTTAGAGTCATGAGGTAATCAGTTTTAACCCAAAGTCATTGGATCCCTCAACCAAGTCCACAATGTTCGAGTACCTCAGGGACACTTAAGAGTTGGAGGTGCAACTGTATTCCAAAAGGGTGCAACAGACACAGCCGATCCCCTCTTCTTGATTTTTTGTATATTTTTGCTCCTTGGTTTTTCTTGATCATAGCTATTTTGTGCTTGGTCTATGTTGTCTATGATGCAGTAAGTACCCTGTACTAGCTTATAATATTCCCATACCAAAGTCATGGGGAAACCAACATTATTTTGTTTTGGGTTTATTTATACTATATTCTGCATACAGTACTTTAAATGCCAATTACAGTGCAATCTTTATTTATTGTAAATTTTTTAAATGTACTTATGTACTAATTTGCCCTCCTAGCATGTTATATTTTGTGTTTTATACTTTTGTAATTTTAGGTCTGTTTAGTTCCTTGGCAACATCTGTAGTATTAGCCTTCTGACATTTTTCTTATGTTTTTAAAGATAAGAGCATCTAATTCATTAAATGCCAAAAAAAAAAAAAAAAAAATTTCCATTATCAGTGATTGAAAGGTTTACATGTACCCAGAAACCATATTCATCTCCTGGAAGAGTGCTAAGATCAATGCATTTTTGTGTGCCTATATTGATATAGTTATGTACTAGAGAGTTCTGTATTTTGTTATTGACTATGATAATTAGTGTAATTAGACTTGTACACTGATGGTATCAAGGTAAATATATTTTTGCCAAAGCTCTGGCCTTCAGAAGCTCATCCTTTCATCTAAGTGTGTCGTTTGGCCCACTGTGACGTCATATCTGCAATTCCTGAGACAGTTGCAAGCAGGTGAAGGCAAATTCAGTGGAAAAAAAAAAAAAAAGCACATCAGCACTGCTGCTGTAAAGAATTCCCTGAATTGGCTGAATTGTTATAAAGGAAATTATACTTCAGGCCAAAATCTCTTTGATCTTCCAGAGATTTCGATGCTCTGTTACTATCAAAAAGCTGAAGTGTGTGACACACAAGCAGACAGCACTTTATTCTATTGCTCTCCCATTATTTGGTATTCATTATAGTCTCTTCAGTTAGGAAATTATTCCTCTACGTGGCACTATTCTCTATCACAGATCTGTATATGTGCTATGGATATATAACTATATATATTGCCATTACAAAGGAACAATAAAATAAAGTGTTCTATTGACCTTCTCTGTGCCCTTTGCCATACGTAGGAATGAGTGAGTGGCTTTCTGATGCTCTGATGCTTCTCTGTATGTCAAACGCATCCCTGACACAAGAAATTCCAGTCATATGAAGCAAACTGCCCTTTGTCCTCCAAGAAAAATGTTTAAAGAGAAAACTTTTTTAAAGGCTATTTTGCATATTATCTGCCTTGTTCTTAACCAGACTTGAGATGTTGACATTTTCTGACCCTGTCTCTTTGGCTACAATCATTCAGTATTTGTGTCAAATTTGACAAGTGCCCTAATAGAATGTGTTTGAATGTTATCCTTGCACAATTCTTTAAATTGAAAGACAAAATGTTTTACCTCACTGTTGGACATACATTCCAAGCTTTTCAACTTTAGGAGAAAAAAAAAATCATATGTTTTCCTGTCTTGTAAATTTTAGATTATTTCATATACATTGTATTAAAACTGCCATATCAATTTTAATGTATAGATTTTGCAAATACTATGCTATATGTAATACCTAACTGTATCTGTAGTGTATATGTAATATATTTATGCCCAATAAATGTTTTAATTCTTTCTGACTTTAGTAGGGTTCTTCAGCCTTGAACGGGGGAGCTTTTATTGTTGCTCCTCTTAAATACTAAACATCCCAGAAGGTTCCAGTCTAAGTGTCTTTAGAGGCCAGGCAGGTGACATAGTACGTAATGCTGTCACTCGGCTCATGCAGGTTGACATCTTGCAGGACCACCCACCACAACCTCATCAATAAAGTAACCCAAAGTCCAGGCTACTTCTAGATCTAGTCAGTCTCTGTGTATTGTGTAATGTTTTATCTGCCTCCAGAAGTGCAGAGTGTAGGTCCCCCTCTGCCACCCATTACTGGCTGTTTTGGTCTCAGGATGAACTCCAGTTCTGAGCTCCTTCCTCTGGATCCCACTCAACAGCAGCAGTGACCATGAGAAACTAGTGTTCTCCTTCCTAAGGCTACAGGGAAGAAGAACCTACAGTGGTCAAGCTGGAGAGGAACAGAGCCTAGCGTTCATAACATCAAGGATGGGCTGCTTGCCAAGGTTACATTGTTTTACTGGTAGTGCAGCCTCCTCTCCTAGGTAGAGGGACAGCATACAAGTGCAAAAGCTGTTTGTAATTCAAACTTGCCTTTCTTATGTGTCATGACTGAAAACTGACAACTTGAACAAGCATCAAATGTTATAGACCTGACGTTGCTGAAAATACAGTATAAAGGATTTTTTTTTTCTTTTTAGTCATAAGAACAGGGAATATCAATAAAAAGGTTATTGACACTAGAATTTTGGAAAACTGACCAGGGAATGCAGAATTCTTATTTGTCAAGAAGTAAAATAAACACAAATAGAAAATCAGTGCAGAATTCTTGATGCAGAATGTCCTGAAGCCTGACATACCGATGGCCCCGGTCCCCTGGAAGTGAATAGAAGAGGTTAAAAGCTGCTCAGTGTATAGCATCACCACGCCCTCTATACTGCGCCTCTTCATCCTTACCATCCAAGCCTCGGAGTGGATCCTATGAAGGCAGAAGTTGAAAGTCCCTGACTGGGGAGTCATGATCCAGAGCTGAGTGGAAAGATGTCATGCAAAAGGAAATCTGGTGACAGCATCTCTGGGAGGTCTAAGATCTTCAGGAAAATAGCTCAGTGCTTTTAAATCTTACCTCCATGCCACCGTTGCCTGGGAAGCTATTCAATCTTTTGCAGGTAAAGGACAAAGCCATCACTGGAGAAACAGATGAGAGGAGAGCAATGACTGCTGAGCAAAGAAGTGGAGAGACTGATGAGACATTCCACACTTGACAGGGCCTATGTTCTTTCACAGATGGAAAAGATGGGTTCTTGAGTCATCTCAGAGTAGCAAAAGGCTTGAGAAGTGGGGAGATGGTAGAGAGCCTGGGGACAGAGGATGCGATTTAAGAACGGGGCATGGTGTCTCTGAGAGGGCCGAGTAGCCTTTGTACCAATCAGCCACGAGCAGTTGTCCCAGCAAACATGAGGGTGACAAGCAGGTGAAGAGGAACAGTGTTCCAGAGTGACCAGACCTTAGTGACAGGTTTGACATTATCAGAGGTCAGGGAACAAAACACAGCATCCACACAAGATGTTCAAGAAGGGAATCAAAGCCACTTATAATTTGAAGATCACAAACAGATCTGACATGGTTTTGAATCCTATGCCTATAAAGTAGAACAAAAGTAGGCTAAGATCATGGAGCCACACCTCTTATGAGCATGATTTCATATAAAGGTTATAAATAACCTTTATAGCAAGGTTATTGTTATTGTATAGACAGGAATGCCCAGCTCCAGAGATGTCATTTCCTCATGCTTTGGTTGGGAGCCTAGCCTCTAATGGCTGAGTCATTTCTCCAGCCTGACAAGTCATTTCCTCAAGGTCACTGTGGCTTGTATTTTTCAAAGATACATCTGCACAGTGTCCCTCTCTCTTCTTAAAGGATAGTCAAATTCTCCTACCCCTCGTTATGGTTGGAGTTGTAACTGCTTTTACCAATAGAATATGTCCAAAGTATCTCTAGGTTGCTTTTAAGACTGTGTCAGGAATGCCATGTCTACCGCCTGGTTCCTGTTGGACATTGCTCTGTAATAAGATAACTACCATATGGGGATTTTGGCATACCTAAATCCACCAGGATGAATCACAGCCTAAACATGGACACACATTTACGCCCACCTCTGGTTCAACCCAGTTGAGGTTTTTACCCAGCATCTGACATCTGATTGCAGGCCCCTGAAAGGCCCACCACCACCACCAAATAAAAAGTTCCTAGTTCAGCCCGTCCTGCAATTTCAACCCACATCATCATCAGATTCAATTGGTCATCGTGTTTTAGTAGTGAATCTGTTCTGTCATCCAGGCTGGCTTTAAAAATCACTTAGGAGACACACCTCTTGACATGGGAGATGGGGTAGCATTTCAAACAAGGATTAGCTAAGAAGGGCAGAGTGTGGCAGCCAAATGTGGGCATCAGCAGTTTGTGGGCTCGGGTGGAATAAAAAGGGGAAAGAGAAAGAACACGCACTAGTGTTCACTCCTCTGTGGATAAAACATGACCGGATGCCTGCCTCTAGCTCCCAACACCATGCCTTCCCTGCCATGATGCTCAAATCACAGGCCAAAGTCAAACCTTCCTTTCTTAGATAATGCCTTTGCCTGGTATCTTGTCACAGCAGTGAAAAGAGTAAATAATACAAATATGTTTCCGGGCACTGTGTAACACAGCAAATATACATAGGATAGCCTCATACCAACAGGGAAGAAATGCCCACGGGCTGGTAAGATGGCTTCACAGGTACAGGCTCAGCCGGAGAGATGGCTCAGTGTACTGATGTGAGTTTGGTCCACAGCACCCATATCAGGCAGCTCACAGCTATTACTACAACTCCAGGGAGATCTGATGCCCCTGACTCCAAGGCACCTGCACAGATATGAACACATATACTCACACATACTCAATACACATAATATGCAAAGGTAAAAAGTAATGTGGAAGGATAATTTTGAAAAAGAGAATAAGTCGGATTCATGGAAGCTGTGTGACCTGGCAGCTCAACTTTATTTCTTCTGTGCGTGCGTGTGCGCGTGCGTGCGTGCGTGCGTGTGTGCGTGCATTGTGCGTGTGTGCGTGTGTGCGTGTGTGCGTGCGTGCGTGCGTGCGTGCGTGTTTGTGTGTACACATTTATGAGTGTCCGTGGATGCCAGAAGAGACAGGTATGAGGTGAGTCTCTGTACTGCTCTCTCAAATTTTTTATGGGCCTTATTAAGCTTAAAGAGGCCAAAAGCACAACAGTTATTGAAGACAAGCAGCCCACTGCAATAGAAGAACTGAAAGTTCCAGTGTGCATAGAGCTAAATCTGCCATTTCTTCTGTGCTTTGTCCTACTGACCCCTCTCTAAAGAAAATGGCTCTGTTCGTCCAGAAAGCCACGACACAACGGACAGCAGAGCATGCTAGCAATCACAAAGCCAACTAAATGTCAAGTGAACTGGAGTAGAGGCACCCTGGGTTTCATTAGCACCATCCAGTGAAGTGGCAAACCCCATCTGAACCGAAACCTAAGCTACTCCAAGCTTAAGAGGCCTGCAGCTGTTGAAGGTTATCTTTCTAAATTCTAAAGGTTGAACGAATGTTGTTTCTGAACTTAGAAACAAAGCCCATCTGGAGCCACAGGCAGGCAGCATCTAAGCAGTGTAAGGCCCCCACGAAGGGAGGACCTCACCCAAGCCTCAGGAATTTGCAGCCACCCATTAACTCACAAGACACTGAAGAACTTGATGCAATCAGTAAGAGGTATATATTGATCAGTATACTGAGGTCAAGACCCATAACCCACACAGGGGCAGTGGGGTCTGACCCTGGGGCTTTGGAGACAGAATTTAAAGCCAAAAAACACAACTCAAGGGGGGAAAAACACAACCCAGGGGGAGTGAAGGGGGGTTATTGGAGGAAAGTACCTGTGGAAAGTCCCAGCCCATTATTCAGTTTGTGACAGGGTCCAAGGAACAGTCATGGGGAACATTTTGTATAGGCTATTCTTTAAGAGCCTATTCATAATCAACCTATCTATCTTGTGGTCAGCCAAGTTCCTGAAACACAGAGCTCACAACCAAGCTGACCTGCACTCTTGGTTCTGCTTAGGCTGTTAGGAGTTCTTGAAAATTCTTAACCCTTTCAGCAGCTTTTGTAACAAGCAGGCCTTGTTTCTTACCTCCTTGCCCACTAGCTAGAATTATTCCTGCCTCACCATTGGCCTGAGTCCAAACAGGGTAGTTTCACATCAGGAGAAAAAGAGCCAAGTGTTCAGTGTCTCCATGGTCTCAATACTATTGCATTACTAGACTTTTTTTTTCTGTAATGATCCTAAATTATATCCTAATCATGACATCAGTGATTGGCAAAATTTCCATAAAAACCCTCTTTCACGGCATCATCCAGGAAGCTTTGGGCTTGGGCTGAGCAGACATAGTGGGTTTTCTTTCCTGTGGTAGTTACTTCTGAAAAGGGTCTGGTGACCCCAGGAGGCCAGGGAAATGGCCTTAGCAAGGCAGCCACAGTATTGTGCTCCTCCCCACAGCCTCCAAGTTTATTCTTTTCACTTTTCCCTTCCCCAATTTGTCTTCTGCTTAACCACGTCTCCTAAGATAACAGGAAAGAATCGTAGATTTGTACAGGGGCTAGGAGAACCATGCAGTGGTTTCCAAGTTAGCAAGCACACGCCATGCGATGACCATCACCATAGCGGGTCTCGGGGGCAGTGACAGAATTGCAAACCTCACATTTCTATGATTTGATGTTTCTTGTTCTCCTGGGTAAAGATTTGGGGATAGACTGTCACCAGCGTGAACTCTGTGTTCACATTAAGCTAAGGTAAATGCATTCATACCACAGTGTGAACTCTGTGAAGTGTGAGCCGAGGCAAATACATTTGTTTAACTTATCTTGAGACCATTCCTGGTCTTGCTTTCACTTCTCCAAAGGTGTTCTTGGTGGCTGCTCATCGAATTTCCAATTTACTTCTGGAACTATAGGTTTTAGGGGAGTGGGCGATAGAGAAGAGCCAGGACATGGGATCACACTGCTTTGTCATTGCCAGCTGTCACTTACAAAGAGACTTAAGGCAGACAGAGGCATACCAACCCTGCTGCTGCTTCCTGATGACTTTGCAAGTAGCTGTAGTCTTGTGATTGGTCACCTGGAGGTGATAAGAAATGATGGAGGCCTGCCAGGTCTGCCACTGAAGTTTGCCATACAAGCCTGATGAAGCGCTTTCATCAATGGCTGACTACGAGGAGGGCAGGTCCTGAGAAACACAGCTCTCAGAAGCAGCACTTCTGTGTTAACTTCTAGAGGAGTTTTGATGAGCACCATCTGAGTGGGAAAATGAGCAGCGGTATTTTTAAGTCGAAGCAGTAAAGTTTTATCCTAGCAAGCCAGTGAGACTTGCAGGTTGTTAAAGACCCTCTGATGATTTCTCAGAATTCAGATGAAGGTACTTAATACTCCAGCAGGACAAATCACATGTTGTGTGGCAGAAAACAGTAATGGCAGAAGCTAGGAAAGACACAGGTCCATCAGTGGTCAACAGAGAGCAAGCACCCAGTGTCTACACACATGGTCAGTCATGGCAAAGGGGGCAGATCCTGCAATTACTGCTGCAGGGATGAGACAGGACCATTCCTACAGTCTTCATTCCGCTTGAGAGTTGTATCCTTTTGTATCTCCTGATTGGTGATAGGATTATTTTAGATTATTCTTCTTTAAAGTATGCAGTTTGTTCTTAGCTCCCTTGCCAGTCTGGGGACACCGAGCAAATGAAAACTCTGGTTCCACAATTTTAACTAAATGTCAGTAAGCTTTCTGGCTGATTATGTTAATGTTTAACAAAGTCCACTTATCATATCAGCCGTCAATTTAAACCCTAATTAATACTTAATGTCTATTTCTAGATCCTAATTACAATGGTAAAGATAAATGATGTTGCCCCACGTGTCAACTGTGAGCTGGGGCATGAAAAGCCCTTAGAGCAGAACCTATGAACTAGGGCACAAACTTCAACTGATCACCTAAGTGTGGAGGGGTGGAGGCCCTCTGATTGTCCATTTATCCTCCAGGACAGAGCCCAGGGACTTGTCTATTACATGATTTACACGCTCAGTCTGAACACCGTCTCTTTTTCTTATGCAGTTGTGGGTTTAAAGGTTGGTTGGTTGTATTATTTGAGTATTTAGTTGAAAACATTTGTGCCTGCAAATTACTTCTTTGACAGCTTTCTTCAACAAATATGTGTCTTTCTGCTTGTTATTTCTCTAGTAACCTTAAAGAAGTGTCTTTAGAGAATTATGTCTAATGTATCTAAGCTGAACTTCCTGGCATAAAAACATTCATTATGCTTCCTGTTCCCCAGTTAGCACATGCAGAGGCTGGAATGATGCCTGCCATCTCTCTCATTCTTTTTTTTTTTCCTTTTATTTATTTTTTATTATTAATTCTTTTATTTATTTACATTCTAAATATTGTCCCCCTTCTGATCTCACCTCCCCAAGCCTCCCACCCCATCCCCCCATTACCTCTAAGAGGGTGTTCCCCTTCTAACCTACCTACTCCTGCATTATCCTTCTAGCATCCCTGTTCTCTGAGGCAACAAGCCTCCACAGGACCAACCACCTCCCCTCCCACTGATGCCAGATAAGGCAGTCCTCTGCTACATATGCAGCAGGAGCCATGGACCGACTCACGTATACGCTCTGGCTGGTGTTTTAGTCCTTGGGAACTCTGGGGGGTTCCGTTAGTTGATATTGTTATTATTCCATTGGGGTTGCAATCCCCTTCAGCTCTTTCAGACCTTCCCCTATCTCTTCCATTGGGGTCCCTGTGCTCAGTTCGATGGTTGGCTGTGAGTATCTGAGTCTGTCTTAGGTGCTGGAGAGCCTCTCAGAGGACAGCTATACCAGGCTCCTGTCTGCAAGCACTTTTTGTATCAGCAATAGTTCAAATCTCCCATGATACAACTCACAGACCATATGAGATTTAATAAGAAAGAAGACCAAAGTGTGGATGCTTCAATCCCACTTAGAAGGGGGAACAAAATAATCATGGGAGGCAGATGGAGCTAGGGACTTGGGTGGGAGAGTGGAGGGGAAGGGGAAAAGGGTGGGGCAGGATCAGGTATAGGAAGAGACAAGAGAGAAGTCTAGAGTACCAGGAGAATGAAAAGAAATATGGGGGTGGGGGGAGAGACAGAAGGAACCACTAGAAAGTCCAAGACACGAGGGATGTGAGAGGCTCCTAGGACACGAAGAGGATGACCCATTAGAGGGGAGATAGAACCTGAAGAGACCACCTCATAGACAAGGCCCCTAGCTGAGGGATGGGGCCATCCACCCATCTCAAGATCTTTAACCCAGAATTGTTCCTGTTTTGTCAGGGACCAAAAAAAAAAAAAAAAAAAAATTGGAGCAAAGACTGAAGGAAAGGCCATCCAGAGACCGCCCCACCTTGAGATCCATCTCCCATTCTTAACATTGGCCTTTACTCTCTCAGTTTCTTTTCTTCTAACCAGGATGGCTGAAGCGTTTCAGTATTTTATTCTTATTTTTTCACAGTTTATCATTTTTTTCTGATTCCTGTTTTATTACTCTCTGTTGGGATCTTCCGCGTATGATCTCTTCTACTGACTTTGGGCTTTATTCACCCTTAGTTTTAGTTTCTAAAGCACAGGTTACAATTTTGAACTTCGCCTGTCTAGCATACAAATTTTAGTGACATAGTTTTTCCTCAGGAACGGCTCTAGTGGCACCTCAGAAACTGTAAGTGTACCTCAAATGTTTTTTAAAAGATTTACTCATTTTGATTTATGTGTATGGGGTTTGTTGCCTGCGTGTAGGCTTGTCCACCACCTATGTGCCTGGTGCCCATGGAGGCCAAAAGAAGGAGTCAGAATCCCCAGAATTGGAGTTACAGATGATCTTGAGCCACTGTGTGGGTGCTGGGAACTGTGTCCAGGTCCTCTGCGAGAGCAGCCAGTGCTCTTAATCAATGAGACATCTCTCCAGCATCCAAAATACCTTAGCTTTTATTTAGTTTAAGATATTTTGTTATTTTTCTTTTTGACATCTTTGAACTGTGGGTATTTGGATATATACATATATATCTTGTTCCACATATTTCTGGGTAGCTTTATGCAATTGGTTGCTAGTTTAATTCCATTATGGCAGAGAACAGACTCTGTATAGCTGATTTCTTTCATGGATTATTGTCATTTTTCATTCATTTCCAGCTACTTCCTAGACAACTCTGTGATTTCTTCTCCTGCCAGTTGTTTATTTAATGATTTATTTAATTTCTATGTTTTTGTGGATTCCTCACATTCCTTGTTAGTGATTTACTCTTGCTGACTGCATCATAGCCAAATAACTTGCTTTGGGTCCCGTCATTTTAACCTAGTCTTTTGTCCTTCTTCCTGGCCTACTTATAGGAAGCCAGGCATGGTGGTACACACCTCGAAATGCCACCATGTGGAAGGCTGAGGCTGGAGGATCTAGAGTTTGGGGTCAGCCAGGTCTACAGTGTACTGCATAGCCCAGGCTACCCTCAAATGCTCAGTTCTCTGTGCTTGTGCCTTCTAAGTGATAGGATTACAGGCAAGTGTCACTACCAGAGGGCGTACAGTTATCTGAAGCTGCAATATTTATACATGTCTTTATCTTTTCCAATTAGTTGGAAGTTCCCAAAAGGGCAGGGACAAGACATTTTTGATCCCCGGAGGGTCTACACTCAACACACTGCCAGGAACACAGTGGACACTCAGTCACTAATGAATAAGTAAATTTATATATGAGTGTTGATTCTTGTGTGGTATTATTTTATGCATCTAATTACCAACTCTTTACTAAATATTAAGGTCTGGGTTGGTAGAGAATGCCACCCTCAATTTGATTCATTTCTAGCTTTTGGATTAAGCTAATATCAGCAAGGTTTCTGAATTTGGGTGAACCTGAACAGCACTGAGTCACAGAAACATCTTTTGTTTCCTTCGTGGTGAGTAGAAGAGAGTTAGAGAAGTCTGCAAAAAAGATTGGCATTGTAGTGCCAGGAAAATGTTAGTGACCCCCGCCCACCCCCCAAAAAAAACCAGACAGGAGCCAATCTGATGCAACTTACAGCAGGGTCTTTATTCTATCCAAGCAGTTCGCCCCCACCCCCCACCCCCAATGCACCACCATCATGCAGGATGGTTTTGATGGTGGAGGAACCCCAAATGTCTATGGGACAGGCTTTATAGTAAGTGGAAAGCAGGGAGTACGTGTGCAAGCATCTAATTGAAAAGCTACTGTGGTCTTTAACATAATTAGCTGGTGCTGGGAGTCATATAATAAAGTTAATTTCTGCTCCCCTCTGTATTGGTGGTCGTTAGGCAAGGGATGGGCTTGTAATCTGGTGATGCTGATCTGTTGAAGGTGTAACCTGGAGATGCTGATCTTGTTGGGGATTAGCCTAGAGACTGGAGCTAGACTCGGGTTTTGTTGGGGGGCAACTTGGAAACTAATGCTAGGTACCAGCCTGTTAGTTTACCTGAGTTGAAACTTAGGTCAGGTTCTCTAAAATGGAGTCTGAATTTAAAAGACTTGGAATCTCAGCATGAGCGTAGAACCAGAATTCTTCCTATTTTGTCTAGATTTCTTCCTTAGCCTGGGGTTGGTTTTCCACGAGTAACCTGCTTCCAGGTCAGTAAACCGCTCCAAGCTGATGAGCAACTTTCAGAACAACTAAGCTCTAATCCCAGATTCTAATCCTGGTTGCTCAGTTCCACACCTGTAAGTCACCATGCCTCACAGAGCAGAGCTGGGTTTCCCTTGCACTGTCAGGAGGCCTCCTGCATCCCCGGGTCATTGTGGGACAGAGAGGAAGTTGGACAGTGCTGTGAAAAGGATGACGTAGGTAACAATGCTCGGTTTTTAATTAAGAGATGAAACAAGAGACTCATTCTTTATGAGATTTTGGTTACAGCAGTGAAGACCAAGCATTACAAGGCAGTCTTAGATTGTGCTACACAGACTCCATCAGAGGTACCTCTAGTACCGTTAAGTTGTTTAAAAAACAAGACTTGGGGATGTGTGGCTCAGTTCTTAGAGTGCCTGCCCAGTGCACATGAGACGATAGGTCCCCTCAAACCCTGCCTAAAAAGGGATATGAGGCATGATGGCACAAGCCTGTAACTCAAGCACTCTGTAAGATGCAGAAGGGCAGAAAGTTCAATACCATCTTTGACTACATAGTAAGTTCAAACCAGCCTGGGATACATAAGACGCTATCTTTTTTTTTTTTAAGGTCATGATAAGTGTATGTTCCCTCAATCATTTCACAAATACAAGTGAAGCACTTTCACTGTACAAAGCACCTTTCTTATTACAGAAGAAAAAATGAAGGACAAGAATCCCTGATCACATCGGTTTACATTCTGGTGGTCAAGTCAAACTGGAAATAGAGAATTACCTTGACCTTATAAGTGTAGTAAAAGACAGATTACCCAGAAATTTGTAGCCTAGTATTTACTATGGAGTTGGGGAACTGGGGTTATAATGAATAAATACTAGGAAGTAATAGCTGAAATGTATCCAGAGGACTGAATAGACACAATAATGAAGAACTGCATGGTGCCTACCCATTGTACTTCAAGTCCCTGGAAGCTAAAGTTCAGCAAGAAACTAAAGAAGGGAGGGAAGTATTCCATCAATTACCATCATTTAATTTTGTGACTAATTTGTTCAGAGTAGAGGGAATACAGTAAAGCTGGCTCTGGAGATCTGGGGTCCTGGGAGCTCACACTGACTTCATTAAGAAGCTTAAAGAATATCCTGCCAGTGATCTGGAGTCCCAAAAGACTCACTTGGCCATCCCTTATTGAAACATCACTGGAAACAGGACTTGTAATCTTCAAAGTAACTGCATACCATCTAAGATTAGAGTTCTCTTTGCCATGCCATTGCCCCCATTACCCATGGTTCTACAGGAGTGTATGATGCCTCCACCACACAGATATTTTACCTTGAACATAACATATTTGGCTTGTGCTTTTATTTTTCTGGATTTCTAAAAAAAAAAAAAAAATTAAAAATGAGATAGGGCCTCTCTGTGTAACCATGTTGTCTGGGAATTCACCGTGTAGTCTAGGCTGGCCGTGAACTCACAAAGATCCACCTGCCTCTGACTCCCAACTGCTGACACTAAAGATGTGAGCCACCATACCCAACCCCTTCCTGGCATTTTTGACTCAGAGTCTGGCTATGCAGCTCCTTGAAGCCTTGGTTCTCCTTGACTGCAAGCTCAGTGTCTGGGTGACAGCTGTGCTTCACACCTGGCCTGGTCTTGTCCTTATGACCCGCCTTTCCCTCTGGTTACTTATGGGCTGCTTAAGTAGGACCCATCTTTTTGTTTTATTTATTTATATTTTTTTACAGTATAATTTGGCTTATATGTATGTGGCTTAATTTTTTTAACTCCACGGTGACAGACTGAATGTGATTTCGAATGTCTAGTGTTCTCAGTCCTAACTCATCTTTGCTCCTGAGTTTTATTAATTCAATATCTCAACAGTATCTAATCAGCCCCAATCACATGTCTGCTCTTATCTCTGAATAATTACTTCTGATTCATCCATCTGTAACTAGAAATAAAAAAAAAAAAAAAAGGCCACAAAGCCCTTTGGTTTTAGAATGGCTCACAATGCAGGCAGATGCTTGCTCTGCAGCGTGTCTGCAAGCTTCATTTGGATTACAGTATATGTTAAGAAATTTTAAATTATCTCCCGAGGATAGTATTATTGTCTCCAGTTTTCATATTTATTGAAGTAGAATTATGTCAAATGATTTCAAAGTATATAATTAAATGATATTTTGTAAATTATGAGGCAGTGTTAAGCATTTTGTAATTTAGCATGAAGATTTTCTAGTTATTTAATTTTTCTTAGGAAATAAGTAACTGACATACTCTCAGAATTTAAATGGGAATTAAAATAGGTCAACTGTTCTGTATTACTGACGTGTAACTTCAAAAACATTCATATGTGAGGTACTTCAACTAGAATTGGTGATACGCCTAAAGTTAGCACTAGACGTCATAAGAGTGGGTAATATTAAGTACTTACCCCTGAGCTTTGCCCTAAGAAAGTATAATTAATTGGTTAGGCACATGACACAGGCATCGAAAGCGAGTTCGTGCATCTCCAGGTGATGCTGACATGAGGCCGTGTTTGGAGCTCATAGTTGGAGATGAAGATGTTGTCATAAGTAGACACTTCTGGAAAGACACATAGGAGCAAACTCTGGCCTAGGGGTTGAAGCCACTGGGAAAGAGAAGACTCTGAGATGAAGGAAAGAAGGCAAGTCAAGGAGGCACGTGGGAAAAAAAGAGACATGCATGTGTGCACACGCATGGGTTGAGGGTTAGGGCTAGCTTGGTGCCACGCAGCATGAGAGGTTAGCCCCAGCTTAGTTGATGCTGAAAGAATTTTTTTCTTGTTTTGATGAAAGAAGAAGTACTTGGCACAAGATGTGCGCTACACCTCGAGTTGGAGGCATTTGTCTAACATTTACACAGTTAGACAATCTTGCTACCCCCAAAACGATCCATGACTGGTGGTCCCAAAGAGCTCAGGGGTCTTGTCAGAAATGTAGGCCCATCCAACGCCTGAGTATTCCACTTAATAACACAGCCAGAAAACTCACATGCACGTTAGAGATAAGTACGCTTGACATGAGCTTACTTTCTGATAGGATTTAGACACTGGGAAGACTTCTTTTGCAACTTCTTGAGTTGAAATTTTATCGATATAAAGATATGTATTCAGGACCAATGCACATAGAGGCAAATATCTAGAATGGTGGTCCCAGAACCCTCCCAGTGGTGTTTTCCTCATATACACACTGAAATAAACATACCTGGCTGAGATGTACTGCCTTTCCCAGCAGAAAGTAAATGTTATAAAAGTAGGAACTTCATTTGCATCATGATTCATTCCTCTCTAGGCAAGTCCCCACTGCTCAATACAGGTTTATTGAATGAATGAATGAGTGGATGAGCAATAGAAAGAAGTGCACGGTCTATGCAGGACTAAGTCAACGTTCTGACCCATGGAGGTCCAGGGTATTGGGGGATCAAGTGGTCTGAGCAGATATAAATGCACATGGCCTTGGATCTCATCGTAAAACTAGACATCATTCTTCAGTAATCAGATAGGCACTGCTTATGATGACAGTAGATGGTGAGTGTCACGTGACTTCACTCTGCTTCAGAGTCTAAGGATGCTTTCCTCTGCCTCCCACTGCTATAGCTAAGATAGATAACAATGACATGATCTCCATGAATAAACAAGATATTCAGGCATCTTCCCACAGGCTCTTAATGGAAGGTTTTAAACCAGCTAAGACTCTTGGGCAGCAGTTCTCAACCTGCATATTGCTACTGCTTTGGGGGTCAAAAACCCTTTCACAGGGGTCACCTAAGACCATCAGAAAACACAGATATATACCATACCAGTAGCAAAATTACAGTTCTGAAGTAACAGTGAAAATAGTTGAGTGGGTGTCACCACCACATGAGGAACTGTCTAAAAGGGTTGCGGCATAAGGCGGTTGAGAAGCACTGCACTAAGGTTTAAAGGTCACTTGCTGATTGACAGAGGCCCAGAAAACAGAGTGGAAAGGCTTCCACTTTCCCATCGCAGACTGTGTCACCATCTGCTGTGCTGGTGGCTGTCATGAGGAAAGATCCAATAAGAATGTCCCAGAAAACCAGAGACTCACTGAGACCAACACAAGATAGACTTGGAGACCCCAACATGGGGAGGAATCCTCTCTGATCATTCATATTCAGTGATGCTGGGACCTGCCACTCTTTATGCCGAAGACTTGTGTATGCAAGCACAGCCTGCTAACTTACTTTCATTGCCCAACCTTCTGATCACATCATAAGTGGATACATTATGTATTGTTGTGTCAAAGACTCCCCTAAAGAAGACCTTAATTATTGGTGATGACTTTTTATCATTTTCTCTCTCAACCCAACCCCATTGACAGCTGGAGGGTAGCCTTTCTATGCAAATGTTACCACATGACTCCTGTTCTCAGCCATTATTGGCTCTATGTTGATCATAAGATAATGACCAGACCAAGTATAATGGTATACATCTTTAATCCCAGCACTTGGGAGGCAGAGTCAGGAGGATCTCGGTAAGTTTAAGGTCCTTCTAGTCTAAATGGTGAGTTCCAGTCCTGCTAGAACATAGTCTGTCTCAGAGACATAGAGACAGATAGATATATATAGATATATAGAGAGATAGAGGTTCAGAGAGATAGAGATAGAGGTAGAGATAGAGATAGAGAGAAGGAGGGAGTGAGAGAGGAAGAGGGAGGAAGGGGGAAAGAGGGAGAGGGGGTAGAAGGAGAGAAAGCGCATGCAGGCAAAGTCAATTATCTTTTAGGCTCCATCCATTTCTGGGGCAGTGTCCATCTTCAACCACACCCACCTTGCTCCAGTCTTCTCAGCCTTTATCAAAAACTCAGAAATATGTTCTGTTCCAACTCAAACCTTTCATGCTGTCAGTCAACTCTGGAATCAAACTCCTCCTTCAGTCATCCTCCATTCACATTGTGGTAGAGTGTCACCTCTCACAAGATACCCTTCTCTGGTTTGTGCTCTAACCAAGCTGAGTGTCTTGTGAAGGTTACTATTGGCATGATGAGACACCATGACCAAAAGCATGGGGAGGAAAGGCCTTATTTGGCTTACAATTCCACATTGTAGTCCATTACAGAAAGTCTAGAAGGGCAGGAACCTGCAGGCAGGACTGATGCTGAAGCCATGGAGGGGTGCTGCTTACTGGCTTGCTCCTCATAGCTTGCTCAGTCTGCTTTCTTATAGAACTCAGGACCACCAGCCCAGGGGTGGCTCCATTGACATGTACTGGGCCCTTCTTTATCAATTATTAATTAAAAACGTACCCTATAGGTGTGCTTACAGCCTGATCTTATTGAGGGATTTTCTTAATTGAAGCTTTCTTCTCTCTGATCTCTTGAGTGTGTTGACATAAAAGTTGACCTAAAACGAGCCAGTACACTGGGTAAACGTAAGAGTTTCTCACAACATTCACTTAGCTCTTCTCTACTGTGGCACACAATTCAGTTATGATTAAGTAATTACTAAGCCATTATTTATGTAATATTTTTTCCTCATTGGATTTATCACATCAGTCATAGCACTATGGTGGTTGGGATGACTTACTTATATTTTCTTCTTCTGAACTATTTTTTTACAATACTAGGAGAATTATAGAATTATACATGTGCAGAGTGAAAGAAGAAATTGTATATCTCGACTGGTAAGACCTAGGTTGGAAGTTGGAGGGATTTGGGGGTTACTAGGAAACTTGTGCTGATAGAACCAAATAACAAAGTTGACTGGCTTAAACCAAAGCAATACTGTTCTCACCCCAGAGGCCATGTGGCTGACACCACAGTATCAGAGTGAGCCACTAGTGCTCCCTTTCTAAGTTGTCAGTGGTCACTTTCTCATTGTGTCTCTTCCCTCACCATAGATGGGAGGGCTCTTGTCTCTTCCTTTTTTTTTTTTTCTTCTAAATTAAATTCCTTTTGTGTATCTTTGTACATGTCTGAGAGAAGAGAGAAAGAGACAAAGAGAGAGAAAGAGAGACACAGACACACACACACAGAGCGGGCGGGAGAGAGAGAGAGAGAGAGAGAGAGAGAGAGAGAGAGAGAGAGAGAACATGCACACGTTGCACATGCTTGACCAAACAGGAAAACTTACAAGAGTCACTGTTCTTCTACCACGTGGACTCAGGAACTCTCAGGTTGTCAGGTTTATCAACACCTACATTTATCCACTGAGTCATCTGGACAGCCCCTGTTCCTTTTCTTATCAATGGCACCAATGGCATCATCATACAGCATCATCATGTGAGCCCCATTCTTATGACTTCATCTAAACCTAATAACAATACCATGACATCGGAAGTTAGCACTTCATATGTGATGGGGGTGGATGTCACAGTCACAACTCGGTGCACAGCAGGCAGTAAGCAAAGATTTCCTATGGTGGGAAGTCCTGAGCTGGTTTAAACAGTGATGGTAGTCACCATGAGAAAGGAGGCTATATAACATGTCAGGACAGAGGGGTAATTGTAGGAGTCCAGAGGAGAAGGAGAGCAGGGCCTCCTTCTGAAACTCTGTACTGACTAAGATGGTAATAGCATGAGGAAGCCATTGCTATCTTAGTCAGAGCAGCTTTGTTTATCCACAGTTAATCAGCTACATCAACAACATCTGGCCTGTTGATGGCCCCTCTTAGAAGGCAGGGAGACTCACTGGAACACCATTTAAGAGTTTAGCTAGTAACAGCCTTCTGTACACCCTACCAGTTGTATACAATCCTTGCCAGCTCCTCTTGGTCTCACAAGTACCTTTTCAGAGACACTACCCAGCCAAGAGAAAAGCAGAGGCCATGAGCAGCTCGTGGTGGCCTCTTCTACATTGTAGCAAGAAGCCAAGGGAATCTCCACTAAGGACATTTTATTCATGTTATAAAATACAATGTAAGTGTGTCCACTGAGGGCTGCCCTGGTCCCAGAAGACTTGGAAAAGGTTGAGTTTATTGCATAAAGAACAAGAAGGAGCAATGTGTAGTCACTGAGATCCTAACCAGGAGACAGTGTGATGACACAAGGTCCTTGGTAAGTGATTAGGTAGGATTGATTCTCCATGACTGAGACTAGAGTCACTTAATGGCCCCAGAGAGCTAGAGTGTTCCTCCACACTATCCCCACGGGGATGGGAAGAGACTCCATTTGTAGGGGAAGTAAAGAGGCTGAAGAACTCATGTGTGGAAGGAATGACAATCGAAAGCTTCAGAATGAGAGAAAGTTCTGGTCCTAGAAATGGGATTGTGAATGCAAACATTCACGAGAAGAACTGCTTCTGGTAAAGCCACCATGAGTGCTGACGAATAGTGGAGGGAAAGTACTGGAAACAGAAAACAAGACGATCTGCTAACCTGCCCAAGGGCCAAGTTACCCAGGCATGTCTAATCTACATGCACCCCAGGAGTGCTATGTGTAGCCTTAACACCACTGTGGGTGATAATCTTTTTTTCTTTTATTGGATATTTTCTTTATTTGCATTTTAAATGTTATCCCCCTTTCCAGGTCTTCTTTCCAGAGCCCCCTATCCCATCCCCCCACTCCCGCCTTCCCGCCCTGGCATTTTCCTACACTGGGGCATCCAACCCCCTCAGGCCCAAGAGCCACTCCTCCCACTTATGTCAAACAAGGGCATCCTCTGCCACATATGTGGCCAGAGCCATGGGTCCCTCCATGTGTACTCTTTGGTTGGTGGTCCAGTCCCCAGGAGCTCCGAGGGATCTGGCCAGTTGATACTGTTGCTCCCCACATGGGGTTGCAAACCCACTCAGCTCCTCCTTCATTCCCTTCTCCAACTCCTCCATCTGGAACCCTGCACTCAGTTCAATGGTTTGCTGTGAGCATCCACCTCTGTATTTGTCAGGCTCTGGAGAAGCCTCTCAGGAGACAGCTATATCAGACTCCCGTCAACAAGCACTTTCCAGCATCCACAGTAGAGTCGAGGTTTGGTGACTGTATATGAGATGGATCCCCAGGTGGGGCAGTCTCTGGATGGCCTTTCCTTCAGTCTCTGCTCCATACTTTATCTCCATATTTCCTCCTATAAGTATTTTGTTCCCTTTTGTATAACAGCCTTATTTATAATTGCCAGAAGTAGCTGGGCGGTGGTGGCACACGCCTTTAATCCCAGCACTTGGGAGGCAGAGGCAGGTGGATTTCTGAGTTTGAGGCCAGCCTGGTCTACAGAATGAGTTCCAGGACAGCCAGGGCTACACAGAGAAACCCTGTCTCGAAAAACCAAAAAAAAAAAAAAATTGCCAGAAGCTGGAAGCAAACCAGATGTCCCTCAACAGAGGAATGGATACAGAAAATGTGGTACATTTACACAATGGAGTACTACTCAGCTATTAAAAACAATGACTTCATGACATTCACAGCCAAATGGATAGAACTTGAAAATATCATCCTGAGTGAGGTAACTCAGTCACAAAAGAACACATATGGTATGCACTCACTGATAAGTGGATATTGGTCCAAAAGTTCAAAATACCAGATACAATTCACAGACCACATGAAGCTCATGAAGAGGGAAGACCAAAGTGTGGATGCTTCAGTGTTTCATAGAAGGGGGAACAAAATACCCACAGGAGAAAATATGGAGATAATGTCTTAATATCAAAAGGACAGACACATCCTGGTAATGCCAGAATGTATTGAGCCTGGTAGTCTGCCTGTCTTAAAATTTGGTGTTTTAACAGATCTGACCCTTTCACCCTGGGCTTCCTGTGCCCCAGAACTAATTTTATTTTAACTATCAGATGAGCTGGGAAAATGGTCTTCTCTACTCTCTCTCCTCCTATCAAAGCTTTATATCTGGAAGCTGTTTGGAACAGATACGAAGATAGAAAAAGATAGGGAAGTCCATAGCCATACCACCCTGAACAAGCCCGATCTCATCTGATCTCAGACGATAAGCAGGGGTGGGCCTGGTTAGTACTCAAAAGGGAGAAAAAGATAGGAGAAGCAAGAAATGATAATGGCCATCAAAGAACCCACTGAAATCACGGGTGACGGTTGGCACTTATCTGATATCTGCAGCTTGCTCTTGACTCCTGAGCCTAAATGGAAATCTCTGTTTTGTGACAACTGAGTTAGGGGGAAAAATGCCCCTGGGAGCCAGCCACTGCTAACACTGCCTCATGAATGTTTTCCCTTAAAAAGAGGTTTGAATTAATAATTGTAGTAAGTAACATCTTTATTAAGAAATTCTAAGATCAGGAAATGCCCCAGAAACTCCATCATTAAGAGCAGACATCACTAATAGATTGGTGGTGGTAGTGGTGGTGGTGGTGGTGATGGTGATGGTGATGGTGGTGGTGGTAGTGGTGGTGGTGGTGATGGTAGTGGTGGTGGTGGTGATGGTGGTGGTGGTAGTGGTGGTGGTGGTGATGGTAGTGGTGGTGGTAGTAGTTATGGTGATGGAGTTGATGATGATGGTGACCATGAGAGTGATAGTTATTATTGCAGTGGTGACCATGAAGGGAAAACTATCTCCATATAGTTTTCCATATCTGCTCCATCACTTCCAAGGATTAGTACTTGTGCCTACCACTCCCGATACACGTGTGACATCACACGTGTTTCAGCACACCTACCTATGTTGTTCCCTCTATATCGTCTGCCTGCATCTCTGTAGTCACCAGAGCTCTGGCTTGGTAAGACTCACTTGTGTAGTGAGACAATCACTTTTTATAAAGACAATTACCTTTATCTAAAGACACAACTTTTATTCTCTTTAGGTGGTCTTTCTCAGTCTGACAGCTCTCCTCCTTCATACATTGACTAAGTTCTCAACATACCCACCATAAAATGGAGTATTTATGCATCGCTTTGTGTATCTTCCTTTCTGTCCACTGTCAAGTAAAGGCCAAGATGGCATCCTGTGCACTGCTTTGTTCCCATGACACTCTACCTTCATTAATGACGTCAGAGTACACTTGAAGCCCTTTGATAACAATCAGGCAGGACTGTCTATGGGAAACCTTGTCACCTCCAGCTTGTGTCACATTTCACCTCCAAGTCTCAGTTGGGTGTCACTGAAGGATTTATCTCCGTGTTTTACCAGGCAGGGATAATTAGCTCAGACATCTGTTCACACTCTTACACACTCTGCCTTTTAAAAATTCTCTCAAGTGTGGTGGAGGGCAGATGTGTCTTTTGATAGCTTGAGCTTGCAGGCTGGTGTCCAGTGACTTTTCTTTTGGTGTCTACCTTAAACTGTCTTGTCCGTAACAGGGAGATGGGATAAAAGCATTGAGAGTAGAGCTCTAGTTCACATCTCTGCTGCACCACCCGTCTCTAGCTCTTACAACCTTAAACAACTCCTGCACTGTTTCCTCAACTTCATCTATAAAGTGGTCTAGTAACTCCTCACCAGGGCTCTTGCAGTTCCTAACCTCAGTTAAGGACCTAGGAAGATGTCTTCCACTCCAGTGAGAAATTGGGACATGCCAAGCAATTTCTGACCATGTGAGTCCTGGTTCTATATTTAACCAAGTGCTACAGCCATTTGATTTATTCCACCTTGTCCTTTCTGAGGCCCCTCCCTGTGCTTTGTTGTTGTTGTTTGTCTTACACAGTATTAGTTCTGTGACAGCAAATGCTTTGAGGAGGGAAGCCCATTACACTTAGTATTGTCTGAATAAGGCACTCCATAAATATTTGCTGACTTTTGTAAAGTGTGAAAAGAAAATACAGTTTTGAAATAACAAACACGTAGATAAATTGACCTATAAGAAATTATTTCCCATTCTGTATTTTAAGATACCACATTATAATAAAAACTTAAGAAAATTCATGATGTAATTGCTATTTTGGGTTGTCAACTTGACTACATATGCATTGACTAAAACCAAGCAGCTGGATATATGTGTGTGAGGAATATTTCTTGACAGAATCATTTGAGGTGACAGGAATTGTAGGGGTGATATTTAGAAAATGGCACCGGGTCCGGCTTGTTCCCGGGCAGCCACCATGTTCCTGATGCTCCTCAGCTCTGACCGGGACTTAGGCTAGCTAGATGCTCAGGCCCTGGCACCCATGAGATGCCAGCATGGGGGATGGCTCTGCCAATCTACCACACTGCATTCGCAAAGCTCAGCTGAACCCCAGACAATATCTGCCATCCTCGCAGAGACTCTTAAAGCTTAATGATTATCTAAAGGATTTATATATTTAGAAATGCTCAATCAACAAGATGCCCACACAATTAGAGTTGTTACCCAATATCTAACCTTTTGATAGAAGTTGCTACCGAGGACAACTTTCGAGCGATCCATGGTTCTCTATGGCTGATAACCTCCTTCTTCTCCTCCTCTTCCTCTTTTTCTCCCCTTCCCTCCCTCTCTTCTTCTCCCATCTCTACCTCCTCTTCTACTGCCTAATCACTGAGCTCCACTGAAAATACAATGTAGCAGAATAAGTATCCTGCTAAAAGGAACCACCCTAAATCCAGATTATTCTTTAAATTACCTTTTTTTAAAAATGTTTATTTGTTCTTTCATATATTACATCCCAACCACAGTGTACTCCCAATCCTTGTCCCCTCCCCTACCTATCCCTCCCCTATTTCTCTTCAGAAAAGATTAGGCCTCCCAGGCATATCAACCAAACATGGCGTGTCAAGTTGCAATAAGACTAAGCACCTCCCCTCACATTTAGGCTGGATGATGCAACCCAGCAGGAGGAAAAGGGTCCCAAAATCAGACAAAAGAGAAATAGACAGTTCCTGCCCCCACTGTTTAGGATTCCCAAAAGAAGACCAAGCTATACATCTGTAACATAAATGTGAAGCCCCAGCCCTCATCTGCTCCAGCATTTGAGAGAGCTGGCCAGCACCTAGCCTGGACAATATGGTAGATCTAGCCTCAGTGATGTGTGTGTTAGAGAGCCAGCCCCAAGGTGTGAGTGTGGGAGAGCCAGCCACCCTATTGCCTGCTGCTGCAAGCAGGAAAGCTATCCCTGTTCCTCAACTAGGCAAAGCAAAAGAGCTGACAAGCTGAACAACACAGTCACCACCCAGGCATAAATCTAAGACTTTAAGCTGGCCCACCCCAACTTCTACCCCATCTGTGAACTGTTGGAGCCTATGAAGGAGTCACTCCTATAGATCCAAAGCTACAGATATCCACAATGCCAGGCAACAACAGGAAATCTGAGAGCAGTCCTTCGGAGGGTCCAAAATTGACAGTCTAGCAGAATCCAGAGGCCTTGAGCAAGACCAATGACTCGTTGCATCGAACATTTGCACGTGAGGCTGTTTGGGCAAAAATGTGTATACTGTGTAACACACCTCAGCTTCCATGGGGAGACAGGTTTTTTTGTTGTTGTTGTTGTTTTGGGAGGGTATTCTTTTTATTTTTATTTTTTGTTTTTGTTTTTGTTTTTTGAAAAGAAGTTTGCAAAGGATGAGGGTAAATATGGAGGGATGGGGAGATGGGTAGGATTGGGGTGCAGATTCCCACCATGAATTTCCAGGCGCTGCTGTCTATTGCATGGGATTCAAAGTCCAGTAAAAACATTGTTTTAAACCTTGACAGTCTGTCCAACCAAAGGCCTTTTGTATTATCACCCTGGAATGAATACATTTAATTTTAATGGGAAACATTTTATTCAAAATTACTCCATTCTCAATCCTGTAAACTATTTCCTCACTACAATACAAACGTCCAAAATCTTTACTTCAGTTAGACAGAAAAAAAAGAACAAAGTAGCAACATCCCAATTCATTTGTGACACCAATTAATCAGTTATTTAAATGTGTCTGATGACACTCTGTAGAAGGAGCTAAGGTGGGAGGAGTAAGAAGAGGAAGAGGAAAAGGAAGGGGAGGAGCTAGGGAGAGCAGAGATGTAGAAAGATGAAGAGCCATGCAGGTATGGAGAGCAGTCCTGGGTAACATCTTATATTTAGGTTAGCTAATTGGGAAACAACTCTAATTGTATGGGCATATTGTTATTGAACATTACCAAACATATAAAGCCTTTGATTAATATTTAAGCTTTAGAGTCTCATTTTCTACCAGGCCCATGTGGGTGGAGGGATGGTACAGCCCAGCTTTGTGGACACATCGTGGAACATTGGCAAAGCCATCTCCCATGCTGGCTTCTCGTGGGTGGCAGGACTGGTGTGTCTGACCACCTGAGTGGAGGGCCCGAGCTGAGCAGTGGTGGTACTGTACGCTGCCACTGCTCGTGGCCACAGGCTCAGGCTAGTCAGGAACATGGCAGCTGATTGAGAAAAGCCAGATTGAATGCCGCCATTTTAAATATCACCCTCTACAACACTCTTACAAAATTGGTCTCAATCAACCGTGTGCCAAGGGCTTCTGACAATGGAACCAGAACTGTGGCAGCTTTCCTGAACTCTTTGTATAGGTGCGAATACCCAAAGAAGCAAAATTCATTTCAAGGAATGATTACTTTAAGTGGGAACCACAAATGGCATACTGGATTGAACTGACTCCATGGAGCACCCTGTGTTAGAAAGCCATCTTCAAACATAGCTTTCTTGAAAGATTAAGATGCTTAGATTTGTCAAACTTAATTTTAAAAATTTTTAATTACAGAATTCAAAGCCTGTTGTCATTGTAATGGATTTTCCTCCTGGGGGGGGGGGCTGTTGAACTTCTATTCTCTGCCATTACTCCATAGATACCCATAGATACTCTGTTTTCTATTGACCTAAGCTTATGTCAGCCAGCCTGGTGACATTCTGTCTTAATGGGAGCAGTGATAATCATCACATAACCAGAGTGACAATGAGTATCCCCCTTTCTGGGATGAAGAAGTGCACATTTCGTGGTCCACCATGTCAGAGGCACTTGTAAAACTTGATTTCCTAGAGACACAGGGATGTGGGATTCAGCTGGTGGCTTTGAAGACTTACCTTGAATTAAAGAGAGAACTCTGTTCCATGAACATGGTTGAATCTGTCACACTGCCGGGTGAACAGAAGCCAGAAACAGCCCAGTGAAGACCTAATGGCCTCACCCCACCTTAATTCAGGCTGATGTGATCTGTCCTTGAAAATAGAGAGGCCCCAAGTCCACTGCAAACTGGATAAGGTGGCTGAACGTCGGGAGTACCCTGTCTCAGGTAGGATGTGGGTTCATTGCCTACCTACTGAGAACTGTCTCAGCCCAGCATGTCCAAGAGCCAAATGGCAGGAGCTGACCCACACGATGAAGCTGTGGAGGTTTCTGGTGGGTAATTCCAGAAGGTCTCTAAAGTGTTAATTCTTTTCTTTATTTTCTTTGTTTCCTCATTACTGTCTTTGTTAGAGTTTTAATGCTGTGAATAGATACCATGACCGAGGCAAGTCTTATAAAGGACAACATTTAATTAGGGCTGGCTTACAGGTTCAGAGGTTCCAGTCCATTATCATCAAGGCAGGAATATGGCAATATCCAGGCAGGCATGGTGCGGGAGGAGCTGAGAGCTCTATAGCTTCATCTGAAGGCTGCTAGTGGAAGACTTGCTTCCAGGCAGCTAGGTTAAGGGTATTTAAACCCATCCCCACAGTGACATACCTATTCCAACAAGGCCACACCTCCAAATAGTGCCACTCCCTGGGCCAAGCATATACAAACCATGACAATTACTTTCTTTAAGAACAAAACAAAACAAACATGTTTCCATGTCATTCAAGCTGGCCTCACAACTACTACTATGTATTCAAAAGTGACCTTGAGCTTCTGGTCCTGTGCCCCCTACCACCCCTAGGGTTGGGATTACAGCTGGGGTCAGATCGGGAGAATCTGCCTGCCAGGCAAACACTCTACCAACTGAGCCACACTTCCAGCCCAATTTATTCTTTTAAACAACTTACTCAGTACGTTTTAAAAATTGACATACAAGAATTGTGCCTGTTAATGGGATAGGCCATGGTAATCTGAGGCATGTATGTAATATGTAACAATCAAATCAGACTAAGTAGCAGTTCTGTCTCCTTAGAAACACTTACCATTTTTTTTGTTTTGGGAAGCTTGAAACACATCTCTTCCAGCATTTATTCAGTATGGAATAACTTGCTATGACTTGGATTTCCTCCATTCTGAGAGGCCAACAGTTCTGTTCTATGTTCTTGCATAAGGATGAGAGGGGTCCTGAGGCAGGTCCCTTGTGTTCAACACTTTCTGTCAGCATCTCAAGGTCCTTCACATAGTTCGGGACAAACTATGCCATGTGTCACAAATCCATACTGTAATTCAATGTGACACTTCTGATCCAACAATCTGTGTGAGCCAAACTCTATGCAAGTAGATTATGTATGCAAGTGCATGTGCCCTCGTTAATGTAACTACTTACCTAAACTGATAAATGTACCTGCAATACAAAACTCAGTTTCTCTCAAAACTAAGCTGGATTTTTTGGAAAGAGTCTACAAAGCCCAGGCACTGAATAATGTCCTGACAGGTGGAGGTCAAGCTCCTGTCAACACTGGGATGAGGATGAGGAAGGTCCATCCTCGTGAGGACTCAGCATTCAGGTGTCTTCACAATGGCATAAAGTTTTAATCTTCTATAAAGAATCCCAAACTGGCTTAGGATGGCAGTGGACCCCTGTAGTCCCAGCACTTCAGAGGCTGAGTTTGAGGCCAGTATGGGTGACACAGTAAGACTGTCTCAAAACAAAACACCATGTTGGAAACCTTGTATCAACCTAACAAATTGAGGTAGGAAAGAGAGTTAGCTCAGACAATTGCTAGTAGTAAGATATCTGACTCCCGTTAACGATGACAAAAAGAAGGCAATTGGGGGATTCCCACTGTGCTCAAGTCATCTGGGGCATGGAGATCCCATGGTGTCAGGGATTGTCTAGTGTCACGTGACTAGTTGATCAGTAATGAAGTCACACATAAAATCAAAGCCAATGCATACTGCATGAGCCTCTTTCTGGAAGTTAGACTTCAAATGGAAGAAACAGTTTGACAGAGGTTCTGATTACTCAGATCTAGGTAGTGAGTGATGGGTTGTACATAGAGATATGCTACTAGAAATGCAGGATGCTCACTAGGTTCCATCTCCTTCCACATCCTCCTGAGCCTAAAAGTAGACCTTCATCCAGAAGTAAAGGTAACTGTGTCTACTGGGAAAGGAAGCAAGGGCTTCTGCAAAGTATATCTGTATGTAAGTGCATGCACACCTCTGTGTGTGTGTGTCTGTCTGTCTGTCTGTCTGTCTCTGTGTATATATGTCTGTCTCTCTCTCTGTACGTGTGTGCGCATGTGCGTGTGTGTGTGTGTGTGTGTGTGTGTGTGTGTGTGTGTGTGTGTGTATGTGTGTGTATAGGCCAAAGGTCAACCCCAGATGTCATTTCTCAGGTGTCATCCACCTCATTTTTGAAGCCCAGGGAACCCAGGGAGCCCAGGGAGCCCAGGGAGCCCAGGGAGCCCAGGGAGCCCAGGGAGCCCAGGGAGCCCAGGGAGCCCTCTGTCTCTATCTCCCCTATCTGCTGCATTTTGGCAAGCTTCCCAGTACATGGTTAATATCTCAGAGAGAGGAGTTACCAAGCCTTGCTAAGTATGCAGCTGCTGTTGGAGCCTCTCTTCTCAATAAAGTTGCTGGGAAGCTTGTGCAGGTAACAGAGCATGGCCAGAGGTGGGGCTCAAATGGGACCACTTTGTTTTTGCTAAGTGATAAAATGCTAACTGTGGCCACTCAATGAACACCTGATTGGTTACTACTGCTTGCATGAGGAGCAGAAGGTGAAGGAACTTGCTGGACAGTTACATCGGCAGGAACTGGAATGCAAATGAGGCTGGCTATGCAAATGAGGCTGGCTGTCTTCCAACTAGGGAGCAGTTGCTGTTCTCCTGAGAGATGGCAGCAGCCCAGGCTCTAAGCTCCAGTTGGGAAGACACTTCCCTAGGTCCGTGCTCCTCCCTGGAGCCAAGCACCTGAGAGTCCCACAAGATAACAGAGGCTGAGACACAAGAGCAGGGGCTGGCACAGGAGTGGAGGGAAGCCATCTCTACACTGTGGTGACTCAGTTTACCAATTGGCAGAGCTCCTTTACAGAAATGTTCAGAACGAGTAAAGCAGGATGACAAATCTATAAAAAATGTCATGGCTATGCCTGTTATTTCGTAAGCTAAATAAAACAAGCACTAGTAGTGTGTATGTGTATGTGTGTATGCATGTGCATGTGAGTGTGCATATGTGTGTGTGAAAAGCCTGGAAGAGGAGGCTGAGTGTCATCCTCAATGATCTCAAAGTTATTTTTGAGATACGGTCTCACCGCCTGTGGAGCTGGCTATTTGAGGCTAGACTGGCTGACCAGACAGCTCCCAGGATCTGCTTGTTTTTGTCCCTAAATTTGGGGTTACACATACATGTGGCCATGGCTGGCTGTTGCATGGATGCTAGTGATTTTTCTTCTTGCCGTCACAGAAAGGATCTCACCCTCCGAGTCATCCCTCAGTGTCTTAGTTAGGGTTTCTATTGCTGCAATGAAGCACCATGACCAAAGAAACTTGAAGAGGGAAGGGCTTATTTGGCTTCTGCTTCCATTATCACTGTTCATCATTGAAGGAAGTCGGGGAAGGAAGACAAGGTAAGAACCTTGAGACGAGAGGAGAGAGAGAGAGAGAGAGAGAGAGAGAGAGAGAGAGAGAGAGAGAGAGAGATCCAAACTAAAGATGGTCCCTATCTGGGTAGTGACCACTCTAATACCTTTTAATTAGCAAATGTAAATTGTTGGTAATAATGAGTTCTCTAATTTGAGCTCTCAGTTATCTGGCCCCTGAGATCCATATGTCTGGAATCCAGTGTCTGGATGGCACACACACATTTGGCCTTTAAATTCCCATCTGACCAACCTAGGTGAGGAGCTGCTGAGTGAAAGAGGATCAGGGGCTCTGTCTCTTCCTGGAAGAACTTGGAGGTCATTGGGTCACAGGTCACCAGCACACAGGCACGCACATGGCTTTGGGGGACAGGCTGCAAGAGTCTGAGAAGTGTTGAGTGTGGAATCGCAGCCCCTCACAAGTGCCACTGCTCTGAGACAAACTGCGTTCAAGGCTCTCCATCAAGCACTGAAACCCTAGGGAAAACAGCCTGTTGGCAACAGACACCTCCTTAAAGCTGCCAATCTCCAACACGCAAAGGACAAAACAGCTAAAACAAGAACCCACTGGCAGGAGAGTAACTCACATACTCCTGTCAATAGACAGACTGCATGTTTTTAAAAGGTATTTATTAAGCAATCGTTTGGTTATTATGTCCAAGGAAAAGGAACGTAAATTCTGTTAGACAAGTACATGAAAGCTACAGCGAAGTCTTAGTTAACACATACAAACGCCTTTGAGGAAATAGAATCCAAAATATCCCCAGTGACATTTCTGACACACTACAGTGACATAAATGGACCAGTTAGTAGTGCCAAGCTACACCATATGGTATTTAGAAATAGTTTCTCGAACAAACGTTTTCTAATACATCAAATCCACAAGGCTAAATGTGAAGACAATAAACATTTTTATGGTTTAAGCTATGTATGTGATTTGGGGTTTGAACTGTTAGGACTAAGGAACTCTGTTAAGCTGTTTTTCCCCCAGTGTTCTTTCTCTCTGTGCTTGGGGGAGAGATGGAGCCAAGGGAGGGCATTTGTGACTATTTTGGTTGAACTTTCAGGCCATCTTCATGAGTCATGTTTTCTGAAATTTTTCTTTTCCTTTTTTTTTTTTCCAGGTTTAAGAGTAGCTGACAGTCTTTTGAGCAAAGGTACATACAATAAAGGTATAAAGTATTGGTGGAAATTCCAGTAAGTGGTCAAACAATAGCAGGGACATAAACAGACAACACTGATGAAATAAAGTAACAATGTTGCCAGCCTAAATCACTACTTCCAGTACCCCAAAAGCATTAGAGTAAAGAAAGAAAACCACAAAAATAAACCCCATCAAAATTTTCCTCCTTAATTGCTTCACATCTATATTATTACAAAGACTTGGAAATTGTATCAGAAAAATATGAATTCAGAAGTGGCGTGAGCTTAATGTTGGGGGTCTGTGATGCTACTGTACAACTTCCAGTTGATCTTGAATAGCAGATAAACAGATTATGCTCCCAAGTCACTGAACTTCCACTTGTCACTGATCATCTGTGCAACTTACTCTTGGACAAGCCAGCTACTCTCACACTTCAAATGGCAAAGAAGTCACAAGTGACTCATTAGATAACAAACCAAGTTAGACATGGTGTGTCTTGAGGTCATCTCTTTTCTGTGATGTTGTTCTTTATCCTAGATACAGTGTTTCTGAAAACACAGACACTCCATTCGCTTACACATTGTGACAAGAACATTCTGTATATGTAAATATTATACAATGTTTTAAAGAGGTACAGACTGCTCTTTAAGAGACAAAGGTGTAGGCACCAGTCTTGCACAGAATCTCACAGTTTTTCCTTTTTTAAAATATTAATTTCAAGTATATGGATAAATTTACAAAAGACAAAATGAGTTAAGAAAAGCATTTGCAAGGAGAAAATCTAGGCTGTTAAGTCTATCCATCACAACAGCTCACCGCATCAGCCTGCACTGCAGCTAAAAGTTCGCTGGGAAGTGGTTTTTTCTAGGCATAGGAAGAGCTAGAAGTGACTCTAAATGTCCTTACCACAGATTTTTAACATTACTGTTTTTTGCTTGCTTGCTTGTTGAGATCGGGTCTCACTCTGCATCCCAGGCTGTGGTGGAACTTACTAAACAACTCAGGCAGTCCTTGAACTCCTGGTAATCCTTCTGCCTCAGCTTCCCAAGTGCTGGAGTCCCAAGAATGTACCACCAAACCCAGCTCGAATTTCCAGTTTAAAATAGTTGGCAGGCATAAATGTTTAAAGCGATCATTCAAAACACTCCTGTTCATGTAACAGTTACTGTCTATATTGAGGAACAGGACCTTGACTTTAAGACTGCCTAAACTATGACAGAAACCTGACTTGTGGGTAACCAGAGTAATGGTAATAAAGAAAAAAGAGAAGCTGGCTTCTTTCCTTCCTGAATGCCTTCAGCATAATTCTCACTAGGAGACATATTAGCTCTCTTTACAAAGATTGTAGTGACAGCCCATCAGCTATGTTTGCAGCCAAAAAACAACATGACACACCAGTAGGCTCAGTGGCTCATTGTAGTCTTGGGGTGTAGACATTTGATATAGTGCCCACTAGAGATGTCTACTCCATAACTCAAACATCTCTCTCTATTATCCACAGCAACAAAACACAGAGATGATTGTGAGATCACTAAGAATAAACAAAATCTTTGGCTTGTTAATTTCTTGGAGCTCAGAACATAGCAGGCACACCCAAAATGTTGACCAAAGGTTAGCTTTCCCAAACAATTTGCTTCAGTGTAATTTTCTTTTGCCCTGAGTCTTAAAATAAGAAATGTAATAACAAAGAACTTGCAAGCAATTTTTTAAAAAGGTAATAATTGGAGAGGACAAATTAGAGATTCCTTTCTCTAAACACATCTTTTTTCCACTTTTCAGGTTAACCAGTGGAAAGCAGGGTGGCCCTTTCTCTGTAATTCATTCTCGGGATGTGAATTCAGGACTTCTAGCGTGGACCCCAAGAGATGGGGCTAGTGAAGAGATTAAAAAACTAATCAGAAGTTGGGCTCATTTCTCTCCAAAGCAGTGATAAACATTATATTTTTAAAACTTGTTTCCTTTCAAGTGTAATGTATTTATAGACACAGCTCTGAAGCTTCAGGAAACCAAAATGCCTCCTTTTAATTTGTTGAGCAATATTGAGGAGATAGGTGGTGGATGCCTCCCACATATCTCATGGAACTGAGTGCGCCCATGTGCTTGCTGACACACGCCCAAGAATTAACAGAATTGTCAACGTTGTGTGTTTAGAGTGTTCAAATGGATTTGAAAATGAAAATTTGAAAATGGATTTTTTTTGTCCAAATGGATTTGAAAATTATTTCTTTAAAAGTACTTCAAGTTATGATTGGCTTTTGTTGTTTCCAATATAAATAGGCAATCTATAACTTCAGCATAATAATCTTTCCTTTTAAGCAGGTGCAAAATAATCATGACATTAACTTCTTTCAATGGCCTAAACAGTCCTTTCAGTAAGAGCTGCTCACAGAATGAAAACAGTCATTTTGGAATGATAGATTTAGGTCATCCTGTTGAATATAGAGAGGAATGCCTTTATAAATGAAAATTAAAATTTTAGAACCCAAATGCACAATATTTATTGAAAGGTGTACACATTCATAATTCTGACAATGAAGGAGACTAGAACTCCGCTGACCGTGTCTATCAGCTAAGCAGTGGCACGTGGAGAGCAATGCTACCTTGGAGATCGGACATGGCAGAGGCGAGTTGAAATAAATTATTACACTTTTTTAAAGTTTTGAATAGCAATAGGCAGAAATATTGGGGAGATTCTGAGCCTGCCTTACAATTTAAAACTTTCTGATATTCTTTAGGTTATATAAGCTGGCCAGAAAAAGTAATTACCTTATTCATATATGATTACAATTAGTAATGGTTTTTTATAATATTTCACTTCCTGAATTGATGCATGCAATTAAATGTAGTTTTTAAATGTATAACTTAATTTTTAGATGTATTCCATTCTCTTCCCATCACGAGGGCAGAGCATTTAGGTGTGACCTTAGGATTTATTGCTCTAAAATGCTGGTATACTAATATAATATTTTAAAAAAAACAGTTGAAAGGAACAGGTACATATTTTTAAACTTTTATGTGAGATGAGTAATCTTTTGCATGTACTCTGGAGTGTCTGCCTGGTATGAGAACTGTCTGAAATATACCTAGTACAACTGAAGAACTGAACTGGTTATTTTAATTAACTCTGGATTAAAACAAAAAACTTTGTAAAGCATGTCACTTGAAAGTTTTAAGTGTACTCACAAAATTTAAGCCATTGGATCTACTTTTCCTTGCTCAAATTAAGTGTATCAAGTATTACTAATGAAGCTAGCTGCCCACCTGCAAGTGGATTGCATGTCTGGGGAACATACTAGATTTCAGAATTACCATGCTGAGGGAGGAATGGATATCTCTCATCAATCATTGCCTATTGATTACATATATGCCTTACGCTATGGTGCTTTGAGGTGCGTGTGATGGAGCTTTGTGGAGTCTGCTGGCTTTGAAAGTCATGTCTTAAGTTGTTGTTTGTAATCTCATTTCATTTCTAGTATGATGAGGAAAGCAAATGGGGTTTTGTGTTACACACCAAGAAGGAAAGCCATTGCCCGCTCTGCGCCACTCCTTCCTCTGAGCTGTAAAGCTGCCAGTAGCTCCAAATGCAAAAATCACAGACACGGGTGTGCAGGGGTCGCACATGAGTGCTCTGGTGGACGCACAAGCAGATCAATCTGCACGGACCCTGCCCATCTGGCTCTACTCCCCACCCCAATTGTTTCCAGATCCCCAAACTGACGTTCTGCCTCCACCCAAGTCCCGCGTGGCTATGGCTTCTGGTGTGGAGCGATGAGCGATGAAGGAGAGATACGATGTGCTGTCATGTGTTGATGCTCGACTTGGTCCAGGCCCGGGAACTGTCATCCTTCAGAGTGGAAAGCTTTCTCTGGGAGAAGGATTCAAATCCTAGAAGTTTGAACACCGCCAGCCGGTACTTCTTGGACATGATGTTGTACAGAATGGGGTTGATAGCGGCGCTGAGGTAGAAGAGGACAAAGGACACGAGGTTGCAGTACTGGCTGATCTGAGCGATCTCCAGAGAGCCGGGCTCGAAGGACTTGGAAAAGAGATATCTTCCCACGTGGAAGGGCAACCAGCAGAGGATGAAAGCAAACACCACTACAGCTGAGGGTACACAGAGAGGAGACCATCAGGGCTGGGCATGGCACAAATCACTTCACAGTTTTAAGTCCTGGCTCTCTTTTCTCTATGAGTGGCATGACCACTGACAAACATGTCTTGCTCTTTGATACGGGAAAACATGGCACCCTGCTCTTCACATAAATACTGCCTCTGTCTGTTTTAACATTACAGCACACAGTGAGAGTGTCGGACCGACAGCTAACCATCTTCACTGAGCTTCCCAGTCTTTCTGTGTTATAACTACTAGGCTTTGTGACTGACTTGGCATTATGACCCAACTAAACAGTTTATTAATGATAATCCTCTAGTTATATGCATTACAGAGAACACAAATATAAATGAAGCAAGGTGTTTGCTCTCCACCTCAGGAGTGGATCAGAGTTCCCAGGAGCACTTCTCTGCCTCCATGCTGGGGTCAAGCATGCCCAATAAATACTTTAGCACTAAGCAAAAGCTCCAGAGACATCCTTGTGGGCATGCTTAAGAAACGCCGATTCAGTAGCTCTAGTATAGACTCAGTAAGTTCAATTTTGTAGGTAAGGGAATGGAGAAAGGACCTGCTTTTTCTTTCCCTGTCTTCCGTTTTCTTTCTGTGTTAGGACAGGGCTTTGTTATGTTTAGTGGATCATTGAAGTCAGATGCTTAAAGTAAGTTTTGCAATGGAATTGGAATTAGTAGCTACTGAGAAAACAAGGCTATGACATCTCTAAAAGATATAAATAAAGTGGGGGGGGGCAGTTAAGCCAGACAACATGAATTACTACCTACCCAAGGTTGTAAGATACTTTCTTTGAGAATTCCAAAATTTTAGATTGTTTTTAAAATTCAGAAATGAGAGAAAAATATTGTTCTGGTCCTTTGTGCCACTTTAATGGTTCCCTTCAAATTTCCATGGAAGGTGACAGTGGAATTGGCATTAAGATGCCAGTGAGAAGATTAGTAACTTACAAAACTGGAGGTATTAGTAACCTCTCCTTAGGACTAAGTTACACAGGAGAAGCTGACACACCGCAGCAGCAAGGTAGCTAGCCCTCTGTCTGATGCATATGAGTTGACAGTCCCGTGGAGGACACGGGGCAATCACTGGTCTGGAAACAAAAATCTGACATCCCTGGGGAAATCTCTGTCATTTTGGTATGCAGACTTTGAACATAATACAATTGCAAATGAGAAATTATCCTGCAAAAACTAACAAGTATTAAATGCTAGTAAACATGAAATGCCTTGGAAAGTGAGATCAGAGGTGCCTTTTGGATATGAGCACTGTCTGCATGACTTTACTACACCAAGCATTTAAGGAAGCAGTTTATGCAGTAACCGATCAGTACACCCAGCTGTGATCCTGTACCCAGAGGTTCCTGAAGGGCTTGAGGAAAGGATAACATCTCCACCCTACCCTGGCCTATGCTACTGGGGAGACAAATACAGAAACAAGAAAAAGAAGGCTCCAGTGTTGACACCTTCCTTACAGAACCACAAAATAAACAGAGTGGATGTAATTATCTGAGAAAGATACATGGCAGAAAATAAATCCCAAAATTGAAAACAAACAAAACACATCTATAAATCGTCTTTAACAGAGTAACCCAAGTTTTTGGTTAGATTTACAGTGGAGCAATTTCTAAACCCAATGCCTGCCTGCTTACCTTAATATTACTCGGATAATCACAAATTCTACGTGAGGCGGGAAGCTGAACCTCACCATTAACAACTAGGGACCTCAATCAACCGTGATGAAGTATTTCCATCTTGGACCAAGTTTTCCAGAGCAATGCTATAAAGAATGACCAATATGAGGGGCTTTTTCGTGGAGACGATACAGGAAAAGAGGAAGAAAACGGAGAGCAGTGAGACCAAGAACCAAGGTGAGAGGGGCAGAGACAGGCCGAGACTTGAGAGACTTGGAGAGACGAGATGATGAATAACAGAAATAGAGGCCCCTGGAGAAGGGCAAGCAGTGGGGGGGGGGGGGGGGGGAAAGGCCACAGGGTGCCGGGACTCACCAAGCATCTTCACTGTCTGCTTGTGGTTCTGGTCCCTGAGCGAGGCGCCCACCGCTGCATCACCGCGCCTCCGCCACAGCTTCCTCCCGATGAGACTGTAGAGCACAGTAAGGCAGAAAACCGGTAGGAAGAAGAAGACGCTGGATACCCACACCATGACCGTGAGCAGCCCAGAGCGCACAGCGAACTCTGTGGCGCGGCACTCGTTGGTGTCCCGGGGATCTGTGCCGTTCTCATGCTCCACGCCCACCAGCACGAAGATGGGCCCCGCGCTGCAGAAGGCCACGGCCCAGATGACAAGGATGACCAGCTTCACGCGGCCCTTGGTGACCACTACCTTGGCCCGCAGCGGGAAGCAGATGGCGAAGTAGCGCTCGACGCTCAGCGCCGTGATGCTGAGGACGGTGGCGTAGGTGCAGCTCTCGCTGACAAACTGGAAGAGTTTGCAGAGCAGGTCGCCGAAGTTCCAGGGCCGGTACTGCCAGAGGCGGACGAGGTCCAGCGGCATGCACAGGAAGATGAGCAGATCAGAGAAGGCCATGCTGGACAGGTAGAGGTTGGTGGTGGTGCGCAGCTCGCGGAAGCGGGACACCACCAGCATGGTGAGCAGGTTGCCCGAGATGCCCACCACGAAGAGCGCCACGCAGGTGGCGGTGACGCCCGCCAGCAGCGGCGCGGGGAACAGCGGCAGCAGTTCCTCAGACAGTGAGTCGTTGCCGGGGGAAGCGTCCCAGTCCAGGTCCAGGGTGACGTTAGGCTCAGGCTCCTCGCTGGGCGTCGCGTTCCACATGTTGCCAGGCTTCAGGTAGCAGCCGCGTTGAAATCTGGTCCCCCCAAGGAGATCCTCTTAGGCGCGGGAGAGTGAGGGGGGTGGTGGAGGAAGGAATGGGCGTCAGGAAGGATGCTTGGAGGAGAAGTGAGAAGCCTGGGAGGTGAAATGGGGGTGCAGACATTAGTGATGAAAGGAAGACACTGACCCACTGCGTGCCTCTCCCTATTTCCTTCCCTTCCTCCTCTCCCCTCCCTCTCTCATCTCTTTTCTTCCCGCTTCTCACTATCTTCCCCCCACAGTCCCAATCACCCAGTACAACGCGCACTCACTTACCTGTCACCCTATCACCGGAGCAGCGCCACCAGCACTGACTGGCACTGGAGATCTCGACCCAGCAGCATGTCGTACTCCCCACAGCGTCCGAGTGCGTGGGCTCTGCGGAAGGCAGGCGCTGCAAAGCGAGTGTACGAGAACTCCTCTCTCTCCACTCTTAGGCGCTAGGGTGGCCGGGAAGGATAGGTCATTTGGGTAGAGTAATGAAGGGAGGAGACCGTAGAGAAGGATGCCTTCAGCGGCCGGATCAAAGCCTTCACAGAAGGTCGAATTGGTCGGGAGAAAAAACGAGTATGCTTCTTGGTGGAGAAAGAGGGGCAGAGGGAAAAAAGGAAGCTTCTATTTGTATTCAAATCAGAGGAGACAGTGTGCACCTGGGAAGAGCTTCGGGCAATCTTAGAACACACCCCAGTGGGTGTTCACCCAGATTTTAAACCCAGAAGCATGCTCTGGGGTCACTGATCAAGACCAGAGCTGGTTCACTCTCCAAGTGTGCGAAAGCCTGTTCTAAATCCCAGCCCTCGGACTTGGTGTGGTTAAGGGGTATGCTGAGTGAGCATAAACGCCACCTTTATCTGAAGTAAACTAGGGGCGGGAAAGGAACGCCGCAAAACTCCCACATAGGGGAAAATATGTGGCAAGTGCAGGAGCAAAAGCAGTCTGTGCTGCCAGGGCTGGCACACGTCGAGGTTTAGCAATAAACTTAGGCTTCTTAAAAGCTTGGTTTGGAGAAATCAGCTACTTAGAAGCTGCGAATTTTTTCCCGGGCAAAAGCTCCAACCTTCGGAGCTTTAGTTTGCTGTTGTTTCTTTGTAAAGTGCTAGACAGCGTGAGGATCATTGGTGGTGGAAGCCAAACATCAGAGACGCATGAGCCATTTGACAAATTAATAAGGGCTAGCGTTGCTTCCTGGTTGCTAGTGAGATAGGGGATTTTTCATCCGGTGGGAATGAATCTCAGTGCATCTCAATACTAGCAAAGGTCTTCCGAGAGTGGCCTGCGCATCTGCTCTCCAGATCTAGGAATCCACACCTGAAAAACTGAGAAGACCCTTTGAGAGCGCAGAAGTCCTCCTTCTGCATGGTTCCCGCTCTCTGACCGGAAGTGTTCAGCACCTCGGCCAGCGCCCGGGCCCTTCAAATGTGCAACTAAAAGTTCTGATCTGCCTCCTCCAGCCCAAAGCCTTTTTCAACAATTCAGTCAGTCCTGTGCCTCAGTGAAGACGGAGGGAAGCCACTCACCAAAATGTAGATCAATCATTAACAGGTTTTTGCTTGTTTGTTTGTTTGTTTGGCATACAGGAGTGCAATACCACATGCCTTTGCTAGATGGCTTACTGACTTCTCTATCACCTAAATTGTTAGCACACAAGTCGGTAGGACAGGAAAATGGGTGTGTGCACAGGTACACAAGAGATTCACAATTTTTAAAAGCTGCATGAAAGAAGGTTGACTCACAGTTTGCCTGTGAATTCACCACACTGTGGCTTAGTTACAGTGATGCTTTACAGACTTTGTACCAAGTTGACTTCAAATTTCTCTAAAATATCGACAAACCCAGAGCCAACAAGATAGCACAAGCAAAAGAGCTAGCCTCCAAACCTGATGACCAGAGCTCCAGTCTCAGAGTCTACATGTGCATATGAGTGACCTCCACATGGTACATAATAGATAAATAAATAAATAAATAAATAGATAGATAGATAGATAGATAAATTTAAACATAGATAAAATATAAATAAATCTGTATTGTGTTATCAAGAAGCAATAGAGGGTTTTATAGAAACTGATTCAGTTCTTCGTGATGTATTAGCTACATAAAGCTGTATCTAAATACATATCAAACACTGCTAGTAACAAAATAGATACAACCCAGACAGTTTCTGTGTACATAAGCCTCCAATCTAGAAATGAAGACAGGGTTGGGTAAGCTAGTCTAGCACAGTACCAGCAGATGCATTTAAGAGGCATTTACGCTGTGCGGTGGTGGCGCACGCCTTTAATCCCAGCACTTGGGAGGCAGAGGCAGGCGGATTTCTGAGTTCGAGGCCAGCCTGGTCTACAGAGTGAGTTCCAGGACAGCCAGGACTACACAGAGAAACCCTGTCTCGGGAAAAAAAAAAGAGGCATTTACAAGAAGCTTATAATAAGGAGAAATTTGTTACACCGTGCTTGAGAAAAGATTTCTCAGAGGACGGAGCATCTGAACTGGATCTTGAAGAGGCTGAGATCTTTCAGAAAAGCAAAATGTGTCCAACTGTTCAGAAAAAGAGCACAAAGCACGTTGGACCTGAAATGGAGGGAGTCTATTTGGTCAAAAAGAGTCACTTCTACGGTCCCTGGGGTTTCATAGACTACCACTTTCTGCTGAGATGCCTGTAAATACTTTCTGCTGAGATGCCTACGTGTGTATTTCATATTCTAGTTAGGAATGCAAAATCCTAAATGTAATTGCAAGGAATCAAACTCCAAATAAATACTTGATTTAACAATACGGACTGCGATATAAGACAAAGTAAAGCTAGAGCCCAGTGTTTCACAAGTGGAAACAAGTGTGAGAGGAGGTGGGTACTCTTGGCGTGGTTGTGGATCAGAAAATCGGGATCTAAAGAAGCAAAATGACTAAACGCTGCTCCTTGTTTCCCACAGAGTCAGAGCTATCACAACTGACACACTTAGATTTGAGTAGCAGAATGAGTAGAATTATTAGATTGACATCAGTTTCTGAGCTTGATAACTATAGAAAAGAATAGCTTGATGCTTAGCAGTAGATACTCAACTGTGATGTATGCAAGTTACTCTCATTTGTTTAAGAAACTGTTGTGCTGTGTGAGTGCACACGTGCACTCGCGTGTGTCCCCATTTGTGGACAGACAGAACAAATGATAAGACACAGAGCTGTAAAGCACTAATGAATCTGGGGCTGGGGAAATGTCTCAGGGGTTAAGAGCGATTGCTCAGAATTTATTCAGACCTGAGTTTAAATCCATCAAAGTAAGAAGCTAGGCATGACCACACACATGTCTGTAGCTGACTCCAGCTTTTTTTTTTTTTTTTTTTTTTTTTTTTTTTTTTTTTTCTGGTGGTGGTGGCTGAGAAATAGGCATATGTCAACTGCTCACTAACCAGCATAAAAGCTAGCATAAGCGGCAAGCTTGCAGTTCAGTAAGAGGCTGAGTCTCAAGGCAGATGTCCTATTCTGGCCTGCACATTTGCACATGGGGACAGATGCACCAACTTGTACATTTATGTGAATATAACACACACACAAGAAATTAATCTGGAAAATTATAGAATTAATTTTACTTGTATTTTCTTACAATTTTCCTGAAAGTTTGAATCATATTCAAATAAGCGATTTGGAAACCATGTTTGTGTAGATGCTCCCAATTCAATTTGCAATTATACATCTTGCCGGCAGGACAAATTGTAGGTCAAAGGCTTTGTAGCTGGCTTGGTGTCCCAATCCCTCCATTGGAAGTCTCACCTGATTACAGGAGATGGCCAGTTCAGACTTAATATCCTTCATTGCTGAGAGTCTTAGCTAGGGTCACCCTCTTAGATTCCTGGGAGTTTCCATTGCACTATTTTCTAGCTCACCCTTAAGATGCTCCCAAATTCCAGTTGTCTCTCTCAGTACTCTCTCCCTCCACCCTTCCTCACCATAATCCTTCCTGTCCCTGTCCCCCACCTCCTCCACCTGCAGTCTACTTCCCCTTCTCAGAGAGATTCATGTGCCCATCCCTTCTTGAGCCCTCCTTGTTACTTAGCATCCCTAGGTCTATGGATTATAGCATGGTCACGCTTTACTTTACAGCTAATGTCCACTTTTAAGTGAGGATACATCATGTTTGTCTTTCTGGGTCTGGGTTACCTCACTCAGGATGATTTTTTTTCTAGTTCCATCCATTTGCCTGCAAATCTCACAATGTTATTTTTTTAACAGTTGATTAATGCTTCATTTTGTAAATGTTCCACATTTCCTTCATACATTTCTCAGTTGAGGGATATCTAAGTGGTTGGCAGTTTCTGACTATTATGAACACAGTTGCTATGAACATAGTTGAGTAAGTATCATTGTGGTATGATGGAGTGTCCATAGGGTATATGCCCAAGAGTGGTATAACTGGATGTTGTGGTAGATCACTTCACAATTTTCTAAGGAACTGTCATGTTGGTTTCCACACTGGCTGTACAAGTTTGTTCTCCTACCAGCTATGGAGAGGTGTTCTCTTTGCTCCCCAGCCTCACCAGCATATGCTATCACTTGAGGTTTTTTTTTTTTAACCTTAGCCATTCTGGCATGTTTAAGATGGAATCTCAGAGTTGTTTTGATTTGCTTTTCTCTGATGACTAAGGATGTTGAACATTTAAGTTCTTCTTGGCCATTTGAGAATTCTGTTTTATTCTGTACTCCATTTTTTCTTTTTCTTTTTTTTTTATTAGTAACTTTTTTTAATGCTAAGAAAAGGCTTTATAAGTTTGGTAATGCTCAATAACAAGATGCCCATACAATCAGAAGTGTAACCCAATACTCAACCTAGATATACCAACTACCTTTGACTGTGGGAGACACTCAAACATCTGCCACCAGGTCCCCCCCCCTACTTTCTAGTGTGGGAGAACTAGGTTCTAATGATGCCAAGTATCCTGGGTTGCTGATGCTTATGTTCTTGCACTTGCCTTTTGCCATCTGGATCTCCTTAGTGCTACCTACCCTATCTCCAACTGGAGCCTGTGTTTCCTATTATCTTGGTTGTATCAGAACTGTGTGGGGTGTTACTACTGGGGTTAGAGCTGGGGCCCAAGATCTGCTCAGTGCTCAGGTGCAGATAGAAAGGAACCAGTGCTCCGGGACAGGAGTGACTTCCTAGGTCCAAGTGGGTTTCAGTTACTCCCTATTTGGGGCAGGTGTTGCTGTCTCCTTACCTAAGATAATGCCTAGGTTAGAGCTTCTGGGAGGCCTCCTTCCTCTGGGTTTTGTGAGATTGGGTGCAGAACTGCTGCCTGGGATCTGCTCAGTGCTCAGGCCCAGACCAGAAGGACTCTATACTCCGTTTTAAATTGGATTATTTGAATTGTTGATGTCTACTTTCTAGATGTGGGATTGGCAAATATCTTTCCCTGTTTTGTAGGCAGCTACTTTCTCCTATTGACAGTGTCTTTTGCCATACAGAAGTTTTTCAGTTTTGTGAGGTCCCATTTATCAAGTATCAATCTTAGTGCCTGCTCTTCCATCAAGTTCAGTGTATTTGGTTTTATGTTGAGATCTTTATTCCACTTGGACTTGAATTTTGTGCAGCATTATAAATATAGATCTGTTTGCATTCTTCTACATGCTGACATCAAATTAGACCAGCACAATTTCTTTTTTTTATTGGATATTTTATTTATTTACCATACAGATGTCATCCCCTTTCCCATTTCCCCTCCCTAAAACCCCTTATCCTATACCCCCTCTTCCTTCATGCTTTTATACCATTTTGATTACATGCATGTATTAAGGTCAGTCCTAGGTTGAGGGTCTAGCAATACAATAGATGCAAACACTCAAGGAACAAGCAAGACAATAAACACAAATAGTCAAAGAAAAAGCAGGGCATTAAACCCAATTATGTGTACACTCCCGTGATCACTGTTTCTAAAGGCCTATCAGGATGACCAAAGTATCTGAACCTACTCCCCTGTCCTAGCCCAAGGTCATTTTCATGTCTGAAGCTTATTTTCTTGTTCTAGCCTAAAATTTAAATTCCTGTCTGAAATTACTTCTTTGTTCTAGCCTAATATTTAGATTTTTGCCTGAGATTACTTCTTTGTTGTAGCCTAAGATTTAGATTCCTACCCCAAATTACTTCTTTGTTCTAGTCTAATGTCAGATTTTTGCTTGAAGCCTACTTCCTTGTCCTTGACCAATGTTATTCCTGCCAAGCAGCCCATTTCTTTGTCCTTGGCCCATGTCAGTTTCTTGCCAAGCAGCCCCAAGGGCTCTCCACCTCTCTCCCTTTTTTATTTTGTTAACAAGACTGAGTGTTGGGGGCCGACTTTTAGCAGAAAGCGGCTATCAGCTTTGCAGCCATCTTGAGCCACATACCCTGACATGAGACTTGAATTACAATAGCCTACAACAGCTGAGAACACTCCGATAATCTTGGTTTAGATGCCTTGAGATTAAAGGCGTGTGAGATTAAAGGTGTGTGAGATTAAAGGTGTGTGACTTAAGAGTATGATTTAGAAGTATAGAGATCAGAGTTAGAGACAAGACCTAAGGACATGATTAAAGGTGTAACTTAGAGGCGTGGCTTAGAATGAGACTATAGAAGACAGAACCAGACTTGAGACTATAGAGGGAGAATCAGACAGGAGACACTTAGAGGAAGAGAGACTGAAGAATAAACGGGATTGAATCACACCCTGTCTGGTCTCCATTCTTTGAGTCTGCCCACACCCTCGCTCTTGCTGAACCTCAACCCGCAGACCGGAGCAGCAGGTTGGGCCGGGATGCAGTGGCAGCCCAATCGTGGGTCGGCCCAGGCCTCAACATTTTGCCTGGGCTGCAACATTTATTTTGGCTGCCCCAACGTGGGGCTAGTGTGGACCCCAACAACTGAGCCTGTCTTAGGTCATTCTGACAAGAAAGCCTTCCTTACCCATCATGGAATATGCATTATCAAAAGCAATACACTTCTGTCTTAGGTTAGTAAGGCTCTATGCAGAATCTTACCTGTCCTTGTCTTGCCAGCCTGTTAATTTAATAACTCTGTCTGGGGGTCCATTTTAAGGTTCAAGCCATGTACTTTGGCTGCCAACATGTTGATGTTGTTAAAGATAAGCTTTAACATGATGGGCAGGAATAAAAGTACTCCCAGGACAAGAAGGGCTAGCCTGATCAAGCTATATATGCCATTCCTGAGGTTTGACCAAAATGGAAATACTGACCTCAGGCCATGGATAATTTTATTGGCATTATCTGCAGCATCATAGCTCAACAGAGCAGCATTCTTTAAATTCATAATCTTACTACCTGCACAATTTCTTGAAGAAGCTTTCTTTTTTTTTTTCCAGTGTGTATTTCTGCCTTCTTTGTCAAAAATCAGGAGTCCATAGGTGTGTGGATTTACTTCTGTGCCTTTGATTTGATTCCATTGATCAACCTGCCCATTTTATGCAGTACCATGTGGTTTTTACTAATATTGCTTTGTAGTAGAGCTTAATATTAGAGATGGTGATACCTTTAGAATTTCTTTTAGCATATAGATTTGTTTTAGCTATCCTGGGTGTTTTGTTTTTCTGTATAAAGTTGAATATTGTTCTTTGAAGGGTTGTAAACACTGTGTTGTAAAGTGGAAATTTCTGGGTTTTTTGGAAGCTCACTTATGTCAGGTAATGGTTTTTTTTTTTTTTTTTTAATTGTTTGAAAAGAGGATGTTTTACTGAAGCAGACACATGAGAGAATGTTTTGCTGAGAACAGATACATGAGATTTTTATCTGAAAGCTGCCTGGTGAAAGGGCTTGTGACATTCTGCTGGAGTGGGTACTTGAGATGATGCATGGTGTTTGGAAAGAGTATAACTATAATTCAACAGACAGTGGACGACACTCTTGCATTTGGTTTGCCTTGCAACTCTTTGTTGGGCTTTCTTGGGCTTCATTGAAGCTTATCTTTGTTGATGATACTCTTGCATTGGTTCACCTTTCTTTCTTTGCTGATCTTTGCTTGTTGTGTCTTCATAGAGAGATATTCACCAAAGAACTTTGGGTGGTATTCTGGCTGCTTCTTGCCACTTCTACAGACTCATGCTAATAAGTGGAGCCTCATGGTTTCTTCTGGATGGAGCTGCTGCTACTGATTCATGTTTGGGGTTTTGTTGGTGAACTAACTGCTGAAAATGAAGATTGGAATTGCCCCCAAAGACCATTTCTAAACAGGCCCACAGCCCCCATTTCCTATTAACCTTTCTTATCACCTGCCTGTGGTGGGTGGTGTGCTAGAAGGGAGGTTGAAGAGTTAAGAAACCCTAATTAAAGTAGGTTTTGAAAAATCTAAGCCTATGATGTTGAGAGTTTGGTGGGGACTGTGTTGAATCTGTACATAGTTTTCAATATACAGCATTTTTACTATGTTAATCCTACTGTTCCATGAGCATGAGAGACCTTTCCATCTTCTGATATCTTCTTCAATTTCTTTCATTCTTCAAAGACTTGAAGTTCTTATCACACAAGTTGTCCATTGCTTAGTTACAGTTACATCAAGATATTTTATATTGTTTGTGGCTACTGTGACTAGTGTTGTTTCCCTAATTTCTTTCTTGGCTCATTTATTCTTTGTATACAGGAGGGCTACTAATTTTTTGTTTTCTTGAGTTGATCCTGTATCCAGCCATTTTGCTGAAGGTGTTTATCAGGTATAGAAGTTCCCTGGCAGAATTTTTGAGATTGCTTATGTATATTATCATACCACCTTTAAATAGTGATACTCTGACTTCTTCCTTTCTAATTTACATCCCCTTGATATTCTTTAGTTGTCTTATTGTTCTATCTAAAATTTCAAGTATTATATTGAATAGATATCAAGAGAGTGGACAGCCTTATAATGTTCTGAATTTTAGTGGAATTGCTTTGAGTTTCTCTCCACTTAATTTGATGTTGGCTGATCTTTCGAAGACTTTTATCATGAAGGCATGTTGAATCTTACCAAAGCTTTTTCAGCGTCTAATGAGATGATCATGGAGTTTTTTTCTTTTGGTTTGTTTATTTGGATTACATTGACAGATTTTTTTTGTATGCTGAACTATCCCTACTAAGCCTACTTGATCATGGTAAATAATATTTTGATGTGTTCTTAGATTTGATTTGTATTTTATTGAGTATTTTTGCATCAATGTTCATGAGAAAAATTGTTCTGTAATTCACTTTGTTAGGTCTTTGTGTAGATTGGGTATCAGGATAACGGTGGTCTCATAAAATGAATTTGGCAATGTTTCTTCTATTTCTATTTTGTGGAATAATTTGAGGCATATTGGTATTAGCTCTCCCTTGGAAGTCTGGTAGAATGATGCACTAAAACTCTGGCACAGTAATTTTTTTGGGAGGGGAAAAGTTGGGAGACTTTTAATGACTGCTTCTATTTCTTTAGAGGTTTTAGGTCTATGTAAAATGTTTATCTGATCTTAACATAACTTTAGCAAGTGGTATTTATTGAGAAATTTGTCCATTTCTTTTAGATTTTTCAATTTGTGGAGTACAAGGTTTTTAAGTATGACCTAATGATTCTTTAGGTTTCCTTGGTGTCTATTGTTACGTTCCTTTTTTTGTTGTGGCTGTTTCTGATTTTATCAATTTGGAAATTCTTTCTCTGACTTTTAGTTAGTTTGGATAAGAGTTTGCCTATCTTGTTGACTTTCTCAAAAAAATTCATTGTTTCATTGATTCTTTATATTGTTCTTTCCATTTTCATTTTATTGATTTATGCCCTCAGATTGCTTATCCTCTTGGGTGTGTTTGCTTTTGTTTTATCCTAGAGCTTTCAGGTATGCTGTTAAGTTGCTAGAATGTGATTGTGCTCTAATTTCTCTCTCTCTCTCTCTCTTTCTTTCTTTCTTTCTTTCTTTCTCTCCTTTTTCTTTCTATTTCATGTGCATTAGTGCTTTGCCTGAATGTACATTGGTAGGTATACGGGTGTCAGAAACTGAAACTGGAGTTACAGATGATTGTGAGCTGCCATGTAGATGCTGAGAATTGAATCTGGGCCTTCTGGAAGAGAAGCTGGCACTCCTAACCACTGAGCAATCTCTCCATCCCTGCTCTAATTTATGAAGGCACTTAGTGCTATGCACTTTCCACTTAGCACTGCTTTTATTGTATCCCATAAGTTTGGGTATGTTATACATTCATTTTCATTGAATTCTAGAAAGTCTTTAATTCCTTTTTTATCTTTTCCTTGGCCCAGTGGTCATTCAGTAAAGAGTTGTTCAGTTTCCATGACTTTATAGGCATATTCTGTTGTTTCTGTTACTGAAATCCAGTTTAATCTGTGGTAGTCTGATAAGATACAGCAGGTTATTTCAATTTTCTTATATCTGGTGAGACTTGCTTTGTGTCCTCATATAAGATTAACTTTGGAGGAGGTTCAATGAAGTGCTAAGAGGAAGGTATATTTTTTGTGTGTTTGGGTGAAATGTTCTGTAGGTATCTGTTATGCTCCTTTTGAGTCATAACATCTGTTAGGTTTTTTTTATTCTATTTAATTTTTTTATTCTAAATAATCTATTATTTTTCTGTTTAGTTTCTGTTTGAATGACCTGTTTGTTGAGGTGCTTCATATCAAAGATGAGATGGAGAGAGTCTAAGGAATGAGAAGAAACATGGGCAAAAAGTTCACATGGAAAGGATGAGTAGTCTGAGACTAGAGAGATGACTCAGCATTTAAGAGCACTGACTGCTCTTCTAGAGATCTTGAGTTCAATCCCCAGCAACCACATGGTGGCTCACAACCATCTGATGTCCTCTTCTGGCATGAAGGTATACATGTAGATAGAGCACTCCTATAACATAAAATAAATAAACCTTAAAAATAAATAAAAATAAGTAAGTAAATAAATAAATAAGATTAATATCCGGAATGTGTAAAGAACACTAAAAACTTTATATCAAAGGAACTTCACCCAATACTTGAATTAAATGGACTACAGACCGTATGCATTTTTCAAAGGAAGACATGGCCAGCACTGCTGGTCATAATCCTTGCAAATCAACCCCATGAGGTATTGTGGCACAGCGGGTAGGATGGCTATCATCCACAAGTTAACTATGACAAATTCGGGCAAAGCAATGGTGTGGAGAAAGGGGAACTGACTGTTGGTGGACCCATAGATTAGCACAGCCATATGGGGAAACAGTATGGAGACTCCTTAAAACTAAGAAATGGAACAAGAAAGAGTTCTGTGAGTAAGAACATTCGCTGCACAAACCTAAGGATGGGAGTCTGGATCCGAGTGACCACATAACAAGCTCATCTTGATCCTTCTCACACCAGTTATCCCAGCAGTAAGAGAGATGGGGACAGGCCTGTTAGGGGTCACTAGCCACCAGCCTTCTTGGCAAATGTGAGCTTCAGGTTAAGGGAGGGACAACTCAAAAGAATTAATGGAAAGTGACAGACGACATCCTAGCACCCTCCTTTAGCTTCTGTGTACACATAAGGCACACACATTACAAACATACATACATTACTCTCACACACATACATAATCTGCAAAGAGAGCGAGCATTTAACCAAGCAGTTCCACTGCTGGCACATGGCGGTATATGATTCATTAAGCAATATACAGCTAAAACAATTAAAATAATCTTATCAGAGATATTTGAGCTCCCTGGTGTTCTTATTTAGTACAACATTACTTACAACATCCAAGATATAAAATCAACCAAGGTATCTATCAGCTGATGAATATATAAAGAAAATGTGGCCCAGATACCACACAATGGAACAGTACTCATGCACAGAGGAGCTGCCTGGGGAGCCCGGTATTTTAAGTGAAACAAGCCAGACACAGAAGGTCAAAGTACCACATATTCTCTCTTGGCTTTAGAAACCACAAAGTTGTCCTCATAGAACAATAAAGGAGAGGAGGAGTAACCACTGGAGACTGGGAAGGGTGAAGAAAGAGGAGGGTCAGACGACTCACCACTAAGCTAGTTAAAGCACAGATAGGAAGAACTGATCCATGACTGATTGCAACAACTTATGATGAATTTTATTTTTAGTCTTTTAAAATTTAAGTATTATTATTATTGTTGTTGTTGTTGTGGTGGTGGTGGTGGTGGTGGTGGTGGTGGTGGTGGTGTGCGTTGATGTATGTTTGTGTGTGTGAGTGCAGGCACACACATGACATGGCATATGTGTGGGGGTCAAAGGACATCTTTCAGAGGTTGGTTTTCTCCTTCCACCAAGGGTTCCATTGAACTAATGTAGTCAGGCTTAAGGGCTGTTGAAGCATGGTACCAGCCTGAAGTACTCCAAAATAACTAGAACAAGACGAAGACTCCCGACACTAACAAGGGGTTAACGTTTGAAGAGAGGGAAATGCGCATTACTCTGATGTGATCATTATTTACTGTATATACTCATAGCTTTAACACACTTCATTGTACAATACACTCATAACAGCACCAAATGTCAGAAATAAAAAGGAAAGAAAGCAAATAACATAAAATTTACACTACCTGTGTGTGCTTCTTTGTCTAGATATTTAAGTGTATATTTGTGTGTGTCCCACATAAAATGTAGTACATTCAACCCTCCATATCTCTGGGCCTTATATGGGTAGCTTCAATAAATTTTTTAAAATACAGTTATATTGAGCATGTAAATTTTTTGTCAGTGTCCCCTACACAATACAGAAGAGTAAATATTTATATAGTATTAATATTGTAAATATTCTAAAAATTGTTTACTATGTACAAAACGGTATTGCATATTACACACAGATGTTGCATCCATTCAAGTAAGGAACTTGAGCATCTACCAGTTTTGGTTGTGGGAGGTCTTGAAAAAATCTGTGGGCAAGGGGTGAGTATATACAGTACATTGTAGCCTTTGTGCTGTCCTTTTAATCTTAATAGTATACCTTGGAATCCTTATGTTACTATGCTTTTTAAGAAGGTTTGTTGACTTCCATCCTCAGAAAGCTACAGGGCTATTTCTGTAGAAATGGATTATTTAGTATTGGCTACAACATCTTTGATGTGTTTTCATTTCAAAATTTTTATAACAGTTCTTAGTGGGTAAGGAGCCATGAGTGTCTATCCCAAGTGTACAAGTGTGTGGGTATGTGTTGTGTGTTTTGGTAATCTTTTTACTACCGCATATGATACTTTCCACGTGTACAGATACAGTAAAATAACATTAAAAGTAACAATTTAACAACAATGGCAAATGTTACATGCGATTTTTCAAATTGTACAAATAAGGCCAGGTAAAAGCTGAGGTGCCTAAGGGCTGAACCAGGAGCTTTAACAATTAAGCAACTTCAGCATAAAGTAGCAGGCAGAACCCCATATTATATTCCAAAAAGTGAGAATCCCAGGAGAAAAGCAAGCTAGCTACAGTTGTATATTTTTGTATGTCTCCCCTTGGATTTGAATTAGATTGTATCTTCACTAGCGATGGAACACAGGGTTGTCAACACTTGAACTTTTGCCTGCTTGTTAGATGAAAGATGGTTTTCAGCATGTTTTAAATGTGTATTCTTTTATTTTGACTGAGACTGAACATAATTTCATATATTTGAGAGAAATTTACCTATTACCCTGTGAGCCATCGGGTGATGATTTCAATCTGTTTTCCCATGGGGATATTGTTCTTGGTTAAATTTTTTAAGAGTCTTGTTATGTTGGGGAGCTTCTTGGAAATGTGGATATTAAAAACATTTCCTCAAATTTTTATTTGTTTCATTATTTCAGCTCCGTGTATACTCTTCTCTTTTTCTTTTTTTATCGACATGTCTAGTTCACTGTTATCTGTCGTTGCTCCTGGATTTCATTCACATTTGTGAAAGCTTGGCAGTTTATAAGGAAATCCGTTTGTTTATTCTATTATTTTGACATTCTATTTTTTGACACTTACATTTCTGAATTTACTTGCAGTTTATCTTGGTATATGAAGTGTCATAGGAACCCAATTTTATTTTTTCCCTACCAGCTATTGAATTGTTTCAACATCATTTATTTAAACATTCATTTTTCAATGTTGATTAGAGCTGGGGTTTTTTTGTCATATGTCAGATTTCTGTACATGTTTTCAGAGCCCAGACTCAGCCCTTGACCTCTACATAGTATTTCCGCAGCCTTTGTTTGTGCATTCGATGAACTGTTTGCTCTTGGGTGGCATTCCTTCCACTAAATGCTAATTGTAGACTAGAGAAATGGCTCAGTCAATAACAGGCTTGCCTTGCAAGAAGGAGGATCCAAGTTTGATTCCTAGAACCCACTTTTCAAAAGATGGGCATAGTGGCCCACATTGGTAATACTGGGAATACAGAGACAGGTAGATTCCTGAGGATAGCTAGCTGGCCAGCCCAACGGAAGCTGCAGCCTCCAGGTTAGTAAAAGACTTTGTTTCAGGCTGGAGAGATGGCTCAGCTGTTAAAGGCTAGTCTCACAACCAAAACCACAAGACTGTTTCAAAAAACAAAACAGAAACAAACAAACAAACAAACAAAAAAAGGCCAAGCAAATGGAACCTGAGAAATGACACCCAAAGTTGACCTCTGCCCTCCATATACTTGTGCATATGTACTTGCACATACGCACAATGCTAATTCCATTTTTAAATATTTATTTTATTTTTATTTAGATGTGTGTGTGTGTGTGTGTGTGTGTGTGTGTGTGTGTGTAGGTCTGTGTCTATGTTTGTGTCTGGGTGTCTCTGTATGTGCATACGTGAACAGGTGCTTTCAGAAGCCAGAAGAAGATCTCCTGTAGAGGAAATTGCAGACAGTTGTGAGCCATCCGGTGTGGGAGGGAGGAGCCAAAGTCTGGTCTTCTTTAAGAGCAGCCAGCACCCTTAACTGCTGAGCCACCTCTGCAGTTCCTCAAATACTAATTCTCTTTCATTTAGTTCCTCATTAGGAGTAGGGTTGAATAAATAGCCAGGAAGTCTAAAAAGAGACATAAGCAAGACATAAGTTTAGCAATTCGAATATAAAATAATCCCAGCTGGTACTATGAACTCATGGTCTCCTTGTTTCTGTTCTGCCAGGCTTCAGAGTAGCTTCCAACATCAAGGTTGCTTAATGGCTCAAGGTTGATACTTGGAGATCTAGTAATCCAATAAATTCTAAATAAGAAGAAACAGAAGAGGAAGGGAAAGATGGTGTTCTTACAGATCCAACTCAAATCTCTCGGACTTGGGAAGTTTGTCATCCTGGACTTTCTTGTGGCCACGGCAATTAGAGCAGGACAAGACAGTGCTAGCTAGGTCTGTGGTAATAATGATGGTGACGAAGTTACTGTCTTTTAGTGAAGGTCAAGAGACCTCACTTGGAATTCCAGCTATTATTCTCTCCCCGACTTGCAAGTGATCTTGGAAGATACTGGACTATAGAAAGTGTTAAAGATGAAGATGTATGATGCAGAGTCTATGAGGTTGTCATCTATGTGAGGTGGTTTCTGTAGTGATACAGCTATCTGGGAGGGTGTCCTCCACTCATGTGAGTATGACCTCATCTGTGCTCTGTACACAAGTTCAATAAACTCATTGATTTCACCAAGTTAGACTTTGTTGAAATTGGAATCTGGTCTATCCCTGGCACCCACCTGGGGTGATCAACCAGTCACAACAAAAGTATACCAGGAACTTAGGGTCCCTGTGCTGTGATTGGGCATGTGCCTAACAGGGCTTAAGATTGCCCCAGGGTTCTTAAATTGGAAAAAATAAGTTGCATTCTTTGCTATGTTTCTCCCAGCCAGATTGCAAATGATTTTAAAGCAATGATATTCTGTGAAATTTACATGACCCAGGACAATGGGTGTGTATCACCCGAAATAAACATTTACTAATTTGATTAAATTTATATTTCATTTAAATTATATGTTTAAACACAGGTCACAGAAGAGAACTCGGGAAATTTAAGTGTTGTGCAGTGTCTCCCATAAAGCACATCATTTGCTTTAGTGTTTGATTTAAGCTTTGGACATAATGTACTAACACATTTGGCTTGGTGTCTTGTACGCTTTCTACCGTGTCTTATAGCCTCATTTAAATAATTCCATGCACATATTTTAGAGTTAAAACAAAAAACTATACATAACTTTTTCCAGACCAGCAAGCTGTAAGAATCCAAATGTAATATCAAGTACATCAATACAAGATTATATTTGTAGAAAAATTTAATTCTAGTACACCAAACTAGTGTTCTAATTTAGCAAATAAGATATATTATTATCAGGAAGTATTTTGAATAATTAATTACACAGTTTAGAAAACTCACTGAAAATATTTATGGTTCTCCAATCAAAAGTTTAGGATAGTTCTTTAAAATTCAGCATATTAAAGACTGGGGCGATTGCTCAAAGGTTGCTTGGTGGTTTTAGCACTTGGCAAGCATGGAGACTAGAGTCGGGATTCCTCAGAACCCAAGTAAATTCAGGGTGGGCATGGCAGTCAACCCATAATTCCAACCTCAGAAGGTGGAGGACAGGATCCCTAAAGCAAGCTACCTGGGGAGACTGGCCAGATTGGTGAACTCGAGGTTTGATTGAGAGCTCCTGCCTCAATGAATATGGTAGAAGATGCATCAAGAGTGATTCTGACATTAAGGAAGCAAAGATAAATGAATTCCTTTTCCTTTTCCTCTTTTTTTCAGTCTGAGATCCCAGATGCTGTTGTCTCTCATCCTCAAAGGCCTTCCATCCTCAGATAAACCTTTCTGGAAATATCGTCACCAACATGCCCACAAGTGTGCATCTTAGGTGATTCTAAATCCTGTAAATTTACCATGAAGAGTAATCATTATGATCACTTTGATTAATAACCATAATTTTCTATTAATATTTATTCATTAAAACGTACACATGGGGCTGGAGAGATGGCTCAGCAGTTAAGACTACTTGCTGCCCTCACAGGGGACCTGAATTGGTTACCAGCAGCTATGTTAGGTGGCTCCCAACCACCTGTGATTCCAACTCCAGGTCATCTGATGCCCTCTTCTGGTCTCCATGGGCACTCCCTCATAAGTGCACACTCACACCCATACACATAAATAAAAAATTAAAGATGAGATATTTAAAATCTATGAATAGGTTTGCAATTTCACACACATATACACAGATATATTAGTTTACTAAATCACAATGAGACTGATTTATTCATTACTATCTATTGAGAGAAAATAAATAAAAAGAAGTTTTAGTTCTTTTGCAACTGGTATCTATCCTTCACCATATGAATATGTATATGCACACACATATACATGTGTCTGCTTCCATAATGTACCAGTGTAACTATACTGTGACTCAGGTCAGAGTCACTGTCAACTTTTTGTACCACAGTAAACCTCAGTGTATCCATGTTACATGTTATAAAATGGCAACATTTTTCTTTCTTGCCTGGTTTCTAGGTAACTCTCTGACTGCCCAGTGAAGGTTCTTCTATGCACTCCTCAAGCTACTTAAGAGTTTTCTGCAGCAGATCAGTGACGTGGCTCGGGACTAAAAGCACTTGCCATCAAACTTCATGGCCTGAGTTTAATTGCTGGGATACAGACAGTGGAAGGAAAGAACTGGCTCACAGAAATTATCCTCTGACTTCCTTCCACATGTGTGTCCTGGCATATGCACATGAACACTTGTGCACCTATACACATACACACACTGACACACACATACATACACACAAATAAGTAGATAGATAGATAGATAGATAGATAGATAGATAGATAGATAGACTGGTGATAGATGATAGATAGATGATAGATGACAGACAGATAGATGATAGATAGATAGATGATAGATGACAGATAGATAGATGATAGATAGATAGATAGATAGATAGATAGATAGACAGACAGACAGACCACCTTTTCTCTCTTCTTCAAAAACACTGTCTGAGTTTAGATTCTTCCTTTGAACTACAATTTTACTGAGATATTTTTTTCTTTGAGTCTTTTTCTTTCTTAGTTTGCCTTCTGTTAGGAAGAACACATTTTTCAACACTGTACTGGTAGGTTTTATGTGTCAGTTTGACACGAGTTAGAGTCATCAGAGAGGAAAGAGAATCAGTTGAGAAAATGTCTACATGAGATCCAACTGTGAGGCATTTTATCAACTAGTGATCAATGGAGGATGGCCCAGCCCATTGCGGGTGGTGTTATCCTTGGATGGTGTCCTGGATTCTATAAGAAAGCAGACTGAGCAAATCATGAGGATAGAGTCACTAAGCAGCACCCATCCATGATCTCTGCATCAGCTCCTGCCTCCAGGTTCCAACCCCACCTGAGTTCCTCACTTCCTCCAGTGATCTAGAAGTGTAAGCCAAATAAACCCTTTCCTCCCCAACTTGCTTTTGGATCATAGTGTTTGTCACAGTAATAGAAACCCTGACTAAGACAAACACATTCCCAAGAAAAGACTTACAGGAGGTCAAATTTTGAGCCTCTTTTATGTCCTTGCTGTCTTTATGGTATCAGCATATAGAGTCCAGTGCTCACTTACTTGTTTGTTTTTAAATCTTTGTCTTTTTGGAATACTGTAAATGAATGCCACAAACTAGATGGCTTCCCAGACAACAGAAATTCTTTCCTCGCAGTTATGAACGCTGTGAATTCCAAGACCAAAAAGAATTTGACGTCAGGTGAGGGTCTACCACTTCAGTCCTAGACAGCTGTATTCTTGCTGAGCTGTCAGTGGTGGAAGCGGGTAGGGAACTCTTTCTGCCTTTTTAAAAAACCTTTGCCTGACAGGGCAACCTCTCACCACCAGCTGAGACCCTCAGATTCCTACTATTAATTAATTGTGTGAATGGGTGATAGACTTTAGTTTTAATTTAAACATCATTTTCCCTAAAGAACTCCATCCCCCATATCCACATGACTGACATCATGTAGCTCATGCTGGCTTCAAATTTATAATCCTCCTGCCTCAGTCGTGTTTGTCACCCCGCTCAGCCTTTCCCCCACAGAATTTTAAAGAAATGGTTCCACGACATTTATCAGGGAAAATATGAGAATAAATAAAAATTTAAACCAAGTAGCCAGGGAAAATGACTTTTCAGTAAGGCCTCGAAGAACACTGGTGGCGGGGGGGGGGGGGGCGGCTGCTTGCATGCCAGGCAGAAGGAATGGAGAAACTGTGAGGGAGGTTGGGAGGTTTAGCTCGGCTGCTTTCCGACAGCCTTCTCATGCACACCTTGCACAGGCTTGGACAAGAGAAAGGTATCCAAACTTTGTGATGTTCACGTGAAGAAGCCATCAGTTTTGCTCAAACCTTCCCGGAGGTCAGTGATGTAAGCAGTTATCACAGATCTGTGGGGTCGTCTCTGCTGACTTGAGGCAGCAGGTCCTGTTGTGCACTCCCTTCAGTTTCTTGACTGCTGAGCCGGACCCACACTTGGCTCCACAAGAAAGGGCATCTTCTTTTCCTTTAGCCTGGAGCTGGGAGCTGTGTGAGACCACTGTCGGCTCTGAAGAAAGACCCTGGGCTCTAGTCTGTTAGTGGTTCCAGGTTCTCCTCAAAGGCAGGGTATTAGCTTTAATATCCTCCACTTTGTATCTCTTTTTTCTTTCTAACCTTGCACTCTGTTGTCTTGAGAAGTAACATCATGTGCAAAAGCAAAGCCATGTATAAACTGGATTGTACGACAATGACCACAGATTCACAAAGCATTTCCTACTCCATAATCAGCAATGGGAGAACTTGATGTAAAAGCAGTAAGGAGTCTAATACGGCCTCTGTGGAGTCAGCAAATGGGAGAAGGATAAGGAGAGGTGATTGATGGGAACAAATGGCTTTTGATGCTCCTAGCTATGATTTTATTTTCCTATTACTGATATGGAAAGTTCCTGGGAAATCAAGGACAGAGATGTGACATGATCCTACAGACATTGTAGCATTGTCATTCTGGTGGTGGTTTAGAGGTGGGGTGGGTAAAGGCAGGGGGGGCTTCTTAAAGAAGTAACATTACGTCGAGGCACGTGAAGACCTAGCAATCGAGTACAGATGGAAAAGTGAAGTGACTGAAAGGCCTTGAGAGTCGAAGCCTGCTCACACCTGAAGTTCAGATACAGTGAATGAGCAGCCAGAGGAGTGGAACCAATGCCAGGAGCATGTGGTGTGCTCAAGCACAGCAAAGAAAGGATAGCAGAGTCACCCCTGCTCTAGCAGGCGGTATACTAAGAGCTGACCAGATGATGTCTGATTGCTCTGCAGCAAAAAGCTCACCTGAAGGCAGACTAAACTCCGCCATGTGTCAGTACAACACATGGTAACCTTCAGAGCTACCCAGGGGTAGTTCACTGACAATCATGGTGACAAATAGGAAGTTAACCTCATGTCACATGAGCATAGGCCCAGACAGTTTGGAGACTGAGCACAGACGACTGTGGGGTGGTAATTAGAGGAGGGTGTGGAGTTGATGGGGAGACAGACAGAGATGGTTCAGTAGCATTCTTAAAGAGCAGGGTAGTGCATCCTAAGGTGTAAGAGAAGATGGGCATTGTGAACACAGGTACGGGAGCATGGTAGAATGAGGACATTAGGTTTGTGAGGATTCTCTCTGGTGGCTTCTGTTTTCTCAGCCTTGATCTGCTCTTTTTCACTCAGGTTGTCTGTGCTCTTGTGGCTTTCAAGTGGTGTCCTTCCATTCCAGAACGTTCTGTTGATTTATGTCTTTGCCACTTGCTCCTCTCTTTTCTTTCTCTCTTCTCTCTTTAGAAACACTGTGTTCATATAGTGGAACTCTAGAGAACATACAGTTCTTTAATTTTGAAGGTTGATTAAAAGGTAGCTTTAGGGTGATGCATCTCCACTGGATCCCCACCTTCTGCTAACACAACACACACACCATTTACATCCGTGTGTGTGTGTGTGTGTGTGTGTGTGTGTGTGTGTGTGTGTGTGTGTAAGGAAACCAAGACAGCTGAAGCTTGAAGTAGCTGGTCACATCACATCCACAATCAGGGAGCAGAGAGCAATGGATACTTACTTTTTCCTTTTTCTCAGCCCAGTACCACAGACTTTAGGAAAGGTGACACCTACCTTTAGGGTTATCTTCTCATCTCAGTCAGCCTAATCAACATAACCCCTCACAGAGCCACAGAGACTAGATGGTCCCTCACTGGTGTGCCTGGAGGTGTGTCTCTTAGGTGACTTCAGATCCTCTGAAGTTTACCGTGAACATGAACCACCCCAGTAGGCAAACAGATGGCCTTTCCTGTGGCATTCTCATAGTGTATCATTATGCTCTGTTCTCATCTTCCATGTGGCTCTTCCTGCCCTGTCTCTTCTTCCCCTTAGCATACCCATCCTTTGGTTGTTACTCTCCTCTTCCTCCTATCCTCCCTGTCCTCTCAGGATCCATGATCTACAATCACATATGGAATACATAACACACACACACACACACACACACACACACCCTTAAATCTAGGTTTGGCACAAGGAGAAAATATAAGTTGCCTTTCTGTGTCTGCCTTATTTTGGTTATATCATGATAGCTTTCATTTCTATGTGTTTTCACATGAATACCATGACTTCTCTTTTCTTAGAGGTGCATACAATTTCACTGCATATTTTTATCAGATTTTCTCTCTCCAGTCATCTGCTAATGGCCACCTAAGCTAGGTAAGAGGTGAGACACTTTTTCAGTGCTGGGGGTTGAACACAGAGCCTCATTTGTGCTAAGCAGACATTAACCCCTGAGTGGAGGGGCCTTGCAGTAGGGATAGAACACACCCAGACACCAAATTATCAGCCCAAAGAGAATATATTACTCTGGAGGGACAAGAGAGGGTTGTCTCTGGGTCATCTATGACAGGATGAGTGGGTGAGTCCTCACTGGACCAGTAGAGCCAAAATACAAATTTTGGTTGCTGGACTTTGGTGTCTTGATAGATGGACCTTGGAGTTTTTAGCACAAGAAAGTGGCCACATAAGGGGATAGACATTAGGGGCTAGCTTTAGGAATGTAATCTAGTAGTTTATCAAGAGAGAGGGAAGGTGGGTGGGCAAGACCTGGCTGTGCCATGTTTGCCATGCTCAGGCCTGTCAGAGAGCCCTTCACTGAGCCGCACACCTAACTGGTGAAATTCTCGGGTCCTCTTTGCTTCACTGTTCACCTCTTAGCTGCTGATCTCACACACCATGGAGTTTCTTACAAGTGTTCCATACGTGTTCTAAAGCTACTCTAAGTTCTAATAATATACAACTATTTAGCACCATTGTTTGCATATCTCAAAGGTACACAGGCAACAACCATATCCCAAGCTAAACTCGTGATCTGCATAAATCATAAAATCACCCGATCCCACGTTGAACTATGATGTATCCCCTACCTTGGTAAGCGCAATATCCATTCAGATGGAGGACTCATCTTTTGTACCTTCCTCCTCTTTTCTATCATAATAGACACATCCCACGTGTCACTAACATGTGCTAACTGGGGCCCTACAAACATTCTGAATTACCTACCTCACCTTCTTTTCTACCACTCACAGATAACAGCAATGCCTATCCAGGGCCCTACATTCACTCTGAACTCTGTTTGTTCTGCACATGCAGGCAGAATGAATTTGATCCTGTCAGCCGCCCCTGCCCCCAAGCCAAGCACACTCAGTGGCTCAATATTACTCTTGTAAGAAAAAATGGCTCTTAGATCTTAAATCTTATGGTGCCCTGTAAGAGATGAAGCCTCTGGCATGGTCTCAGTTGTATTTGTGGCCTTATGGCACAGCATGCTGGTCATTTAATTCTGTGACAGGTTCTTGGCATTGGGACAAAGCCATTTCCTCTGTCTGGGAAGTCTAATACCCTGCCCCATTGCTCAGCTACTCTTCTCTCCTGGCCCCATCCTGCCTTGGCAACCATTTCCACAAAGATGCCTTCTCTGACTCAGTTAAGCCAGTCTGTGCTTTCTACGTGACAATTTCGCTCATGTGCTGCTGCCTTGGGTGGTTCTTGTTTTGCAGTAGCTCCTATGAAATTTAGCCTCTGAACTACACCCCACACAGAGCATGTGCCAAGTACATGTTAGCTGAAGGAGTGCATAATCAGTATTTGCATTTTTTTCCTATAACTCCAACATGGGCAGTTTAAACTTTAAGCAATATTATGATCTATTCTTTAACTGCACTGAGAGGGTGTCAAGAAGAGTGTACTTAAGATGCCTGTGTGAGAGAACCTCAATACAGTAGTTTGGGGTTGGTGAAAGGGATAAGCAGGTAAAGGTGATTGCTGTCAAACCTGGCTATGTGAGTTTGACCCCCAATACCCACATAAAAGTGAAAGAAAAAGCAATTTCACAAAATTGTCCCTGACCTCTACATGAACACAACACATACACAAAAGTAAACAACAAAGAAACTAAAACTCATACTTTTGCAATTTTAGACTCTATTTTCACATCTAAAAGAAGCAAATCCCATGTTCTTTTACATATGTGATCACTCTCAAAGTCTGTAATTTTGGGAGTTTACAGAATATGCTATTTTATTTTTTTCTGTCAATTCCAATTTTTATTGATACCTGTCTGAGAACAGGGTCAAGGAAATGAAAACTTCACTAAAGTACAAAGATGATCATCATACAATTCATAATAAGCCCCAAAACCTGTCAACAGTTCTGTTAGGCAGGGTTTTTAGTTCTTAGCAAACAATTGTAAGTGCAGCTAATATAATCCGAAGAGGAATGTATTTCTTATTGAAGCTGGTGTGGTGGTACTACCTGCAATCCCAGCATTTGTGAGGCAGAGGCAGGAGCACCAGGAATCCAAGACCAGCTTAGACCACATGTGACAGAAAAACAAATATTAATTTGTTAAAATAAAATAATAAAAAGGACAGCTTTTAGGATTTCCAGAAAGATAAGAAAACTCAGTTTGAAAACGGAGCTTGGGTGGAGGAGGGAGGGAGCATCGTGAACACTTTGGGCCCCTGGAGTCTGTTGGGCATGGGCATCACTACTACCCTGTCTGTCCACACTGACTGTCACCTGGCTGCTCTTGGAAGCTGATGTCACTGTGGTTTTGCCGCTGAGGTCTGATGGCGCCCTACCATCGTACTTCTTTAGGTCTAAAGAACTACAAGCCCTGACACATTCTGGAGAATGTATTTTATAGCAACAGTGAATTTATCTCTTCTCTAGCTTCAAGGAGGCTAGGGAGCAAGGGTTTGGACTCTTAATTGCTATGGAGAGAGGAGAGACTTCATGTTGGGAGAGGGGCAGGATTCCACATCCATCCAGACAGAATTGGATGTGGGGTAGTAGAAGGAGGTTATTATAAAAATATATTTTATGCATTATAAAAGTCTCGAAGAATAAGTAAAATACAATACAAAAAAAAAAAAAAAAAAAAAAAAAACAAGCAAAGGACAGATGATAAGCCTGACTCCTCCATTCTGAAGCGGAGTTGACAGCGATCCAGCAAGCACTGATGCCTCAACCAAACATGGTGGCCTTAGCCAGGAGACAGTGGCCATGTCAGCTCACTCTAGCCTCCCACACAGACAATGTGGCCAGGATCACTAGGCTTGGCAACTGTGCGGAGGAAGGAGTTGACAGTTCTACAATGTACTCTAAGGTTAAATTGTCATGCTCTACTTGAAAATATATACAATTTTAAAAATAATCCTTAGAAACAAGAATTAATCATGCAGAAGGAAAAGTAGGCTTGACCAGTGCACAGTAGCAAAGATCATCATGTAGTAAAATAGTGTAAATATTTAAAATGTGAGCTTCCCCTCTGTGTACGTACTAGTACATGCACTACACATTAGATGTAACTATGAGCGTGTTGTGTCATTAGTTATCGTGGTATGCGGCCGTCTGTCAGAAGGCGGTAGGTTGCTTCTTCCTGTGCTATTATGGACACTGTTCTGCAGAATACAGTTAGAAATATCTGTTCTGGTCCCTGCTTTGAATTCTTTACTGAGATGTGGAACTGCTCGACCAAATTCTATCTTTAATTTTTTTTTATGGTCTACTCCGTAGTTTTTTCACAGTGAACAACTTCATATCCCCAACAGCAATGTCCAGGGTTCAAATTTCTTCACAACCTGCCCAATAGGTTGTTATTGCTTTTGTTTTGTTTTTCTCCAAATAAGAGCCATTTTAATAGCCATGAGATGGTATCACATTATGGTCTTAACTTGCATTTCCATAATGACTAGTGGTTGAGCATCTTTCTGGTACTCACTGGCCATGGTATGACTCTGGAAGAATTACCATGTAAATTCTTTGTCTGGTTTTAAAAGTCAAGTTGCTTTTTTTGTTGTTGAGTTCCTTTGGTGTTTGCAATCATATATTTTTCTCATCAATTTATCTTCTAATGACTTTGAGAACATAAAAAATAAGTAAATACAAGGAAGGCCAGTTAGTCTAAAGTGGTGTTCAGTTTAGTGATACAGTCATTACATCTGTCTACGTAAGCAAGGCAGTTCCGGACTGCCCAACAGATGGTACAGAAAGCATGAGCTTTGTTGATAGAATCACAACACATTCCATTCAATTAAAACTCCCACTTAGCAGATGCCTCAACAGTTGGTGTCCTCTGAAGCTAATCTGCAGTGCAGACATTAGTCTTTGATAGTCATCTGTAATGTGCTTGGGTCTGTAAAACTTGAGGCGTCTGTTAAAGTACTATGCTGTAGTTTTAGGAAAACAGAAGAGTTATGTAGGTGGCTGGATGGACAGAATCTTCATCTCTGATAATAAGGCACTATAGAGGGTAGGTTGTTTATAAACAGAAAAGATTTGGAAATGTAAGTTTCCTCATGAGCAGAAACAATGTACACTTAAATGACTTAGCTATAGATTGCAACACATTAATATTAATGGAAAGTATTATAAAGTATTTTTGGTCTCACAAATCTCATTAGAATAAAGACCTACTCACCCTTTAAAAAGAATTGACTGTCAGATTTTTTGAAAACTCAGCAGCTATTTATCAGAGTGGGTAAAGAGTTCCACGCATCTGTGACTGCTTAAGCAATTTTATTCCGTTGTTTACATTATTATTCCCTGTTAGAGTGAGAAGGGGGTCTCAAAACATTTCATCCCATAAAATCAGACCAAGTCCTTTAGAAATTAGAAATTTCCCTTTGTGCAAATCATGGAGCAGTCTGTGAGGGAAGGCTGGAGAGGAAAGAGGGCAGGGGCGGAACATGGCACGGGGATGCAGACAGGCTGTCTGATCTGAGTTTCCTGTCCCATTGCTGTTCCTGGAAAACACTTGCCATTGCCAGCTCTCCACAAGTCTGGAGCAGATCATGGACCTACCAGCATCTCTCTCTCCTCTCCATCCCCAGTTCAGTTCCTTACTTGATCACCACAGGTAAGACAAGTTCTCTGCCTACCTTACCACACAAGATGGTAATAACTGAACTTTAAAAAATCTTGCTGTCATCTGTATCTTTCTTGCGTTAAATTATTTTATTTTATTGACACATGGTCTCCCATAGTCCAGGCTGGCCTCAAACTCGCTAGGTAGAAAAGATGACTGTGAGTTTTGATCCTCCTGCCTCTGTCTCCTGAATTCTTCCATTACAGACGTGTACCATCCTACTCATTTTATGCAGTACTGGGGATCAAACCCAGGGGCTTCAAGCATGCTAAGTAAGCACTTTACCAGCTGAGCCACATCTCCAGCCTGGGGTCAGTATTGCTTTAAATCATTATTATCTAGGACTTAGAGACTTTTACTAGACACTTACTAAGTAAGAGAATTCACTTCTAGTATTAAAGCTGCCTCTCTCAGTCTTCCTTTTAAATATCAGAGAACACTGCTTCCTACCCCCAAACAACAGAAAAACTCAAAACAGTGGAGCCTTGTATAGCACTGGATATGCGCTGCCTTAGTAATACACAGGTGTTTTTCACCAGCCACATGATACAACCATGCTTGTAGGTCCATCGAGTATAAGGGAAAGGAATTTCTTCATTGATTTCACCTCTAAAATCTGAAATAAACAGTTTACCTCTCAAAGAAACTTAGACAACCCCAAAAGTGTAGCATTTGAACCATAAATTGGGTTACCTCACAGAAGGATGGATTTCATGAACTGGCCATTTCAGACTGAAAATTTATTTCAAGTTTCAGAAGTGTCTTGGTCATGCCCTGATGATACACATTCTGTCATGCAGTTAAAGGACAGAACAGGTATGTAAGATATATTCATAACTACAGAAGTCATGGGATACTGGTAAATTCACTGCGTCTTCAAAGGAAAAAGAAAGAAAACTTTCTTTTGTGATGTAACTGCTCCATACACAATCTCATAGCACCTCGCAGGCAGCACTGGAGGCCAGAGCGAGCAAGTCTCACGGTGCACTCGGCTCTGCCCTTGCTTGGGCTATAGGTAAGCAACACAACACGGATCTGCTGGAGAAAAGAGTGACTTCCTATTCCGTGTAGACTACGTTTCTTCAGTTTGGAAATGCTCCAGAGAAACAGGGAGAAAGTATCTAATCACGCAATGATGAAAAAGGTAGAACTGGCTGACTCCAATAATAACACAACCCAAAGATTTGATTTTAGAAGGCAATTAAAGGTAAATAAAAGAAGTACTGCAGATAACTCTAAGAGAGAGAGAGAGAGAGAGAGAGAGAGAGGTCTGTGTGTGTGAGAGAGGTGTGTGTGTGTGAGAGAGGTATGTGTGTATGAAAGAGGTGTGTGTATTAGAAAGAGGTGTATGTGTGAGAGAGGCGTGTGTGTAAGAGGTGTGTGTGTATGAGAGAGGTGTGTGGGTCTGAGAGAGAGGTGTGTGTGAGAGAGGTGTGTGTGAGAGAGAGGTGTGTTTGTGTGAGAGAGAGGTGTGTGTGTGAGAGGTGTGTGTGTGAGAGTGTGTGTGTGTATGAGAGAGGTGTGTGTGTGAGAGAGAGGTGTGTGTGTGAGTTGTGTGTAAGAGAGAGGTGTGTGTGTGAGAGAGAGGTGTGTGGGTCTGAGAGAGAGGTGTGTGTGAGAGAGAGGTGTGTGGGTCTGAGAGAGAGGTGTGTGTGAGAGAGAGGTGTGGGAGGGAGAAAAAGAGATGTGTGAGAAAGAGAAGTACGTGTGTGTGAAAGGTATGTGTGAAAGAGGTGTGTGTGTGTGAGAGAAAGAAAGAAAGACAACTGTCTCTGTGTGTGTGTTTTTGTGTGTGTGTGTGTGTGTGTGTGTGTGTGTGTATAACAGGACTATGGGAAGGGGGAGAGGCAGGAGAGGGAGCACAATAAACCAACAATATACACTTGAATGGAACAGTTTTAATGCGGTGGACGATTACTTTGCTGCTCTCTGATCTCAGTGAACTGAGTTCAGAGATGAGGAAATGGTCGAATACACACTGACAAGCCTCAGTCAAACTCTCCCATTCCAGGTGTTTGCTAAAATACACTCAAGAATGGACAGTGACTCAGCTCTGGCTTGAGAAACAAGACATGAAGAGCAATGAGGGACCTGTAGGGAATGTCCTTCTGTTCCAAGGAGCTCTTGACATGCCCCTTTGGGGACAGCACCTTGAGTGGTTGTGGTAACTGGAGTCACTACAACCACCAACCAGAAGATGGAGCCAACTCTGAGGGAGGTGGAGCTGAGGGATGGAAGAGCCTAATCAATCACCCTGGAACCATCCTCTCTCTGGATTTCCTGTGACTATTGATGAATTGTCCTATGTCCTACCACCAGTCCAGCAGAGACGATGCTTCTGTGGATTGAAGCTGAGCACATCAAATTGCTTTAATTAATTATATTTTCCCCCAAATTGCTTTGAGCTACATATATAATTCAGAAGCACTGTCTCTTCCAGGTAGCGTTTTCTGTCTCTTTTAAGAAGCATCATAACCCTATTTAATCTTTCCTTGAAAATGTATCAGGACTTGAAGTTGCCTTAGAAAATCAGAAAAAAAAAGAAAGAAAGAAAAGCAACGGCTGTTCTTAATTTGGATCTCCTCTACAAGGCAGGTGACCGGAAGGGGCGCCATACTTAGGGAACCATTTCCGCTTTAGCTTCCACACTGATTTGTGGAGCACTGTTGTGCAAGGACTTTATTTACTCATCTTTTCAACAACCAGAGCCCTGGGTTTGGTCTTTAGTAAGAGAGTGCACACTTGTGATGGTTAATTTTGTCAGACTGATGTGATGTGGTAAGAGAATCTCAATTAGTTAAGTAGCAAGCGTGCATGTATTCATCTCTCTGTGCTTGACTGTGAGTCGTGATTTTAAGTTCATTCCACATTGACATTCTTATTACAGTGCTACCTAGAGTTATGAGCTAAAGTAAATGCTCGCATCAATATACTTTGTTACAGCATCAGAAACGCCACTGGGACAGCACTTTAGAAATGCCGGGCACCTTCCTCTGCCCAAGGAAGAGTCATCTTGATTCATCTAAGCCCACCACAATGCCACTGTCCTTGCCAATGAAAGATGAGGGATGAGCAAGTCTGTAAGTCTGAATTCTGACTGTTTGGGAAGTTTCCCTCCTTCACAGAAAGATGTACAAAGAGCTTTTCCCGTGTACTGAAGAGCTGTCATCATCCTGCCGTCAAAACCCAACAGGGAGCACAAAGTGCACAGGGAGACAAAGGGTGCCTGCCTCACCTTGACATTGGCAAGGAGCAGGGACACAAAGAAACAGTTGCCCTACCCTGGAATTTCTGTGCCCTTAGTAAAAGCTGAATTAGGCCTTCTGCTGGTTATGCTGGAATGACACCAACTCAGCACTTATCCTAAACTGCTGTGGGCTGAGCGTACCTGGGCCTCTCCGTCTGTCCAAGCCGGTTAAGGAGAAGCAGCGGGATGCTTTTACTTCCTATCTTTATAAGCGGCTTGGCAGGATGAAGTTATTCTAAAAGAGACACTTGTGCTTGCCCTTTGGCGATCTGGCTGTATAGACAATGAATTCCAAGACAGTGGAATGTCCCAAGAAACCTCATGGCGGGGGGAAGGAAGAGACTGCTGCCTGGCATTAGCCAGGGGAGGAGCTTGTGTTTGGGGACAAAATGTCATACCTTCTGACAGATGTCAGACCACCTCATAGGAGAGACTGGAGCCCAGTAATGATGGTCAGGACCTCAGCTTGACCAAGATTGCTTAGTTACACATAATTCTTGTTCTCTAAATTAAACTTAAGCCTTCTCTCTGGACCCCAAAGATGGACACCTGGTGAAGTAGATTTAGTCAATGTGTCCATGTTGACTAAATCTACTTCACCAGCACCTGCTTCCTGAGCTATTGAGGATGGCTGGGTAGGTCTAGCTTATTAGGGTTGTGGGTTATGGAGGGGGAGGCCTTGGCCCTAACAAGTCTGATAACAGTCTCTCTCCATGTACAGTGTGCACAGAAGACTAGCTTTATGGAATTTTACCGAAGACCAGATGGCTACTGACTGACTTTAAGGTATCAGGCACGATTAATGACTAAGCCAGATGTTTTATGTATCTAGCACAAATTAGCTATAGATTGTTAAATCAATCAGTTTAAAACTTGAGCCAGGGATTATTTAAAATAAAAAAGGTGCAGGTTCACAGTCCCAGCCCTCAGGGACTCTGTGGCAGAAGGGTTAGGAGCTTGAGTCCAGCCTAGGTTACAATAGATTTGGTTTCAATACCCAGTACCCACCACACTGATTTGGTTTGATTCAGTCAAGTAAAATGCCAAGAGCTAGCTTTAAGTAAAAACAGCTTACTTTTTTTGCCTCATCTTCACAAACAGAAAATACTTTAAGTATTACTAGGGTTTTTTAAAAGTCTAATGGTGGTGAGCAAAGGTAACTTGCAAGCCAGACAACCTGTGCTCTATCTCTGGAAACCACAGTGAAGGCAGAGAATTGGCCCAAGCACACTGATGATGATGATGAAGAAGAAGGAAGAAGAGGAGGAGGAGAAGGAGAAGAGGAAGGAGAGGACAGAGAGGAGGGAGAGGAGGAAGAAGAAGAGGAGGAAAAAAGAGGAAGAAGAGGAAGAAGGAGGAGGAGAAGAAGAAAAGGAAGGCGAAGGGAAAATGGAAGGGGAAGGGAAAAGGGAAGGGGAAGGGAAAAGGGTGTTCCGCGCGCGCCTCTCGTGTCCCCTTCGCCCACGAACAAGGACACGGAGGCAGTGATCGGGTATTACTACAAACGAGGCTTTACTTGTAACAGCAGAAGCGGAAAGACTGCAGAAGGGCCAAAGACAGGAAGAGGCACAGTTTAAATACACCCTAGAGTGACGTCTTCACTTCTGATTGGCTGTTCACTCATTACCCATAATATGCCCCGGGTTGGGCAGTGACTTTTGGCTCGCTTTTGCCTTTTTGCACCTGCACAGTTAGTTATTTACTTGTGGAGGACACGATGCCCGCGCCATCTTGGAATGGCGCATATATCACCGCTGACCACGGCTTCCTACAAAAGGGAAGGGAGAAGGGGAGGGGAGGGGGAGAGGGAGGAAGAGGAGGAGGAGGAGGAGGAGAAGGAGGAGGAGGAGAGAAAGAAGAAGAAGAATTCTTTTAAATCCTATAGAAGTGTGGTAAGATAAAGTGCTTCCAGGTTTCTTGGGAAAAAAAAAAAGGCACTGGCCACTAATCAGCATTTGAAAGGTGGATCACTGTGAGTAAAAGTCTAACTTGGACCCCATAAAGAGATTCTGTTTCCAAATTTTAAAAGTCTCTTTATTAATGTAGGTCAATTTATGGTTTATTTTTTTTGTTAGAATATAGAATTTAAGACCCCAAAATGATTATATTTATCTGATCTATTGTATATATTATGTTTGTCTATATTATCTATAATATATATTATTGCATACAAAATTATTGTAATTTTCTCTCATTACAATATAGAAAGTTATTACATTTTGCTATCATACTATTACAAAGAATAATGCGTTTATTATCTTGTTACATGTGAAGAATGTAGAAAACCATTTTCCATAATTTTCCAACAAATACTATCTACATTTTATTGAGTAATAATTTATGGACAATAAGAGAATATTGTATGTTTTTTTTTTTCAGGGGAGAGTACGAACGCAGTCCCCCACTACCACAAATTATGCAGTCGAGTTTCCCACATTTGGGGAAATCGCAGGGGTCAGCACATCCGGAGTGCAATGGATAAGCCTCGCCCTGGGAAAACCACCTTCGTGATCATGGTATCTCCCCTGCCAGCTAAGTATATATTGTATGTTTTTATACTTATTTGATTTAGTTCTTTAATGAGAGAACACATGGAAGGGCACATAAATAATCCTATATTTTGAAAGCTAGAGAGAATTTTTTGTTACTGCTGTGATGGTCTATCTTGACAATTTTACAGAATTTGGAATTGCTATGGGAACAAATCACTGAGGACAGCAGAGAGATTTTCCTAGATTAAGTTAATTGAGGTGAGATGATCTACCCTAAGTGGGGGTGGCATCATGCCACAGGCTGAATCCCAGACTGAACAAAAAGGAGGAAAGGAGCTGGGTAGCAACAGTTGTCACTCCCCTCTTCCTGCCTCTGGAAACAACATGAGTTGCTGCCCCCCCCCCATGCGACATCTGGTCAAACAGGAGGCTTCTCTGTGGCTTCCTCCCCATGACAGACTGTAGCCTCAGACTTGCAGCAGAATCAGCTCGTCCTTTCATCCCTCGCTATCATCCAGTGTCCTGTCCTAGCAACAAGAAAAGTCACTAAGGAAGCGTGAGTGTCCTGCTTGTTTGAAGCCTCTTGCTGGTTTTCAAGACAACCTGTTCTAGAAAAGATAATAAGGAGAGGAAGGTCCAAGTTATCATCTCCTTAATGAAGCCTGTGCTCATGTTCAAGTACAAGTAATCTGTGTAGCGATTTTCTCCCTGGAGTCTGTTGTCAATGAAACATAAAAGAGGGAAATGCACTCACATGGAACTTCTCCAGTCCCCGGCCTTTATGTTCTGTATTCTTTAGTCCATTTGTTAAAAAAAAAAAAATTAAATTTCAACTTTAAATAGGGAAGGAAGTGAAGAAGCTTGTTCTAAAGCTTTAGTCATGAATATGACTCTCACCTTAATGTCTGACAGCTGAAACGAGTTCAAAATTGCTATAATGAAATAGTTAACATTTTCTTCTCTCCAAGTTTCTTATCCATTTAATATGTAAGAAGAAAAGAAAGACCTCTCCACAATACATTACAGACACTTATGTAATGTGGTTGTTTTTTTTTTTTTAGAACTTGCACATGTAGTCTCTCTTGAGTTTCCTAATAAGTTTGTGAAGAACAAGATTCACAGTTTCAAGCAAGATAGCAACTAACACAGATCCCAGACTCTGCCCCCTAAGCTGGTCCCATCCCAGTACAGCCATGCCTAAGGGGTAGTAAAAAGATTGGTGATGTCAACCATGTTCAGAGATCAATATGAGGGTAAGAGGTGCTCTCCTTGTGTTAGAGGTTGCTCAGGTCTGGGGATAGGGAACAGTTTTAAGACAGCACCCATGTCACTGATGAGAGGTGGGTTAAAAAAGATCTCTCACTGGGTTGCTTCTTTCTCTCTGAGTTCAGTGAACAAAGTCTGCAGTGCTAACTCTGGGATGGTGTAAGATCAGAACAATATAGAAATCTGTCACTCTGACTTGCAGGAATATCTCTTGTGTTAAAGTCTAAGTAAGCAATACCCCCAGTAGCAACAACAATAGCAGTAAGACTCATGGCTTCAACAGCAATATGGAGATACCTCAGTGAAAAACAAGAAACTTGCAGAGTTTTTCGTTTGTATGGGGTAGGGAGATAAGAGTTGGTGATTCAAAGATTAATAACATTTAAACTTAGACGAAAAAAATAAACTTAACTATTGGTCTTATAAGAAAAACATATCAGATATTAAAATCAAATCTTCCTCTCCTCTCCCTCCTTGTCCCCTGAGGCAGTCAGAGAGCGATGGTTCTGCTCCTCACTGGTGGCAGGGTTTAGGAGAGTGGGCTCTTCACTTTACCTGGGCAACACAGTAGAGTTGAGAAGACAAGAAGGGTAAGCCAGTACCTAAGGTATGAGAGTGGGAGAGCTGACCCTGCCCCTTGCCAGCTGCAGCATTGGTTGAACTAGCCAGGGCAGTGCTGGAGAGCTCGACCTGGCAGTGTGGGTGCCGTAGAGCTGGCGGGGCTGACCAACTCAGCTACCACCCAGACCCAGATCCAGGGCTTTGAGTTGTCCCACACCAACATCTACCAGATCGACGAACTGTTGGAGCACATGAAAGGACCTGTCCTGTAGATCCAAAGCTGCAGGGTGTCAATGACACAGTACAACAACAGAATAACAAAAAGGAGTCCCCGTGAGAATCCAGTATTGATAGCATAGCAGAAGCCAGAGGCTGAGAAGCGGACCAATGACTCATCGCAACAAACATTTGCAAGTAAAGATGTGTGGGCAAAAGGGTGTGCTGTGGGCACATTGTGACACACTGCAGCTACCATAACAGGATGTTTTCTGTGTTTTATTTTGGTTTTTTGTTCTGTTTTGTTCTTATTCTCTGTTGGTGGACTGGGGAGGTTCCAAGGGCAGAGGGTAGATACTAAGGGATAGGAGATGAATAGAACTGGGGTACATGATGTGAAATTCACAAGGGATCAATAAAAAGTTCAAAACCTTTAAAGTTGCAAAGTTACCTGTGATAGTTTTAATTGTCACTGGAAATAATCTAGAATCACCTGAAAGATGGACCTCCAAGAATGTAGGAATGTCTGGAAAGGATTATCTTAATTATGTTAATTAATTTGGGAAGACCTGTCCATATGGGTGGCACCATTCCCGGTGCTCTGGATCCTGAACTGCATAAAAATAAAGAAAGTGAATGAGAACTATCAAGTATGCCTTAATCTACTGTTTTCTGTTATTAACTGTGGCTATGCCCAATTCTCAAAAGCTCCTGCCTCTGTGACTTTCCAGCAACAGTGGTCTGTAACCTGGACTATAGACAAAACTCTCTCCCTTAAGTTACTTTTGTTACTTTTATTACAGCAACAGGAAAGTTAACTAAGACATGACCTTAAAAGCATTAAGATTATCCCACGGAAGCTAGGAATGTGAAGAAAAAGTACACAGTGAAAACTAAACAGGGAGCAAAGATACAAATGAGCTCCTTTGTTACACTTTTTACAATAAGTAAAAATGGGTTAAATTCACTGATAAAGTGCTGAGACCCTCAGATGGATAACAAAGTGTGTGTCAGCACTATATAATTCAGAGGTATAACTCATCGAGCCCAAAGGTGTAAAGAGCAGTTCATAATAAAAAAAAAAGTAAGAGGAAAACATCAAACAATGGAAATCAGAGTCATCAGTCTTAGTAGACAAAAGACGATTGTAACTTACAGGACAGCTCTACATGAGCTAAAGGGAGAGAAGGAGAAGAGAATGCACTGGATATATTTGCTTTTATTTACATTAAGGTGAAATTCAAAGTAACACTTTGTGTGTGTCAGAGTTTACAAAGTTTAACACTTCCCAGCCCACAAAATAGTATCAGTACATTTGAAATAATCACCATCACAATTAATTTTCTTTCTGGTTTCACTGCTATCAACATGGAAGAAAAAAAGAAAAGAAAGAAGAACAAAAATCCTCTTTAGTACTTTCATGTCTCACAACTGAAAATATCTATTTAACCCTTTATTTCAAGAATAAGTAAAAAAAAAAATAAATAAAAGCTGGTTAAACAAAATTTCCAACATAGATAATAAAAGTGTTATATGCCAATCCATAGTAAGTAGTTAAAATAATACTTGGAAGAAAACTACAGAACTGAATTGATTTGTCAAGAAAAAAAAGTAGCAGCGATTGGGCTAGGGAGACAGTTCAGGGGTCAGAGCAGTTGTGGCTCAAGCATGAGAACCTAGGTTCAAATCCCCAGCGTCCATGTAAAAGGCCCACATGGCCACCTGTCAAGAGAATCTCAGTGCACTGCTGGTTGCCAGTAATGAGAAAGACTTTCCAAGAAAAACAGTAGGCAGTGATGGAGTGGCGAAGGCCACAGTCTATAATAACAGGAGGCAGGACAAAAGACAAGTTGTAGAGACTCCAGACTTCACAGAGTCCTCCCTTGGGAACAAATAGAATTTACAAAAGTCGACTTAAATTCTGTTTCACTTAAAAACAAAAACAAACAAACAAAAAAAAACAAGACAAAATAATAACAACAACCCAAGCAAACAAAAGAACACACCTCAGATTCTTAATATAGAACCCAAACTTACTCTCACAGGAAGCCTGTGGTGAAACTCTCTTCAAAATATTATAATCCAATCTCTAGAGGTTATATTTCATGGTGTCAGGTGTTTTGTGGATTGATTTGACACAGAACAGGAAGACTTGTCATCCCATCACTCCCTCCGTGTGTATTTGTTGTAACTGGATCATCTTCAGTACGGCTTTCCGAGGGCTTCTAGAAAGAAAGACCAGCATGACGTAGATGCAAAAGCAGTTAGAACAAGTATGGTGGCGTGTGTTTAATTCCAGAGTTATGGAGCCAGAGGCTAGGCAAATCTCTGAGTTTTAGGTCTCAAGTTCCAGGATAGTTAAAACTGAACTGTCTTGAAAAACCAAAACCAACCAACCAAATAAAGGAAAGCTGGGATTTTACCATGTGAAGTCCCACCCTGTTCCTCACAGATTCAGCTAAAGCCTGGGACTTCATCAGGATACACAATCTTCTTGTCTTTACCTCCAATTGCCTATGACCCTAAGGTAAGCAATCTTTCTTTGTTTTTGTTTTTGTTTTTAAACCCTAGAATTTGATACACCTTTAAGAGACTTGATACTGGTTTTATGTGAAGGTCCTTTATTCACTTGGACTTGAGCTTTTTACAAAGGGATAAGAATGGATTGATTTGCATTCTTCTACATGCTGACCTCCAGTTGAACCAGCACCATTTGTTGAAAATGCTGTCCTTTTTTCACAGGACTGTTTTGGTTTCAGCTCCTTTGTCAAAGATCAAGTGACCATAGGTGTGTGGGTTCATTTATGGGTCTTCAATTCTGTTACATTGATCTTCCTGACTGTCTCCTTACCAGTACCATGCAGTTTTTATCACTACTGCTCTGTGGTTCAGTTTGAGGTCAGGGATGGTGACTCCCCCAGAAGTTCTTTTATTGTTGAGAATAGTTCTTGCTATCCTGTTTTTTTGTTTTTTGTTATTCCAAATGAATTTGAAAATTGCTCTTTCTATCTCTATAAAGAATTGATTTGGAATTTTGTGGGGATTGCATTGAATCTGTAGATTGCTTTTGGCAAGATGGCCGTTTTTACTAAATTAATCCTGCCAATCCACGAGCATGGGAGGTCTTGCCATATTCTGAGATCTTTGATTTCTTTCTTTAGAAACTTGAAGTTCTTGTCATACAGATCTTTCATTTGCTTGGTTAGACACTGAAACTGATAGAAGAGAAGGTGGGGAAGACCCTCGAATACCTAGGCACAGGGGAAAAGTTCCTGAACAGAATACCAATGGCTTATGTTCTAAGATCAAGAATTGACAAATGGGACCTCATAAAATTGCAAAGCTTCTGTAAGGCAAAGGACACTGTCAATAGGACAAAATGGCAACTAACAGATTGGGAAAAGATCATTACCAATCCTATATTCAATAGAGGGCTAATATCCAATATATACAAAGAACTCAAAAAAATTTGACTCCAGAAAAACAAATAACCCTATTAAAAATGGGGTACAGAGCTAAACAAGGAATTCTCAACTGAGGAAACTCGAATGGCCGAGAAGCACCTTAAGAAATGCTCAACATCCTTAGTCATCAGGGAAATGCAAATCAAAACAACCCTGAGATACCACCTTACACCAGTCAGAATGACTAAGATTAAAAACTCAGGTGATAGTAGATGCTGGCGAGAATGTGGAGAAAGAGGAACACTCCTCCATTGTTGCAACTAGCATTGCAAACTCGTACAACCACTCTGGAAATCAGTCTGGCGGTTCCTCAGAAAATTGGACATAGCATTATCTGAAGATCCAGCTATACCACTCCCGGGCATATACCCAGAAGATGCTCCAACATATAACAAGAACATATGCTCCACTATGTTCATAGCAGCCTTATTTATGATAGCCAGAAGCTGGAAACAACCCAGATGTCCTTCGACAGAGGAATGGATACAAAAAATGTGGTATATTTACACAATGGAATATTACTCAGCTATTAAAAATAATGAATTTGAGAAAATCTTAGGTAAATGGATGGAACTAGAAAATATCATCCAGAGTGAGGTAACCCAATCACAAAAGAACACACATGATATTTACTCACTGATAAGTGCATATTAGCCCCAAAGCTTGAAATAGCCAAGATTCAACTCACAAATTACATGAAGCTCATGAAAAAGGAAGACCAAGTGTGAGTGCCTCGTTCCTACTTAGAAGGAGTAACAAAATACTCAATTAAGCAAATATGGAGACAAAGTGTGGGACAGAAACTGAAGGAGGGGCCGTCTGAAGACCATTCCACCTGGGTATCCATCCCATGTGCAGTCACCAAAGGTAGACTGATGTGGATGTCAGGAAGTGCATGACAAGAGCCTGATTTATCTGTCTCCTTAGAGGTCTGCCAGAGTCTGACATATTCAGAGGAGAATGCTCACAGCTAACCATTGAACTGATCAAGGGGTTCCCAATGGAGGAGTTAGAGAGAAGACTGAAGGAGCTGAAAGGGTTTGTGGCCCCATGAGGAGAGCAACAATACCAACCAACCAGAGCTCCCAGGGTTTAAGCCACCAGCCTGGGAGCACATAGGGAGGGACCCATGACTCCAGCTGTATATGTAGGGGAGGATGGCCTTGTCGGGCATAGGTGGGAAAGGAGATCCTTGGTCCCATGAAGGCTGGAAACTGAGTGTGGGGAAATTCAAGGGTGGAGAGGTGGAAGTGGGGGGGGGTAGGTAGGGGCATATCCTCATAGAAGCAGGAGGAGTGGGGATGGGATAGGGGGAATGGGAGGGGGGAATGGGGTAAGGGGATAAAATCTGAAGTGTAAATATAATATCCAATTAAAAAAAAGACTTGATACTGAGGAAATTAAGGGAACCTCGCCACCTGGTGGCACTCATGGTGTGTGACATGAAAGTGGCCCCTTTTGGTCTGAAAAGAAGCTTTTGCTTAGACACTTCTGCTCCAAAGCAGCAGAGCTGACCTCTCCCCTGAGATCATTGTCTTTGTGCTTGCCTAGGTCCCCAGTCTGAGTAAGCCATGTGGCAGGTTTGTCTTAGTCTTAAGTCAGATGTTTTGTTGGGCTGGAACTCAATAAGAAAAGAACCCCCTCCCCCACCCCAGATTGATTTCCTTTTAACAATAACAGATAAGTATTCATGCCTTTTAAAAAAGAACTTACGCTGGGCAGTGGTGGCGCACACCTTTAATCCCAGCACTTGGGAGGCAGAGGCAGGTGGATTTCTGAGTTCGAGGCCAGCCTGGCCTACAGAGTGAATTCCAGGACAGCCAAGGCTACAGAGAGAAGCCTTGTCTCAAAACAAAACAAAACAAAACCAAAAACAAAAACGAAAGAAAGAAAAGAACTTACGATTGCCCAGGAAGTTATCAGTTTAGAATATTCTCTCCACTGTTGCTTTCTGCATCTTAGGCTTTAGATTCTAGCAGAAGAAAGAATATTTAGAAGTACTTGTTTAAACAAGTCATGGATTTAATGTTTCACATGATTTGTCTGGGTATGTTGCATTCTTAAATATTTAATTTCTAAATCACAGCATTTGACATTTTGGCAAATATGTGTCCTGCTGGGTGCCTGCTAATTAAAAAAAAAAATTAAAATGCACACACGGAAGATCTCTGAGCGTCACTCCAAGATTGGGGTCCTGTTGGATCGTGTTTGACTCCAGGCATGAGTATTATAAACTGTTCCACAGGAGATTCCAGTATAGAGGGACCAACAGGAACAGCACATAAAGAATGTGTGTGTTCAACACAAAACTTAGAAATTAGACACCATTTTACTTTCCAGCCTGGCAAACAAGAGGAAGTGGTGTGAATTTATCCTTCAGTGATGGCTTGGGGACCAGGAATTAAAAGAGCAGTCAATTGTTTCTGCCATTTAAAACCTTAAGGCTGCATTCACGGTGCCGCTCAGTGTGGGGCACATGCCTACTGGGTGCAAGACCCTGGGTTTAGTTCTTAGCCCTGCTGTGACTGTGTGTGTGTGTGTGTGTGTGTGTGTGTGTGTGTGTGTGTGTGTGCCACTGTGCATGTGTGGAGGTCAGAGGACATCTTGGAGGAGTGGGGTCTCTCCTTCCACTAAGGAAGCCCAAGGATCAAATTCAGGTTGTCAAGTGCCTTTCCCTTCCACTGTGAGCTTTCAAATGCTCTCCATTACTTCTCATGGTGTTTCCCATGTGATCATTATGTTCATTATTAATTAATACATTCATTAATTTATGTAGACATGACATGCAAGTACTTTACTAAGTACTAGGGCTATAATTCTGGGCAAGATTTTTATTATTACGCTGCATTTTAGTATCAAAATGTTTCTACTCTGGTGAGAGGAGGTATTCGAGTGCTTATATTCAAGTGGTAGCTGGGACGTCGATTTGCTAGTTTATAAGGGCTTGAGTCATAAAAAAATAAGAAGGGGTATCAGAAGTGACAGCTAGCCATACTCTTACATTCAAATAAGCTTTTTAAAAAAAACACTTATTTTTGCGTATGGATATTTTGTCAGACTGTAGGTCTGTATCATGTGCATGTATTGCCTACAAAGGCCAGAAAGCCAGATCCCTTGGAACTGGAGTTACAGTTATTAACTATCACATCAGGGCTGAGAATTGAACCTGGGTCCTCTGGAAGTGCTGTTCTCCTATGAGCCATCTCTCCAGACCCCCAATAAGCTTTAAAAAAAAACAAGTTTCATTAAAACACATCATATGGGCTCGTTTGGAGTTGTTGTTGTTTGGTTTTAGTCAGTTTTGTGTTACTCCAATGAAACTCCAGGCACCGACATCTTAAAAAGAACACATGTTCAACATCTTGGCAGGCAGAGTAGACAGATGTAAGAGCCAGAGGACTGGGTGACAGCTGTCTTCTGGACAAAGCAAGCATGTTGAACCTAGTTCAAACCTGATCCTGAAAGCCGAGGTAAATGCTTAGCTGCTGAACATTGCTACTTCTAGAACACAGGAACACAAAGTAAATATTTCCACTCAGAAAAGGAAGGAATGGGGCTGTGCCAAACAAAGCTCGGTGTGGAGTGGTCGCCACGAGTACAAGAAGCCTGGCTCTACACAAACCGGGCAGGGTGGCGCATGCCTATAATCTCAGCAAATCTTGGAGGCAGGAGGTTGCACAGTTAGAGATCACCCATGACTACACATTGCATTTGAGGCTATCCTGGGCTACATGATGCTCTGCCTCAAAACTAGCAAACAAACAGAGGAGGACTGGAAGCAGATCAAGGAGGGAGGCACCAAAGACCTACAAGGCAAGACCTCCTCCAACTCTACATTTGTACCCAGGGCAGGCGGTGGGAGGATCTGAGCTCCAGCAGGCTGGGGCAGCCCTGCTGTATGGCTCTATGTGCCTCTTTCTTGGGCTGCCCTCATTCATTGCCTAGATTTCATACATTCTTTGAGCAAGGTGCCCACTGATGATGGGACATAATTTTATCATGTACAGAGTTCACACTTGAGAAAAACATAACCGGTCACCATAAAGAACAGTTACAGACACAGACACAAACTCTCTCTCTCTCTCTCTCTCTCTCTCTCTCTCTCTCTCTCTCTCTCTCTCTCTCTAATGTTTTAGGTGAGATATTCTGTGAGTTTTATGCTGACCTGCATTCACAGTCTGCACACAGCTCTGGAGCACTGGGTTTCACACCCCTGGACCAGATAACAAAGGTGAAAATTGTGAGCTGTTGCATAAATATTTAGAAACTGGACACCTAGATCTCTGCAAACTGGTACCAGGTGGATCATTGAAAGGCTATAGTGATCTCATTTGGGGGGAATAAAGCAAGTGCCTCGTCGAAACACTAAAGTGTCTGTGGCTGGGCTTTTGGCCTGCAGCTGCTGTGTTCCAGTTGCCTCTCTTATCACATGTATCCTGAGGTTTCAGCAGCCAGGCCATACCCTAACCAGTTCAGTCGCTTCTGGGCATGCCTTCAACCTAGAAGATCACTGGGTATTTTAGGGCTGTGTTTGATCTTTGCAGGTTATTTAGTTAATTAAAAAGGCTCCAAAAAAACTGGCTTCTTGATCCAGGTCCATCAAATGCTCATTCGTCACAGAAACAAAAATCCTGTCGTTTTCTTTGAGCTCGAACAGTCCCCCCTGATAGATGGAGTACAGTCCGTACTCAGCATCTTTGGACCAACAACTGTTTCTGGCGCTCTTCATCAGCATTATGGGGTCGGGATAGCTGGTATATTTGTATATATACTGCACCATCTGTTTGATTCTCCCTCTGTCCTTTGAGACTGTCTTGGAAGCTTCTTCCGCCTCCTGAAATCGGAAGTACGTTTGGGAATAGATGTAATACAGGCCCTGCTGCTGGATGACCAGCTCTCCGTTTCTCAAGAGCACGTGGTTGAGAAATGAATGCCCTTTCCGAGAGGACTCCCAGGATTCTATCTTCTGGCCCAAGGTCTTTCCATCTTTGGAGACTACATGGAAACGAAAGAAACGGTTAGCAGGAGGAAGTTTACATCAAAGAGAGGAGATACCTCAGCTGCTCCACACAGTCAGTCTTTTCATTGGGCTTGCACACAGAGCTGAGCCAAAATCTTATACTTTTCATCTGGCACGGATCACAAAGGCTAGTCATGTGAAGATGGGGAGGCTCCTGGATCATTTTGACCTGCTTGCTATCTGTTCCTCTTGCCAGCTATGCCACACCCACACACACACCAAAGGTTCAAGGTTCCCTGTGGTTCAAAGGTGTCCCTTTGGTGGGAGGTCCTAGTGCCTTGTGGTGAAGACAAATGCTGTGGATTAGATTGTGGTGAGGGCAAAGGCTGTGGATTCAAAGTTTTGAGATGGAAGAGTTTATACAAGAAGAGGAAGCGGAGGGATGGAGAGGGAGGAGAAATGGAGGATGGGGGAGGGAAGAGGGAGAGGGAGAGAGAGAAACACACACACAGAGAAAGAGACAGAGAGAGAGAGAGAGAGAGAGAGAGAGAGAGAGAGAGAGAGAGAGAGAGAGAGAGAGAATATTACTTTAAAGATTAAAAATGTCTGAGTGCGGTGGTGTCTGGCATCCCAGACCTTGGGAGCTCAAGACAGAAGAGTGTGGAGCTCTGAAGCCAGCCTAGGCTCCATGAACCACTGTTTCAATAAAAGAGGGAGAAAGTGGGGGAGTGGGGAAAGAGGAGGGGAGAAGAAGATGCAAGAAGCAGCAGCAGCAACAAAGGTAGGATGCAGTGTTCTCTCATGCACACTTTTCCTGAGGCCAGCTATAGCAGAGTTAGCAAGCTCTCCGTGTGTCTTCTTGTTTCACAAAACAGTTGTCTGAGACTGGATCACTGCTGAGCCCTTAGAGTCATAGAGATATTTCAGATAGACGTGAAACTACTTTCAATAGCTCCAGAGCCTCACAAACAATAGGTGTCATGCCCACCCTCACCCTACTGCCAGCCCCCGCCCCAGCCCTCGTGATCTTACTTGGAATTAAGGCTGAGTTGCCTCTCCGAGTGATCCCTGTAATGTGAGCTGCCACTCTCTGAGGTCTTCCACCTCTGGGCAAGGGAGGAGTACTTAGCTGTTTTTCTAAAAGACACATGACACGAAAACATCAGCGCTTGTCAAAATGCTTCTCAAACACACGGCTCAGCTTACAACACAGTTGTGTCTACCCGGGCATCCTGAGCACAGGGCCTTCCCAAATTGATCCTACGGTTTCATAAAACAGCCCAAATAGTGGGGCTGGAGAGGTGGCTGCTCTTCCAGGAGACCTGGGTTTGAGCCCCCAGGTCTCTCTGTGAGAGACCATATCTAAATGGAATAGGCAGAAACTCTTAAAGGAAAACACATGACAACCTCTTCCAACCTCCAAAGTATGCGTACAGGCACACATCTGTGCATAACATGTGTACACGCATAATATAAATCGTATGCAATAATGTCTCTTAAAATTTAGCTTCAAATCCCCATTCTTCCCTTTGTTTGGTTAAGATAAATTATATTCTATCAACAATCAGATATTGGCAAGGACGAGAAATTATCACACTATGCAGAGCTATATAGATTAACCATTGATTCCATTGAGTTCTCAAGGGACTTACTGTATTTTATGAGAGATACCAATTGGAAAATAAAATAACTATTTATGGGAAGGAGGGGTAAGAGGTATCCCTAAGCAGAGGAAGGACAGAGTTTAGTTATTGGAGAGCTGAGGTCAGGGGAGGGTTTGCCGAGGAGATGCTGTTAAGAACTTTTCAGTTAATTGGAAGAGAGATATTTCCAGAGAGCTAAAGCCAAGGCCCAGGGCAGAAAAAAGGAAAGAAATGCAGGTCTAACTTGAAGGAAATCAAGTACACAAGACTTAGGCTGTCTCCCCAAGACACTGGAAGGGATAAAAAAAAAAATGTTTCATGCTTCAGGTCAACTTATGTCAAGGTCTAGTTTGATGGGCAGAGGGAGAGAGGCCAGAGGCTGATAGGCAAGTTACAAGGTTGAACACTGGTCCACCTTTTAGGTTGGGAGCTCGGGAAGCAAAAGAAGGCAGTAAGTTTTCATAGGTAGGCAGTGAATGAGAAAGAAAAAGCCATTTCTGTTCATCTGGTATTAGTTATAAATCACCATTAATTTTGTTCTTATTATTTTTAGGAAGCCACATTTGCTTCTCAAAGCAAAAATTTCTCCTGAGCGTCGAAGAAACCTGACAGACTCTACATGGCTCTGAAAGGAGCATGATGGGGAGGGGTGGATGAATGGGGAGGTGGTGTGGGTGTACGTGGAGGATGCATGCTTATGTGCAGAGGTCAAAGGAGGATGGCAGGTGTCTTGCTCTGTCTAACTCTCCACTTTGGAGCCGGAAGCCTTGCTGGTGGGGGATGATCTCTTCTCCCTCACAATTCTGATAGTACAGATGTGTGTGTGTGTGTCATGTCGCCCCAGTCAAAATGGTACTTAACAGCAAGCACTGGGGAAGTGGGGGCCCTTCTACACTGCAGGAGGACTGACACACTGAGGGGTTTGGGGTGACGAAAAGCATTGTGGTCAGAGGCAGAGAAGGTGGGTAGTTTTTGAAAATTTTATCTATTTTACTTCCTGTCTAGTTCTAGATAATACTTAAGATGGTTTCTTTATAGCCAAATAATTAAATCAGTGAAAAAATTGAGGTAGAAGGAAAGTTCATAGGAGAAAAAAAAAAAAGATAAAGAACAAAGTTCTGACCATAAGGAGGCCATGAAGTTAATCACAAGCTTTCCAATCCTCAGTTCAAAGACACAAAGAGTCAAGGAATAGCTGAAGACAGTGAGTGACGAGGGGTCCTGTGTGTCTCCTTGTGTATGAGAGTGAGAAGAGACTGCAGGGATATTCAGCTGTGACATAGACAACAGCAAATACAAATAGCAAAGTATTACTACCTGGAACTGTAGAGATGGTTTCCTCAAGGGTTCTCAAAGTCACCTACAAATAATATTGAACAAGAGTGTTAATGCCCCTAAAAATGTAACAGAATACACATGCTTCTAGATTCTCTTTTTGACATGGAACAGGACACTTGTACAGACATCAATACAGAAGAACTTCTTTTATCTAAGCATAGGAGTTTGTGGGGGAATCTGAGATTGATCCTGAGATACCATAACCGAAGGACAATCTGAAAGCTCTGATTGGCACTTGGAGCAGCTTGGAAGGAAGGTCAACCATGTCTCCAGGGCTCCATGAAGTGAATGATAACGACGTTCCTTCTCTCTCTCTCTCTCTCTCTCTCTCTCTCTCTCTCTCTCTCTTTCTCTCTCTCTTTCTTTCCCTCCCTCCCTCCCTTCCTCCATCTCCCTACTTCCTTTCTCCTCCTCCTTCCTCCCTCTCCTTCTCCCTCTCCCTCTCTCTCCTCTCTGCCTCTCTGTCTCTGTCTGTCTGTCTGTCTGTCTGTCTGTCTGTCTGTCTATCTGTGTGTGAGACAGAGCCTGGACCATGCCCACAGATATGCTCACTCTATAAATGTCTGACTTGGTGCCACCATGTTATTCTCTAATTTTGATAATGCTAAGTTTGTGCCCAAAGAAATGGCACCAAAGTCCCATACCTTGCCAAACATCTTACAACCCCCTGTCCCAGCTTTTGTAGTAACAGAGGAACAGAGCCCAGTTTGAGTCCTTATGACTTCTGAACGCCCCTCCACTCATCCCCTTGTCACTTTCAGGATCTGCGCCACCTTTAGCCCCCTCACTGCAAATGTCAGGAGCTGTGTTCCACACTATAAAGTAGAAGCGTTCTGTCTTTCCTCTGCTTCAACCCCTCCCCACAGCTGAGCCAGCATTCACTGGAGTTGGTCCCACCCACTCTGGGGAAGAAACAAGGAGTAAGGTGGTCTTGAACACTCACCTCTCCTTTCTCTGTTTCTCTTTCTGTCTCTTATTCTAAAACAGAAAGAAAAGGGGGAAAGGGGAGGAGAGAGAGAGGAGGAAAAAGAAAAGGATGTAGGGATTGAGGGAAGAAGAAAGCAAGTGACAGGGAAAGGGTCGTTCTGTACCAGGGACTAGGAGCAGGTCAGGTGACCATGAGTCAAGGCTTTCCTCGGGAAGATTGTTAAGAAGGTTTACATTCCTTAGCTGATCTGACCTGTGATGACTTTATCTGTCTGAAACTATGTGTGTAAAAAGCATAACAATGAGCCGGGCAGCGGTGGCGCAAGCCTTTAATCCCAGCACTTGGGAGGCAGAGGCAGGCGGATTTCTGAGTTCGAGGCCAGCCTGGTCTACAGAGTGAGTTCCAGGACAGCCAGGGCTACACAGAGAAACTCTGTCTGGAAAAAAGAAAGAAAGAAAGAAAGAAAGAAAGAAAGAAAGAAAGAAAGAAAGAAAGAAAGAAAGAAAGAAAAAAAGAAAAAAAAAGCATAATAATGATTCCTTCCTGGGGAGCTGCTCTCAGAATTCAATGGGCAGATGTTCAAACTGGGCAGATGTTTACAGGAAACAGCTCACAGTATGAATTTCCTCTCTTGTGCTCACATCCACCTGCTTGATGTCCTCTGCCTACCAGTTCCTCTCCACCCTGGCTGTTCGGGATGAGTCTGGGCAGTTCTGGGCGGTTAGAGGGAATTAGTGGAGAGTGGCATAGAAAAATCTATCATGCTAATCCCCTTATATATCTCCTCCTTGGTTGGCCCTTGTACCTGCTAGCACCTCAGCCTCCAGACTGCTCCCTAGTTCAAGTCTCTCTGCCTCATGGCTCACTGAACCCCTTAAGCCAAAGGTTTTGGAAATCTCAAATCTGAGGTTTCTCACACCTGTCCAAAGCCTGAGCCTTTTCTGAACCTCCTCACTGTTAGCAATGGCCAAGCCAGGGAGTTCACACAGTTGAGAGACTAGTTCATTTGACACAGAAGCCACATTCCAGCTGCTGTCTGCACTCTACAGTGAACAGTGCTCAAGTCACCCACTGAGGCCCCGACCATCAGGACAATACTGTTTCCATGGAAGGAACAACAGACTCCTAAATATATCTAACATAAAGCATTCATCCTCCCACACTGGGATTTCCCATTCTATCCTTAGACGGTGATCTCATATGTGGGGCCTCTTTGTTTGCAAAGTATTTTTAATATTGGTGCCTTCATTTGACCTTTTCAGAAAGGCAGAAGGCAAATAATTGTAAATGCCATCATAGAAGGAGGAAGCAGGCAGAGAAGGAACTAATTTGACTTCATCTAAAAGTAAAATCAGTTAACCACATTCAGCAAAATGAACTGTTAGCCACCAGAGCTTTCGGCCAGAGATTCCAGCAAAGCAACTTCCATCGACAGACGCATTGGCCTAAGTTGTTGTTGGTTGACAGTGAATTTCGACTTCACCTTCAACTTCTCAACATAGCTGTTGTTCCCTCACCCCACTTCTTCTTCATTGCATGTGCGCAAAAAAAAAAAAAAAAAAAAAAAAAAAAAAAAAAAAAAAAAAAAAAAAAAAAAAAAAAGATGTGTATTTAATTTTAGAGATCAGCCATGGGGGAAGAAGAGAAAATGCCATCATTTGGGCCTCTTTTCTTTTCTGAATGATAACAATGAGAAACCACTGGGCAACCTTGAGCAGTAAATGCAGAGGTTAACTAACCTACAGGGGGCGCTGTACCGTCAGCCAGAGCTTTATCTACTATCTAGTATCAGACCGACCACCACATTGCTGGGGAATCACTTAAGCACCCTGGGACTTGGCTTCTTCATTTGCCAAATACAGATTTCCAGACTTGAAGGTTTGCAAATTCTTTCTCCTCTGACCTCATGTTCTTGCTGTTGTCGAGTACCTACCTCCTCAATGAGCTGATACAGTTGCCTCTTAGCCTGCAAGCAGGGTCTGTTCAAGATCTCTTCATCAGCAGAGTCCCAAAAATCCTCGTCTTCCTTTGAGAAGCAAGCTAGTCCGACTTTGGAGTAATTGTCCTGCAGCTGGACGGAGACAGGATATAACTGTGTGGTGAGCACGTGGTTTTGTCTTTTTACCCATTTGGAAGACAGGATATAACTGTGTGGTGAGCACGTGGTTTTGTCTTTTTACCCATTTGGAAGCACAAAGAAAAGAAAGTGTTGAGCATTGAGAGGAGCATGAGTATCTTGGGCAGCTTATGGTTTAAATAAAAGTAGGCATGCCACCCATTGTCCATTGATACTAACTGAGCAGCTGGATGTTGTGGCGGGGTGTAGGAATTAGTCAGACATCCTGGACCACAGTGCCCTCCTCTGTTCCATCTCTCGAAGACATGCATCTTTCTTACTTTCCCTCATATGCACCTGTTTCTCATTAGAAATGGTGATGATGAAGGGTACTTCAGCTTGAAGGTAGTGTGTGTGGCTCTCCCTCCAAAATGGGAAACCTGCCTGTGCACAAAGTAGGGAGTGGAATCCATTTAAATGCCCACATCCTTAACAAAAAGCAGCCAGCTGTTTGGTGAATGGTAGGTGGTGTTCTGGCCCTAACCACAGCTCCTGCAACTGAGTAGATTGTAGTTAATGCCATTGTTTCTACTCTGGATGGACCCATGGTACCACTAGGAATCTGTATCCTGACTCTCGGGCTTTTCTCAAAGCCTAGGAGCTGATCTAAGGAGACTTTAAGATGCCACTGAAGATGTTATGTCAGGACAGGAAGCCAATATTTATAGTAGCCTCATAATTGCCCCCAAAGTCCTTATTCTTACCAATGACCACTACTTAGTATTATAACCCCCATTCCCAACACATGGCTGCCATGAACCAGCCAGAACGTGCTCTGTACCTCCAGCGGTTACCAAATCAGTAGGGAGGTGGAATAAAGGGAAGGAGGAGGATGAAGACGTTCTTGCAGTTAGATTTCTTTCTCTTCTTTCCCCTTTGGCTTTGTTTACCTCACAGCTTGGATATACAACCCATTATTTCCCAATGCTTGTTGACATGGCACCTGTAAACTCAGCTAGCTGGGAGACTGAAGTGGGAGACTCACAAGTTGAAGGCTTGTCTAGGCTACAGAGTAAGTTCAAAGCCAGACTGTAAAAATCCATAAGATCCTTTCTTAAAACAGAAGAAAACAAGAGTAGAGTTGGGGGCGTGGCTCACTGGTAGAGTGCTTGTCCATTATGGGTAAAACCCTTGGTTCTTTCCCTGTCACTGTTGGTTTAAAACATCTGTTAATTTGTCTTTAACTGGAGTAAGTTTTGAAGAACCTGCGCTCAGACTCACAGATATCCATTTGCTCTGCTTCTGAGTGTAGGATTTAAGGCACGACCCTCCATGCTTGGCCTAAACATAATACTTTTATCTATTATTGAAATGTAGTGTCCTGCAAAGCGTAGGGTGGTGGTAAATTTAAGAACTCATACTTCCTATAGAAAACAATCTATTGATTGATTGGTTGGTTGAATGAGTGATTGATTGATTGATTGATTGATTGTAAGTCAGATCCTCCTATGGTTCAGTCTAGCTTTATACTTCCTTGATAATCCAGGATGACCCTGAGTTCCTGGTCCTCAGGTCTCCCTCCTCCTAAGCTCTAGGATTGCCATATCCAGCAGCCCTCCTGCTACTATGTGATGCTATGGATTGAAGCAGAGCTTTGTGCTTGATGGCCAAGCATTCTATGATCTGAGCTACACTCCAGCACCATTGAAAAAATTCCATTATCCATGCAAGGTTCTCTGTTTAAACCTGAAGAGCAGCCTAGGACGCCTCGGTGGCTCATTGGAACACTAATGTCCTCAGAAGGGAAACTTTGTCTTCTTTCCTAACAGTGGGTTTTCTCAACAAGAAAGGTTTGAGAGCCTGGAAGGTTAGGGCTCAGGGCAGGAAGGAGCTGCTGTGGTTGCTGTGGTCGTTCCAAGAAGGTGTCTAAGTGTCCTCTTGTAACTTTGTCTGAGGAAGACAAAGTACCTTAGGAGGAGAGTAAGTCAGCCCAGCCCGAATTAAACAGCTGGCTGGTGGCCAGGATACCTTCTGGGAATTTCCAGAAACGTTTTCAAGAGGTGGGAGGGGAAATCTGGATTGGGCCGGCTTCTGAGAAGGTATATAAGTTAATGCGATTGAGTTATTATACAAACAGTAATGAAGCGGGGCTCGGGGTGGGGCAGATGTGTGACTCAGGTAGAAGTAAAAAAAAACTAGAAGCTTAGGGAAGCCTTAAGAAGACATGGGCAACTCAGAAAACACAGAAAAGTAAAGGACATCTTCATAAAGGTAAAGCAAATTCTCTCCCCATCTAAAAAAACAAACAAAAACCCCAAAACAAACAAACAAACAAAACCAAACAACAACAAAAACAAACCAAGATACTACACTGAAAACGATAGCCCCACATCCAGCTAACCCCTGGCTCACCCTCTGTGTGCATGGTTGGGAATCAGACTGTATGCAGAACTGTGGGTATTTTCTCTTAAGATTATGTTGACATGGTGTGTCTTTCAAATCTAAGGGCATAGCTCAGTGGTGGCGTTCTTGCCTTGCTTGCCCAGTTCCTGGACTCTTAGAACTGCAGACTTCTAAGGCAGCTTAGACCATTTTTTATGACATTCACTACAGAAAATTTAGAAAATGCATAAAATTTGAAAAAGAAAGGTCCACTTTATCCTACCATCTTAAGCTCAACCTTAATTGTCAACCCTCTGCTGTTGGTCTCACTAGATATTTTGATGCATAAATGATTTCTGCCAATGGAGGAGTTGGAGAAGGGACGGAAGGAGCTGAGGTGTTTTGCAGCCCCATGGGGGGAGCAACAGTGTCAATTGGCTAGACCCCCCCATAACTCCTGGGGACTGGATCACCAACCAAAGAGTACACATGGAGGGACTCATGGTTCCAGCCGCGTATGGGGCAGAGGATGGCCTTGTTGGACATCAGGGGGAGGAGCGGCCCTCGGGCCTGAGGGTGTTTGAAGCCCCTGTGTAGGGGAATGCCAGGGCGGGAAGGCAGGAATGGGTGGGGGAGTGGGGGAGCACCATCATAGAGGTAGGGGGTGGGAGGATGAGACAGAGGGTTTTTGGAGGGGAGACTTGGAAAGGGTTAACATTTGAAATGTAAATAAAAAAATAATAATGATTTCTGGACAAAGGAAATGGAGAGGGAAAGCTTCATCCCCCCCCCAAACCCCCACTCCTCATTCACATTTAGCACCTACAGGTGTGAAACCAATGCTGGTCACAGCGAGCTTGCAGAGTTTGCACTGAGGTTATTCTGAAAATACCTTTGCCTCCTCTCTCCCTCCACATCCTTACCTCACCACATCCTTTCTGCCTCAGGAAACATGTCTGCCTGAAGAGACTCTGAGCTTTATTTGATATTGCTGGGTTTTTAGCAGAATTTTGGAAACCTCAATTATACAATGGGATTCCAGGAGTCAATGGAGGATTGGGTTGATGTTAGAGTAGACCCCTTGTCACGTGTGCCAGCTGATGGGCACCTGTGCACGAAGACAGACTACTCTGCTTATGCTGGAAAGTTAGCAAACCTTAGGGCTGGTGGCCACACCAATCTCTTACATAAACTTAGAACTGAAAAGTAGTAATAGCTATACCCATTTTCTCAGGGAATATACAAACTTGGGGCAAGCAAGATGACTCAAAGGACCAAAGTATTTACAACCAACCTAATGACCTGAGTTCAATCCCCAGGATCCATGTGATACTCCCACGTGACCCACACACATAAATAAATAAATAAATAAATAAATAAATAAATAAATGCAATTTTAAAGAAAGAAATATACAAATTTAAGACAGACACAGAGATAACTCAGTCAGGAAAATGCTTGCCAGATAACTTGTAAACTTGAATTCCATCTCCAGAGCCCACATAAAGAAAGTTAGACCTAAGCCAGGAGATGGTGGTACACAAATCTAATCCCAGCACTCATGAGACAGAGATGGGAAGACCTCTAGAGTTCAAAGCCAGCCTGGTCTACAAAGCAAGTTCCAGGACAGCCAGGGCTACATAGAAAAACCCTGTTTCAAAAAGAAAGAAAGAACAGAAGGAAGGAAGAAAGGAAGGAAGGAAGGAAGGAAGGAAGGAAGGAAGGAAAAAAGAAGAGAAGAAAGGGGAGGGAAGGGGAAGGGAGGGGAGGGGAGGGGAGGGGAGGGGAGGGGAGGGGAGGGGAGAGGAGAGGAGAGGAGAGGAGAGGAGAGGAGAGGAGAGGAGAGGAGAGGAGAGGAGAGGAGAGGAGAGGAGAGGAGAGGAGAGGGGAGAGAAAAAAAGGCACTCAGGCCTGGAGTCTCAGTGCTGAAGAAGAGGAGGGAGGTGGATTCATGTGTGGCCCCTGAGAGACTACTAGGTGAGTTCCAAGTTAAGAGAGACCCTGTCCCAAATAATAAAAGGGAAGAAAGAAAACAAAAGAAAAAGGAAAAAGGTAGATGGTATCTAAGACATGAGGTCAGAGGTCATCCTCTGGCCCCACACAAATGCAGAGAGTCTTGATCAGCATGCCCTATGATAAAGAAATTATTATCAGCCATAATTTTCATCATTATTTTCGAATAGAAGGAGAGCCTGCCTCATTCACTTGGAAAAAAATTTCCAGCTGATTGGGATTATCAAACTCCTGTGCCAGAGGAACTACAGACTGCACTGCCCAGCAGACCATTGCTGTCTGTGAACTGTGCACAGCTCGTCTATCTGGAAACTTTACCTTAGCATGCACTTCCAAACAAGACAGCAAGCAGGTCAGATGTTGGACTGGGCAATGTGCACGGTGCAGATTCCCTGAGTGTCGTGGAGGTGGGGTGGGCAGAGCAGTGCCTGGCATCCACAGCCCTGGGCTCCAGCCCTACCCTGGCTCCAAAGCTCTGTCTGAGCTTGGGGTTCACTGTCCCTACTACTCCTCAGCTCCCCAGAACATATGTTTATCCAACGTGGGCGCAAGCAACCTGAAGCAGAGTTGGTTTTTACTCTCATCAGTTTCAGTTTGACATTCCTAGTCCCAGGGACTTTCCTGCATTTGTATCTAGGTTCCTCCTGGCATAAAATCCAACTGTTTTCTCATGAGAAGTTAAGTCCTGATTATAGACTGTTAGCCAAGACAAGCCTGATCCCAGAGCAAGGCGGAAGGAAAGACAGGCCATTGTGTTCACACTATTGTCAACACAGGAACTCCACAGGCCTAAAATCAAAGCATACTCCTTTAAAAACTAAAACAAAACAAAAGTGTGTGTGTGTGTGTGTGTGTGTGGTGCAGAGCCTCTCAGTGGGACCTGGAGTTTACCAGTAAAACTAGATAGATCCTCAGCCAACAAGCCCCAGAGATTCTTCAGTCTTCTTCTCCCTAGCACTGGGATTACAGGTGAATGCTGGGTAATCAGAATCAAACTTGGATTGTCACACTTACATAGGAAGCACTTCCCTGACTGAGTCCCCCTGAAATATAGTTCAAATATCTGATTTATGTTCATCCCACCCTTAGCCTTGTTGGACTGAGCAATGTGCTACTTGGTGTTAGCATTTAGTCTAGGCTCTGCCCCACAGTTACCTGACAACAGCCAGGTAGGCCTGACTCACTATAAAGGGGGTGCTCACCCCTCCTCTCTCTCTTGCCTTCTCGCTCTCGATCTGTCCTGTTTCCCCTTCCCCCTCTCTCCCATTACCTTCTCCCCCTTCTCCATGTGCTCATGGCCAGCCTCTACTTTCTACTTCTCTCCTCCTCCTCCTCCTCCTCCTCCTCCTCCTCCTCCTCCTCCTCCTCCTCCTCCTCCTCCTCCTCCTCCTCCTCCTCCTCCTTTTCTTCTTCTTCTTCTTCTTCTTCTTCTTCTTCTTCTTCTTCTTCTTCTTCTTCTTCTTCTTCTCTCTCTCTCTCTCTCTCTCTATCTCTGTTTATTTTCTTCTCTCTCTCTCTCTTTATCTCTCTCTGTCTGTCTCTCCATTTCTCTATCTCTACTACCCTCTCAGCTCCCCTCCCCATGCCCAGAATAAACTCTATTCTACACTATACCATCCTGTGGCTGGTCTCTCAGGGAGACGGGATGCCTGAGTATGGGCCCTCAGAGGCATCCCCTTCCCCCACACCTGACTACACATCCACCAAACATATTTCTTCTCCCTATCTTTTTATAAAACACAACATTTGTTTCCATGATTCGAACAAGATTGCTGCAGCCACAAGGCAGAGCACTAACCACTGTATGATCAGGGCAAGCGGCGAGAGACAAAATGCTAACACTTGGAGCTTCTTCTCTGATTTTAATTCAGACCTATGCTATTCTATCCACCAACTTTTCAAAATGTGACTTGTCTATGTGAGAGTTTTTCGGATGTACTTCTTTGTCTGGAGGACAGTGGTTATTACAGACTCACAAGTGGTCAAAGTGCAGACAAGATAGATGTCTACTGGGCACGGGGTAATCTACACCACTCCCTCACCTCAAGGTCCAGGCAACTGCAGAGCAAAGGTGTAGGGGATTAGCTCAAAGTTCAGTGAGAGGTCCTGTCTCAGAAAAACAAAATAGAGAATAAGGGAGAAAGACAGCCGACATTCATCTAGCCTCCAAACCATGTGCTGTTTTCTCTCTCTTCCTCCCTCTCTCCCTCTCTTCCTCCTTTTCTCCCTCTCCCTCACCTCAAGGTCCAGGCAACTGCAGAGCAAAGGTGTAGGGGATTAGCTCAAAGTTCAGTGAGAGGTCCTGTCTCAGAAAAACAAAATAGAGAATAAGGGAGAAAGACAGCCGACATTCATCTAGCCTCCAAACCATGTGCTGTTTTCTCTCTCTTCCTCCCTCTCTCCCTCTCTTCCTCCTTTTCTCCCTCTCTTCCTTCTTCTTCCTCTCTTTTCTATTCATCCCTCTCTGTCTCCCTCTTTCCCTCTCCCTCTCTTTCTCCTCTTCCTCTCTTTTCTCTCTCTTCCTCCCTCTCTCCCTCTTTCTCCACTCTCTTCCTTTCCCTCTGTCTCTCTCTCTCACCCTTGCTCTCACTCTGTCTCTCTGTCACACACAAAAGGAACTCCAGAGTACCTCACAGAAAGCATTTGGGCAAGGTGACAATGCTAACTGCACCACGCACAGACACTTTTGAAAATGATAGCAAACTTTCTCCGGGAGTGCCGGTATATCCATTGGTAGCTTCCAGAGCCTGTTCTGTAACTAAAACTGCTTGGAAGTTTGCCAACTTGCAGTTTTATAAAGTCCTCTTGTTGTTAGCAGTAAGAGTCTGCACCTGGGAAAGGCATATTTTAATCCACAGCTAAAGTTTCAAAGAAGAGCAAGCTAAGAGGCAAAGCAGAGACAGGTAACCGGCTGCTGCTGAGACCACATGGCTACTAACCTGCTTCAGCTCCTTGGAGAAGTACATGTAAGTCACAGCCACAGACACTGCCTGCAGGAGCACCTGCAGGAGCACTATGCAGATCACTGTCATTCTGAAGTGCTGACTGAGGCTGGGGCCCTTCAGGGTCTCCATGGAGGGCATGCTGCTGTCCAGGTCTGACTTTCCCAGGGCAGCCTTGGAGCCCAGCAGCAGTGACTGAGAAGGCCACATAGAAAGCAGCATGCTCATGTAGTTTCTTTTTACTGTTGAGAGCAAAAGTGAAACTGAGAAAGTCCTACATAAGCCCTACAGCTCAGAGAGCTCACCCTAGTGGTTGTGGAAAGCCCAGATCCAGGGCTTTGAGATGGCCCATTCCAACATCTACCCCATCTGTGAACTGCTGGAGCATGTGAAAGGGCAGATTCTACAGACCTAAGGCTACAGGATCGACAGGACACAGGACAATAACAGGATAACCGGGAGGAGTCTCAGTGAGGATCCAAAATGAAGCCAGAGGCCTCCAACGGCACCAGTGACTCACAGCCATGAACATCTGCAAGTGAAGATTTGTGGAGAGAGGGATGCACTGAGGGACACACTGCGACACTACAGCGTCTATGATAGGAGGTTTTCTATACTTTGTTTTATTTATTTTGTTTGTTTTGTGTGTTTTTATTTGAGGGGAAGTTATAAGGGCAGACAGTGATTATGAGGGGACAGGGAGATGAATGAGACTGGGGTGCATGGTGTGAAACTCACAAAAAGTCAATAAAATGTTTGTTTTGTTTGATTGTTTTTAAAAACTTTTTTTTAAAAAAAAAATCCCAGCTGTTCAATTTTACGAATGAAGACTCAGGAGCCAGATGCTGGGATGAAAACCTACTAGCTTAGACAGGCAGAGAAAGCACCCAGCTGATGTAAGAATATAATTTCTAATCTCAGCGTGAGCTTAAAATTAAATGTAAGAATATAATTTTAGGTCACAGCATGAAGGATTCTTAGGTTTGGAATTTTGATTTACACCCAAATATTAGCTGCCCCCAAGGCACATCCCAGGAAGAGTACATTCCAGAGGAAAGGGCCCAAGATAAGGGAGATGAGCCCTTAATACAATATACCTGGATAAACAAAAGCCACTTAAACGAATTCCTCTGGATTATAAAGAAAAAGGTGTAAATTTGAGTTACTTAGGAACCCAGCCTGGGAACAGGAAACTAGGCTTGGGAACGGCTGTTTGAAAATTTTTTAAATATTGTCCAAGACGCAATTAACTGTCCTTGTAAACTCTGTATATAAACCACCCTTTGCCTCAGTTCGGGGTTCCTTCTCACCTGCGAGCAGAAGGGCCCCTGTGGGCCGGCCATTATTAATTCATCAGTAAACCTCATGTGATTGCAGCGAGTCCCGTCCGTGAGTACCTCTGGGGGAGTGCGTCCTGTGGTTTTGGATCTTGGAGGTCCCACCGAGATTCGCTCTTTCAGACCCCATGGTCCAGGGTCAGAGGTTTATTCACTCGAGCAAGGTTTTTGTGTAGCAACCTCTGTCTATGTATCTGTGTGCTGTGTCTGTATGCCAGTGGCAGGGGCCACTGTCTGTGTAGCTTGGTTTTTATGCTCATGGCAGGAACAAGAACTGGGTTAGCCATGGAGAGCAGTCTGTTTGCGACCCTGGGGCAGGGTCAGGTTCTGAGTTCTGAGAAGGGAATTTGGGGTAGTGGGAGCAACAGGAGAGGGTAAAAGTACCCGCACTTTGCAGGCCATGAGGCTTTGGTGGACACATCAAAGCCTGTTTGGGAGATAAGGTCAGAAACGACCCTATCTCCATCTGAAAGTAGTTTGGTAGCCGGCATCTGTTGTGCTCTCGTGGCAGTGTGTCTGTGTCTAATTCTGTCTGTGTCGTTTATTGTTTGTGGTGTTGTGTTGGACTGACGGACCATTTTGACCACGGGACAGACATTATCCACCCCATTATCTTTGACTCTCAATCACTGGACTGAAGTTAAGACTAGAGCTCATAATCTGTCTGTAGGAGTGAAGAAGCAGAGATGGCAGACCTTGTGTACCTCAGAACGGCCATCTTTCCAAACCGGATGGCCACCGGAGGGATCCTTTCTAGAGAAGGTTAGACAGGTTAAAGGAAGAATTTTTCAGAGGGGTCCCAGTGGACATCCAGACCAGATCCCCTACATAACTGGCTGGGAAAATTTGGTCCTCTCTCCTCCCCCATGGGTCCGCCCATTTGTTTCACTTTCAGGCCCACTGAGGACTGAGGTGTTTGCACTGAAAGACAGAGATGAGAAGATGAAGGCCTCACATTTTGTGAGAGAAAAGATCTTAACCGCCTCAGATGCTGACCACCTCTTATTATATCCTCCTCCTTCTTACCCACCAGTGCTCCCGGCAGCTGCAGAACAGAGAAGCTCGGCTCCAGCAGCAGAGCCGGGAAGTGTAGCCACGCAGCGGGACAGGGAAGCTCAGCTCTAGCAGAGCCGGGAAACGCTGCCATGACAGTGCAAGGGAATACCGCCTGGGTGGAACCCTCCGCTCCCCGATTCCTCTGGCGGAGGGAAGCCAAGAGGGTCCGGCTGCTGGAAGTCGGAGTAAGAGGGCAGTGACTTCTGAAATCACTGTCCTGCCTCTGCAGGCTTGTGGACCCCCTGACAATCAGGGCGACCAGTTTTTCCAGTATTGGCCTTTTTCATCCATAGATCTCTATAACTGGAGGACTCATAACCCTCCTTTTTCTGAGGACCCTCTGATCAGCCTAATTGATTTCCTCCTTTTCTCACATCAGCCCACTCGGAATGACTGTCAGCAGCTCTTACAGATACTTTTCACTACCGAGGAGAGACAGTGTATCCTCTTGGAAGCCAGGAAACACATTCCTGGGAGAGATGGAAGGCCCACCCGCTACAAAATGAGATAGATGCAGCCTTCCCACTGACCAGACCAGATTGGGATTTCAACACAGTGAATGGTAGGGAGCACCTCAAAATTTACCATCCGACTCTGATGGCAGGTCTCCGAGGGGCTGCACGGCACCCTACTAATTTGGCCAAGGTAAAGGAGACGATTTAAGGTCCTACTGAATCTCCTTCAGCTTTCCTAGAATGGCTGATGGAGGCTTTTCACCGATTATGCCCTATGATTCAATGTCTGATGAACATAAAGCTACAGGGACAGTAGCCTTTATTGACCAATCAGCCAGTGATATTAAAAAAAAAAAACTACAGAAGTTAGATGGATTACAAGACAAGTCGTTGAGGGATTTGGTGCAGGCAGCTGAGGAAGTATTCTATAACAGAGAGACTGAAGAAGAAAAAGAAAAGAGAAAGCAGAAAGAGCAGGAAGCTAGGGAATTGGAGGGAAAAAGAATTTGACTAGAATTTTGGCCACAGTAGTTAAAGAAAGTTGAGAGCCAGGTGAGAGAGTACCAGGCAACTGAAGGAGGCCTTTAAATAGGGATCAGTGTGCCTATAGCAAAAAGAAGGGGCACTGGGAAAGGGGTTGCCTGAGGAAAAAGGGGGATAGGCCCTGCCAAATCCAAGAGGAAGCCCCAGACCACAAAATATTGGCCCTGGGTAAAGACAGTGACTAGGGAAGACAGGGCTCTGACCCCCTTCCAGAGCCCAGGGTAACCCTGAGAGTGTAGGAGAAGCCCACCCAGTTCCTGGTGAATACCAGGGCTCAACATTCAGTCCTTCTACAAACTATGGGCCCATTGTCTAATAAGAGATTGTGGGTCCAGGCAATAAGCAATATTCATGGACGACCCAAAGGACAGTGGACCTTGGCATGGGCCAGGTATCCCACTTGTTCTTAGTCATTCCAGAGTGCCCCTACCCTCTCCTGGACAGGGACCTGCTTGCAAAGATCAGAGCTCAGATTCATTTTCTCCCAGAGGGCTCTCAGGTAAAAGATAGACAAGGAAATGCATTACATGTGTTGGCTGTGAAACTCAAGGATGAATACCACCTCTTTGATCACCCGAAAGATAACCCTGGAGACTGGTGGTTAAACCAGGCATGGGCAGAAACCACAGGCATAGATGAGGCTAGAAACCAGCTGACGGTCCATGGTCCACGTAGAGCTGAAAGCCACTCCAGTGGCAGTCCGTCAATATCCAATGAGCAAAGAAGCCCGAGATGGAATCAGACTTCATATCCTCAGGCTGCTAGATCTGGGAATACTTAAAAAATGCGTCAGCATGGAACACGCCTCTGCTTCCAGCACGGAAAGCCAGGCACCAACGACTGCCGACCAGTGCAAGATCTCCGTGAGGTAAACAAACAGGTGACAGACTTACATCCCACAGTACCAAACATATATATTTGTTGAGCTCTCTTCTCCCAGAAAGAACTTGGTACACTGTACTGGATCTTAAAGTTGCCTTTTTCTGCCTCCAGCTAAGTCCGAGAAGTCAACCCATCTTCACTTTCAAATGGAAGGACCCAGGATCAGAAATATCTGGACAATTAACATGGACTCGGCTTCCACAGGGGTTCAAAAGCTCCCCTACCATCTTTGATAAAGCTCTACACCAGGACCTTGCCCCATTCAGACAAGAGAACCCCCAGGTAACCCTTCTTCAATTCTTAGATGACATTCCTCTGGCTGCTCCTAATGGAGACACATGCCTCGATGGAACTTGTCGGTTGGTTAGTAACCAAACTGGAAAAACTGGGTTACAGAGCCTCTGCCAACAAGGCCCAGATCTGCAGAAAACAGGTCAGTTACTTAGGGTATCTGCTCAAAGATGGAAAGCGATGGCTGTCAGAGGCGAGAAAAGAGACTGTGTTTCACATCCCCCTTTCCTCAAATGCTAAACAAGTAAGGGAATTCCTGGGGACTGCAGGATTCTGTCGATTATGGATCCCGGGGTTCAACCAAGATGGTGGCACCCTTCTCTCCATTGACTACAAGTGATAGGCCTTTTGAGTGGGGAGAAAAAGAGCAGGCTGCTTTTGACTCCATCAAGACGACTTTAATGTCTGCCCCTGCCCTGGGACTTCCTGACGTGTCCAAGTCCTTCCACTTGTACATGGCAGAAAATGGAGAGGTAGCAAAAGGGGTCCTAATGCAGAAGCTGGGGCCCTGGAAAAGACCAATGGCATACCTCTCAAAGAAATTAGACTCTGTAGCAGCTGGGTGGCCTGCATGCCTGTCAATTGTAGCAGCAGTTTCGACCCTAGTCAAAGACACTGACAAGCTAACCCTGGGGCAAGATTTGGTGGTGACCGCTCCTCATGCATTAGAGAGCGTGGTCTGCCAGCCTCCCGATCATTGGCTCACCAACACCCAAATGACTCACTACCAGACTTTGTTACTAAATTCAGACAAGATAAGTTTCACTCGGGCCACTGGGCTGAACCCAGCTACCTTGCTGCTGGACTCGAAAATCAGAGCACCAGCCCATGACTGCCAACAGGTTCTTGCGGAGGCACCCAGCTGGTGAAAGGACTTGCGTGATCAGCCTCTGGCAAATGCAGAGGTAACCTGGTATACTGATGGTAGCAGCTACCTCAAAAATGGGAAAAGGAAGGCTGGGGCCGCAATGGTAGATGGACAAAAGATAATATGGGCGCAGGCACTACCTGAAGGTACCTCTGCCCAGAGGGCTGAGCTGATATCGCTAACAAAAGCCCTAGAATTGGGAGAAGACAAGAACGCTAATATTTACACAGATAGTAGATATGCCTTCGCTACGGCTCACGTTCTTGGGGCTATCTACCAGCAACGAGGCCTCCTCACGTCAGCTAGAAAAGAAATTAAAAATAAGACTGAGATTTTAGAACTACTTGGGGCACTATACCTGCCCTCTAAAGTGAGTATCATCTACTGCCCTGGCCACCAAAAAGAGACCTTGGTGGTCGCAAAGGGAAATAGCATGGCTGACAGAGAAGCTAGGAGAGTAGTAGGTGAAACCATTTTTGCCATGACTATGACAGAAAGTAAAACTGAACCCACACCTCCATTTCTATATATGGCCCAAGATTTGGCCTTAATGACTAAAGCTGAAAAGGAGTTTGATAAGGACTTGGGAGCGTGGAAAACCCTGGCTGGGAAGATAATTCTGCCCCAGAGAGAGGCAGAGGAGATGGTAAAGCGGATGCACCAGTGGACCCACCTGGGAGTTAAGAAACTTGTGGCTATCATGTTAAACACCAAATTCCACGTACTTGGGCCAACACAGTTGGTTGAGGATATCGTACATGCAAGTGTACCCTGTCAAAAGGTAAATGCCTGCCGAACCAAGGTTGAACCTGGCAAACGCCTCTGAGGGAATAGACCAGGAGCCTATTGGGAAGTGGATTTCATAGAGATCAAGCCTGCCAGATATGGTAATAAGTATCTCTTAGTGTTTGTAGATACCTTTTCCGGCTGGGTGGAGGCTTTCCCAACAAAGAAAGAGACGGCAATGGTGGTGGTGAAAAAGATCCTAGAGGAAATCTTTCCACGGTTCGGGGTACCTAAGGTAATTGCCTCAAACAATGGGCCTGCCTTCATTGCCCAGGTAAGTCAGGGAGTGGCCAAATATCTGGGGATTGATTGGAAACTTCATTGCATTTACAGATCCCAAAGCTCAGGTCAGGTAGAAAGAATGAATAGAACTTTAAAAGAGACCTTGACTAAATTGTCCACGGAGACTAACGGTACAGATTGGGTGGTGCTCCTTCCCTTGGCATTTTTTAGGGTTAGAAACACCCCTTCAAGGTTTAACTTAACTCCTTTTGAGATCCTGTATGGGGCACCTGCTCCTCTGACCACCATAAAAGAAGTGACCTGTAAAAATAGCATACACCAAACAGTCATATTCCTTTGCCCACATGTTAATAGACACATGTTTGTTTCTCTTCCTTGTATAGTAGTATTTTCTTTTGTTCCTTGACAGTTTATACAATGACATGGTCAATTTCAGTTGTCAACTCGACATACCTGAAAAGACAGAACATCAATTAAGGAATTGGCACCATTGGACCAGCCACTGGGAATATCTGTCGGCTATTTTCTTGATTGTTAATTGACATGGAAGGACCTAGACCACTGTGGGCAGGACCATTCCTGGGCAGGTGAGTCTGGGCTGCATAACAAAGGAAACTGAACAAGCTAGACAAGCAAGCCAGTGAGCAATGTCCTTCCATGATCTCTGCTTCAGTTCCTGCCGTTGTTCTCCTCAAAGATGGACTTTAACCCATAAGCCAGATAACCATCCCCCTCAAGCTAGTTTTGGTCAATGTTTTACCACAGCAAAGAAAGCAAACTAGGGTATACTGACTGTGTGCATCTACCACTGTCTCTCTCCAGTCCCCTCCAGTGTCCCGACCCTACCTCCCTCCCAGCTGCATACCCTCTTTTTATTTTGTATGAATAACCCTGAGTTCAATTAGTTCATAGCACATGAGTGTGTGGCTATCTACTGGGTCATAAGCAGCCTGCCAGCAACTACAACCCGAAGGAGACTAATTCTTCCTTCCTCAGCTGGCATCGACTGCCAATAGCTTTTCTGATATGGGTGAGACTTTAGAAGCCCCTCCCCCTCTGTGCTGGAGTTTTGACTGGCTTGATCTTCTGCAAGTAACCATAGCTGCTATGAACTAATACACAACACGGCCATGTTTATGGGTCTCTTGCTTTAACCACTAGCCACCATTTTACAGATTCCGTAACCAAAGTTGAGAATAGCACAAATGTTGACCGCCATGCTTGCACTATAAAAATCTGCCATTTCTAAAACTGCAGGTCCAAGCTGGTACATGTGCCAACCTCTCCTACTCTACAACAAGTCTTAGGAGTGCAGTTATGACTTGCAGTTATAGGTTCCATAATGCTTAAACTACTTAGTACCTGGAGTCTTAGAGAAAGTTTTCCAGGCCCAAACTGGTAGTCGCATGCTGCTCATAGAAGCAAGGAGATGCTTCTAATTCTGTTTACTCAATACTATATCTTAAATATCAACAGGCACCATTTATATTTGTTATTTGATGGTTATTAAAATCCAATTGGTGGTCTTTGCATAAGCAAGTAAGAAAACCCTCCATGCTCAGATATGATATGAATAATCAGGAATGTGATAGCTACATCTTAGGGGGTTGGGCTCTCTAATAAGACTGTCAGAGGACACTAGTGTGTATCAATACCTTGTTAGGGGAACCAATGGATAATATAAACTTATACAGAGACTCTCTCTCTCTCTCTCTCTCTCACACACACACACACACACACACACACACACACTGCGTTGGCAATTCTCAATCTAGACTTCAGTTTCAAATGATCTGGAAGCCTTTCAAAAAATCTGTGCCTGTCTTACACTATTAATACTAAATTTTAAAAAATGCCAGGATGTGCCTCCATATGCCACAAGTATGCTGGCTTCTGTAGCCAAATATAATGGGTTTGCATCTTAGTACATGAAAAGCCAAAAAACAAGTATATCCAAGAGCAGAAATGTTCTATTACCTGCCATAAAAATGGCATAGAATTTGTTTCCAAAGTAATATCCTTTTTCAACGTAGAAAGCACAGGGCTAGCCGGGCGGTGGTGGCACACGCCTTTAATCCCAGCACTTGGGAGGCAGAGGCAGGCGGATTTCTGAGTTCGAGGCCAGCCTGGTCTACAGAGTGAGTTCCAGGACAGCCAGGACTACACAGAGAAACCCTGTCTCGAAAAAAACAAAACAAAACAAAACAAAACAAAACAAAACAAAAAAAAAAGAAAAAAAAAAAGAAAGCACAGGGCTTTTATGTAAGGAGGTCAAACATATTCACACAGAAAGCCATTTGAAAGGTGTAGAAGGGTTCCTGAGCATGTTCAGTTCAAGCCATACAATCCTGGGAATGCTCAGTTTAAGATCATATTTAAAAAGAAAAGACAGGGGCTGGAAAGACAACTCAGCACTTAAGGATGCTTCCTGTGCAATCATGAAGACTAGAGTTTAAATGCCAGCACCCATATACCAGGTCAGGGGTCCCCGTGCATGCTTGTAACTGTGGGTTTGCTGGGGCTCAACACTCCCAGACTAGCTGAGAAAATGAGGGTTTAGGGAGGGACCTTGCCAGTAGGGGACGGTGATAAGGATAAAGGTACACACATCCACACGTTGTTTTTCTTTTATTTATTTTGTTGTTGTTGTTCTTGAAGCAAGCTCTCACTACATACCCCAGGCTAGGCTCAGACTTACAATCCTCTTACCTCAGCCTTTCTAATTCTGGGATTACAAACAGGTGTCTGCATGCTGGAGATTCTGTAGCCTTCTATGTTGTTCTTTTATCAAGTCTTTCCTATGCATTCAGCTTCATGTTTTGAGAAACAACCCCATTTCCCTGGCTTCCATAATATTTCATTGAATTATGGAACACAATTAATTAGCATATTCAGTGTTGTCAATCATTTAAGTCCTATTAGAAGTATAGATGCAGACAGAGGATATTCCCATATACAGAGTGGTTACAAGCCATCGGTATACAGACTTTGTCCTGTTCCCTGTGCGAAGGTAAAAGAACTTACTATTATAAATAAGCTTACAGGAAATCAGTACAGAGCTCAGTTGGTATGGTCTATGCTTTTGTATTCTTCCTTTCCCTGGAAACTTTGTCATAAGAATATAAGTGGTATGAAAGTATGACTTTGTCACATATGTTGTAGGCAGCTGCTGGCACAGAGCCTGGCTTGGTGTGCATGCTATATAAACTGAGTAGACATCTCTGGAACCTTCCGTCTCTTTCTTGGGCAAGCCAGTGTCACCTGAAGAAGATCACAACATGGAGTTGTTAAGCTCCCCTTTCAAAGTGTGAAAAGATATTTCTTATCTGCTTCTCTGTGCATGCCCACTCAGACTGCTTTACTGGAAAGGAAACACAGTGGCTACTGGCAAACCCCAAGAGCAGAGCAGAGTCTACTCAGTGTCGCCTTCATTGGTATGACTCATGAACCTTCATAATTCAACACCAGTTTCTGGTTTGCGTGTTTCTGCCCCTTATTGACAGCAATGAATATCTGATATTTTCATTTGCTCTGCTGATAAGTAGACAGTGCTTCATAAGGTAAGGAAAACTCAACACAGAAAATAAGTTACATGGTAGTTACTCCAAGGAGATGCCTACTTTGAGTAGCAAGGAAGAGATGGAGAATGTGTGACTCATGAGCCTGAGGTTCATAGGGACCCAGGCACCTGATGAGGGATGTCCCATGTTTCTGCATCCCTCTGGTTATCTAGAAGCAGCTGCTGCAGAAATGGTGGCTCCAGGACACCCTGCCCTTCTTTAGGCAAGGCCAGAGAAGCCAGCTAGCCTGCACAACTGGAAGGGATCCAGGACCTAATGGGACTCCTCTTTTCCACCCTATTAAGATGGTTCAGTCACCGGGAGCACAGAGTTATAATTGTTAGTGTGGGTATGCAGGGAACGTGGCCTCTTTGCTAGTTTTACATGACTGTGCTCGGACATGCTTTCTCTACAGCAGGAAGTAGTGTGAACAAGGCATTGATCAGTAGTACCTGCTTCCTGACATGGGGATGCTGGTGGCCAAGAATCTCTTCTTTCCTCCTGGAATACTCCATATATACTAACACAGAGCTCGTAACTGTTGCAGATGGCACAGAAAAGGGACTTCTGTAATAGAGATGAGCTCTACAGAATCTGGGCCCACAAGGACCTAAGGAAAGCTGGACCACTGACTTGTGCTAATAAACGAGATGTGGGAGAACCCCTGGCAGGAGCAGAAACACCCCAGTTTCTAAAAACAACTTCCCTCAAAGATTGCCAGTGGTCTATCCAAGCATGTCGTATTCTTATTAGCAAGAGTGACATCAAGAATTGGCATGGATGGCGTCACCACTGAAGGTAAGCTGCCCTCTTCCTCCAGAATGTGGACCAATGCAAGTGCTGAACTTTCCTTGAAAGCTGTAAACATTAATATTTTTTTAACTAACAAATATGTTCAATAAGAAGGAAACGGCAAGACTGTGTATTTGAAAACAAGGTGAAGTCATCCCACCCACCTTGCTTTCTTACTCACCCCCTCCCAAGCACGTTAATGTTGTGGTTGGCACTTTGTCATAGGGAATCCTCCCAGGACACTGTGTAGACTACAAAGGGACAAGGAGACATTTTGAACCTCAGTGCTTGGCTATCTGTGTACCCCCTTCACTCCTCAAGCTGAATGTTCCGTCCTAGATCCTTCAAGTTAAAATCAGGACAGAAACTGTTTCCACTATTTAAAGATGTACTACCATGAAAATTATTTGCTTAAAATTGTGCTCGTATTATGTATCTACCCCAAGGTCATGCTAACAGCTTTCATTTGTGTTCTAAAGGAAAGCAAAGAACACAAGAATTAGTAATAACCTTACTTCCTGTCATTGTGTACACCCTGCCCCCTACCCCTGTGCTGTACTAGTCAACTAACCCCTGTCCAGAATTACTGAGCTGCTCTTAGGGAAAGGCATGAGACTATGTATGTATTTCTGCTGCTCAGTAGCACATGGAAACACGCAATGCATTGTGGGATATCTATCCAACGTATGTATTGGCTTTGAATCACTATTGGCAGAGTTGCACAGTGAATACGTGTCATGCTGTTTGTTTTGGTTAGTCCTTATTCCGTCTAAATTACAGAATAAATTTTTTAATTAGCTAATCACAAGAAAATAGCAAAAAGAGTGAATTGCTCACATGCGGGCCCTGGCATGAGGCAAATGGCAGCCTGGGAATCCCATGCCATTTAGACCCAGTGCCCTTACCCACTTCTCCCACAGTTCAGCCGTGTCTTCAAGCTGCTTGTCATCGAGCTGGGCAACAGAGGCCAGAAGCAAGGCTGTGAGTTCATGTCTGAAAGTCAGGACCGTGTGCTTCTTCTTCCTCATCTCCCAGCCTTCTCCTTTTCTTCCTCTCAATGGCAATAAGATGAACATATTCTAAAATGTGAGAGTTTCGGTATAGGAATTGTGTTAAACTTCTCTAGAGACTTGGGTTAGTCTACATTACTACCATAAATACCCCAGAAAATAAACCTATAAAAACAAAAGGGTTGTTTGGGCTCCGTTTTGAAGGGCAGCCCAGTCATTGACTGCTCTTGCTGCTTCTGCCCCAGTGTGCTGGCAGATTTCACCCACTTCAGGGTGTGAAACAGAGAGAGGGGGACAGGGAGTCCCCACGGACCTATCATCTTCCCAAACCCTAAAGGCCTGGTGCCATGAGCTGGGGACTGAGCCCTTAACTCATGGCCTCTGGGGGACACTCTAGATCTGAGCACATACCAGGCTGAACCAAGCAGAGGAACGAGTTTCTGAGCTAGAAGGCAGGCCTTTTATTTTACCTACTGAGAAGAAAACCGGGGCAGAATAAAAATGAATGAAGAAGCCTACACAGCCCATGGGGCATCACACAAACAAATAGTACCTTTATATCCATTCAAAGGGAAGACAAGAAGAGGAGAGACAAGGAAAGTATATTTAATAAACCAGTGTTTGAAAACTTGCCAAGAACCAGGAACGGTACAGCCAGCCAGATCCACAAAAGTCAAAGAATCCCAGCTAGTCTCAACCCAAGGGAAACTTTCCCATCACGTTATAATCTTGGTGTCAAAGACAGACACTGCCAGGTGTAGAAAGAAAGACATCAAATCACGTTAAAGAGAGTCCTCATTAGCCTACCAGCAGACTTCTCAGTGGGGGAATTATCAAGAAACGTGGAATGATATAATCAAGAGTACTGAGACAATAAAGAAATTCCAGCCAAAAACACTGCTGCCCAGCAAGCTGTCCCTCAAAAAAATGAAGCTAAAATAAATTCTTTTTCAGAAAGGCAAAAGCTGGGGCCAGAGAGGTTGCTCAGTGGTTAGAGCACCTGCTGGCCAAGCATGAGTAGTGGAGTGCAGATCCTCAGAATCTATGTAACTGCTGCTTGGGCATGGTAGCCCCTGGAATTTCAGCCTCAGAAGACAGAGACGGGAGTAAGTTGGCTAGTGAGACTAACCATATTGGTGCACTCTGGGTTTGATTGAGAGACCTGCTTCAGTGGTTAAGGTGAAAGCGTGATCAGGAATGATTCCTGATGTTAGTTAGCATTTAGTCTAGGCTCCGCTCCACGGTTACCTGACAACAGCCAGGTAGGCCTGACTCACTACCAAAGGGGCTGCTCGCCCCCTCCTCCCCCTCTTGCCTTCTTGCTCACTCTCTGTTCTCTTTCCTCTTCCCCCCCTCTCCCATTACCTTCCCCCCCTCTTCACATGTTCATGGCCAGCCTCTACTCCTCTACTCTCTCTTTCTGCCTTTCTCTGTCTCTACTACCCTCTCAACTCCCTTCCTCGTGCCCTGAATAAACTCTGTTCTACACTGTACCTGTGGTACGGCTGGTCCCTCAGGGGGAAGGGATGATGCCTCAGCGTGGACCCACAGAGATATCTCCTTCCCCCACACCTGACTACACATCCACCAAACATATTCCTTCTCTCTTTATTTTAATAATAATAAAGAAAAAACCTGACACCAACTTTGGGCCTTCACACCACACACACACACACACACACACACACAAACACACACACACACACACACACACACACATGTTCCCAATGAGACCATGCATATACACACACGCACGCCACATATGTGTGGGAATAGGGAAAAAAAGCAAAATGGAGGGAATTCATCAACACTAGAGCAGCTGCTCTTCGCTGATTATCTCGCTAAGAGGAGGTGTATATGGGCTCTGAGAGACAGCTGTCTATGTGAGATTCTTTGGTGGGTAGAACTGGCCCTGGCGAACACTGCCTTGAGTATGTGCTGGCCTTGAGTGTGTGCCAAAGCCTCAGAACAGCAGAAATATTGAATGGAAGACTCTCTGAGGGAATTTGCCTAGCCATCACCCGGGTGCAGGTGCACACAGGTCACTGGCTATATGTAAGTCTCAACTCTGTGCAGGACCACGTAATTTGGAGGATGAAGCATCCTGTGAGTGGAAGCCAGGGTTTTGGACTCTCCGCTAAGTCCCAGTGACTTAAGTTCACTACAACCCATGTCAACGTGGTGGAACAGGTAGCTGCACGAGCTAGCTCTATGAAAGGATGCATTCTTACAGGGGCCCAGCTTCAGGAGAACATCAAGCTTGGAAGGTTGGGTCACAGGGCTCTGGTCTGTGAATGATGAAAGGGAGTCTAAGCCACCCCTGCCTCCACTGCAGAGCAGGGCCCATCACCTGTGGGATATTTTCCCCACAAAGAAATGTGAGAACAAAATAATTGTGAAGGGCTGTTGTCCCAGACATCTTGTTGACCTGTGCCTTAAAAGCCTTTAGTTCCGTCCCATTCAGTCCAGCGGGACATGGGCCTGAATAATTGGCCAGGAAATAAAGGCACATGAGTTGTTTGTGCCCCCATTAGCTAGCTAATAGAGGTCACTGCGTCTGACTGGAGTCAGGTTAATCATTCGGAGAGCTGTAGGGGGGTCAGATCACCTGTTTGTTCATCCTGTAATTATGTTTCTGGCCTTTTTCATTGAAGGTATGGTCAACGTACTGTTATTTTCTTAATGTCTTGCGCTTTCTTGTCCCTTTGTTTTTTTTTTTTCTGTATTGCTGCTTTGCTGTAAAGAGAGCAATGCCATGGTCACATGGGCAGGCTGGCTGAATTGTTTTGCCGACAATGTGAAGGCCTTACCTACGGTCCATAAGTGACTGCTACACACTGAAACCATCTTCATTGTCCACAGAGAATTTTACTCGACAAAATCTCTAAGGAGGGATGATGATGTAGCTCAGTAGCTAGAGTGTTTATTCAAGCCCAGGCTTGACCCCCACTACTGAACACAAAGCCCAGGCTTGGCTCTTACCATGGCATAAAACCAGGAACAGTGTCGCCCAGCTGTAATCCCATCACTCAGGAGGTGGAGGGAGAAGGATAAAAACTTCAGGAGTCATCAGCTACACAGTGAACCTGAGGCCAACATGGGCTACATGAACTCCTGACTCCAAATAGAGAAAGAGAGAGAGAGAGAGAGAGAGAGAGAGAGAGAGAGAGAGAGAGAGAGAGAAATTTATAAGATGATAACAATCTAGGGTTTAAAAAAAGTCCATCCTGGTGATGTAATGGTAGAGGGCTTGCCTAGCATGGCTAAGTCCCTGAACTCAATTCTCAGCATGGAAGAAATAAATCTAGCAACTTTTTTTTTTCTGTCAAAGAAGATGTCTCCTTTGTGATTAGTTTGAGCTGTCTGCAGTACTGGTGTTCCTGGATGTTATCTGTGTTTTGTTATTACCCGTAGTTTTTGCTGATGAAGAGACATTAGGATAGTGTTTTATGGCTCAGCGATCCCGGCCCATTTGACCTGGGTTTCACTGAGAACTTATAAGAATGGAGTTGGTAGGCTGTGGAGTCACTAACCGTTGGACTGGACTTTGGGCTCTGTGTTTAATGTCCTCTGTGACTTCACTAGGCTATATTTTTCTCCTCTCTGAAATGAGAATAATATTAATATTTGTGTCATTCACGTTGTGCGAAAGTTAATTACGACACTGACGTAAACTGGCTAAACGGATGCCTGACAGGGCTTAGGGTTTGCTCACTGTCTGCTACTTTGTCAGGGCCAACTTCCCCAGCTAGGCACAGCAAGCTAGGGGCCTATGCCTCATAAAACTTATCAGGATCCTTAGACATATTTTCATTTTAATCCTCTTAAATTTGGAAAAGAATGAGTGTGAAATGAGGGGTACCTAATACTTATTTCAGCCCAAATTATACTTGTCTTTTAAGCACTGCAGTCATAAAATGTTGTTTTATTTGAAATTAGGGGCCTCTAAAGCAAACAGGCTGGGGACTTCAGGAAGCTACCACTTGGCTCTGACTTTTAACAGGTGTGACTAAGGTCATACTAGGAGTTTCAGCAATATGAGAGAGGTAAAAACAAATTGTCAACACTGTAACCTGGTCATTCCCTGAACCAGGGACAGTCAATCTCTCCTTGAAAGCAGTGGGTGTAACAAAAGAAAATAAGAATAAGAAAAAATAAGCTTTTGTAACAAATGAGTATGACTTCTCAACCATCCCCTTCAAAAATAGAACACAGCTTTTGGAAAAGAATGTTGCCTTCGTTAGTTAACTTCTGTGGCTCTGTGTGTTTGCCATCCCCTAGGTACACATTTGCTTATAAAACTTGGTAGGACTGTCCAGGGAAGGGTGCTGCTCACAGTGGGTGGTGCCTCAGCCTCCCAGGTTCTGGGATTACAGTTGTGCCCCACACTTTGTGATCTGGAGTTTAGATTCCCTAGCCTGTGTACTGTAACACTTCATATGACTCTTTTTAGCTTTCTAACTTGACGAGGGTCAGTTTTTGGTTACAACATTGAAGATCCTGGATAAAAATGTATCCTCTTCTTACTAGTGAAGCTAATCCTTCACAGAACTTCTCAGAGGCCCTTCTCTCTGACAATAGATTGTTTCAAATTGACAATTCCAACTGCCACATTCAGCTACATAGAGAATCTCAGGCCAACTAGGGCTGTGTAAGACGCTGCCAAAGAAGCAAAAAAGGAGAAAGAGAAAGAGAGAGGAAGCAGAGAAAGGAGAGGCTAAGGAGGAAAAGGAGGAAGAGACAAAAGCGGTATCTACCACCCCTACCATTTCGTCAGTTAGGGGTAAGAAAAGGTGATGGGTACAGAATGTAACGATATTATAGGCTCCTGGATTCCATCATCTTTCTATCAGTTCACTTCTTCTATGTCAGAGTTCCTTGATCTGAGATGACATTTTTTGGAATCCCTTTATGGTAAACCAGCTTTGGGCAGTCCTGTTGATTGACACTACCGACAAAACAGGCAAATCCTTACCCAGCAAGAAAAGAACACTGCCTTTGCCAGGGTGGAGAGATTTCATCCATTCAACTTGCCTGTGCAGTAACTGGTACCCTCCTTCAAACAATGGTACCCTATCATTATCATTCACAATGGATATTTGTCATTTTGGCTGCTTTCCATACAAATATTCTCCTTATCTGAGAAAAATCTCCCATTATAGAAGCCAGAGGAGGGCATCACATTGCCCCCTTTTCCAGAGCTGAAAAGGTTGACCTTTCAACCTCTTCTAGTTCTTCATTCTCAACATAGGATCCGTCAGCTCTTTATCACTGGACAGGTTCATATGTAGCCCAGGCTGGTCTCAGATTCTATATGAAGCGGAGTGTGATGTTAGTTTTAATTGTCAACTCGACACAATCTATCATTAGAGAGAATGGCCTCTGAGAAGATCTGTGAGAGATTAGTCATAGGAGTCAAGATACCAGAATCCAGTGTTAGGAGAGTTCTGCTGCTTAGCAACAGTGAGAACACAGTTGATTATCCATGGGTAACCATGGTGACAGCATCTCTGTGAAAAGTCTTAGCTTGCTGGTGCTTCCTTTGTTTCCTGCTAAGATTGTTGGTGATGGTGGGTTTTGTTGTTATTTAGTTTGGTTTGGTTGCTATTTTCTATTTCATTTGCTTGCTCTCTTTTCAGAGAGTGTCTTACTCTGTAGCCTACACTCATAGCATTCCTCTTGCCTCAGTCTGTCAAATTCTGGGATTACAGTTCTGTCCATACTTCATGGTCTGAAGTTTAGATCCCTAGTCTTTATATTCTGACACTTCCAATGACTCTTTTTATCTTTCTAACTTGGCCAGGGTCAGTTTTTTGGTTGCAACATTGAGGATACTGGATAAAAGTGTATCCTCGTAACATTAGTTAAGCAATTGGCATGGTAGTTAGTACCAGGCAACAGACAGAGAAAGCTGCTGACAAGTTCCCCCTAAAGGCAAATACCCACGCAAACTTAGAGTAAGCAGTGTGGCAAGTACATTCACAAGACAACATACACACAGCCTGAGCAGCTGGGGAGGTGCCTCCCTGAAGGAGAGGCCTTGAACTATGTCAGAGGCAGCTGATGCGGTTACTGCGGTAACCGAACAAGCACCACATTTGTCCCACTAATATTTGGTTTGTGAACGCCAATGTCCAAAATCTACCTAATGTGAGCGTATTTGCACTCATTCTGTCATGTGACTTGTCTTCTTCCTCCTGAGAAGAAATAGCTGAAAAAAAGAACAATCACACCTTCACTGCCATATTTTTCCCCTAGAGTGCCTGGTGTTCCTTAAATACAGCAATACATACTTTCAAATCACCCGGAATCACTCCTCTCTCCTTGCCTTTCTTCTTCTCGCTCTTTCTTTCTCCCTCCCTCCTTGCTTCCCTTTTTTCCTCCCTCCTCCCCTCCCTCCCTCCTTCCCTTACATCCTTCCTCCCTCTTTCCAGTCGTCATCTTATCTATCACAGCTTTCACTTTATGAAAGCTAATATATACATTTCTCCTTGAGAAATTAACGAGACAGAGAACTGCAAAAGCCAGAAGCAATAATTGGCAAGAATCATATTAGGTGGGATACTTTTAGTTTTTGGTATATTTCTCTCAAGAATTATTTTATGCTCATGGAAGTCTATGCTAATAAATTAATAGGGTGAGAGGTGCTACTGTATATGCATGCACACTTACAGCATTTGTGTTATATGCCTTGCTTACCCATTTAACATTTTATTTTTCGTTTTATTAAAAAAAAATTCTCAAAACGTAACATTTTGTGACAATCATATCTTACCATATAACATGTTTACTCCTTCTTCTGACATTTGGATTGCTTCCAAATAATGCCGTAATCAAAGCAAAATTATGGAAGATCTTTTTTCACATATCTAATTGCTCTTTTGACACAGTAGAACTACTAGGTTAAAAAAAAAACATAAAAAAAATTGTCTATTAAAAGTCCACTTTGGGGACTGGGTTGCTCAGTGGTTAACAGCGCTTGGTGCTCTTCCAAAGGAGTCATGTCGAGTGACTCACAGCCACCTGTAACTTCAGCTCAGAAGGGATTAAACAACCTCTTCCGGCCTCATTGGGCACCCACACACATGCAGTATACCCTCACACAAACACACACTCATAAACAAAACCTTAAAAATATCTTTAGAAGCATATTTTGAAGTTACTTTCACACATGTCTTACTAGCTCACACTTTCTATTTGATTTTAACAGAAGAGATGTCAGCTGTTCTGGCGCACGCGCTCCAGAGCATTTACCTAAGGTCGCTCTCCATGTTTGTAAAACATCTTAGTCGATTTGATGAGTAATCTTTCGGTGTTATTTGACATATTTACGTTATAAGTCCGTGCTGGAGAGATGGCTCTGTTGGTAAAGGAGCCCACGGTGAGATCATGGAGACCTGGCTTCTGGCCCCTGGCACCCATGTAGAAAGCCAGGCAATACGGAGCCTGCAATAGCTCTGTGGAAGAGGCGGGGACAACCATTCCAGCCAACCAATGAGCTCTGGTTTCAGTGAGAAGCCCTGTCTTACAAACAAACTGAGAGCAACTTAGGAAGCCACCCATTGTGGACCTCTGGCCTACACACACACACACACACACACACACACACACACAAACATGAACACGTGCACACATACAAAAGTCCTGCTCCTGCTTTGAGAATCATGCTGCCACTCGTGATTTCAAACTTAAAAACATGCAGCTTAGTAAGGAAAGATGCCCATGCAACTTGCTCATCAGAAAAATACCTAGCATAAGCCAGTTAGCTTATTTTAGGAAGGAGGAAGACTATCTCGAACAATAATTTCTTTTTTTAATTAATTTTTTTATTAATAATTTCCTCCTTATCCCTCCACAACCCCCCCCCATCCCATCAGCCCTCTCCCCTTCCCCTTTGCCTCGATGAGGGTGATCTCCCACCCACCCACTCCAGCCCCACCGCTCCAGGATCTCCCTGCGCTGAGGAATCAAACCTCCACAAGTCCAAGTCCCCCCCCCACTGATGTCAGACAAGACCATCCTCTGCTACATATATATCTGTAGCCATGAATCCCTCCCTGTACACTTCTTGCCTGGTGGTCTAGTCCCTGGGAGCACTGGGTGGTCCAGCCAGCCAATGTTGTTCTTCCTATGGGGTTGCAATCCCTCTCTGCTCCTCCAGTCCTTCCATCAGCTCCCCTACCAGGGTCCCCGAGCTCAGTCTGATGGTTGCCTGCAAACAACCATTGTCACATCTGCATTGGTCAGGTGCTGGCAGAACCCCCCAGGGAACAGCCACACCAGGTTCCTGTCAGCAAGCCCCTCTTGGCAACAGCAGCACAAAAGGACTATAATTTTTTTAATATAATTTACTAACCCGAACAAAAAGCAATAACTGAATAATTCAATATCAAGCATGTCTGCCATTGATTGTGCAAGCAAATGCTATGTGTACATTTTCTATCCTGTGGCAAACCCATTTCCGCAGGAGTCTCAAAGTTCAGTAGTTTTATCTGAGTCTAAATATCATAGCAGCCTTGTCTCCACAAAGTAATTTCTTAAAAGCAATTGCAAGCTATAAAACTAGTGATTACTCAACAAGGTCCTATTGGAGACGCAAGATGCTAGGGTTGGTAGGGCATATAATTCTCGGGGGAAAGGGACTTCAGAAGGTGGTGACTCAAGGACCATTGACCCAGACAGTGTGTGGAGGAGAAATTGATGCTGGTTTTCTTCCTTTACAAGGATGTCGATTCTAAGCTGTCTGGGTGGCCTCATAGAACTATTTTGGATAACATTTTCCCAGTCAAGAGCCAATGTGGAACTTGTTTTAATTTCCAAAGCACAATGAGGTTTTAAACCAATTCTTGGACCCAGGATTTTTCAGCTAAGCTTGTGACCCAATGTGGCTGATTTGTGTTATTTTATCCTTAAAACAAAAATGGTTTTAGAACTTTGTGCCTTAGGAGGAATGTCATCTTTGTTTCACATTCAATCATTGCCTACCGAAGAGTAGATTTCAGACTCCTGTATACAGTATACAGTATACATAGTCCTGCACACGTGCATCCACACTGTGGCTCCGCTTTGCTTCACCCCCCCCTCTCTGTGGTGTCTGGATCACACTTCACTTGAACTTACATTAATTAAGGGTTTATAAAGGCTGTTCACATACAAAGACAGTGCTTTACAGAATATAAACCGAAGACTTCATTAAGAAGCTAACTAAAAGTCACATGATTTTCTGGTGTTAACACTAGAATTAGCCGAACAGAATAACTGAGTTTAAAATCAATAGCAGTGAGGACACGAGGGAGTCTACAAGTCAGCGTTATCCAGGAGGGAAATTGGCCCCATACATCAAAGCCATAAAAATGTCCGTCCTTGTTGGACCAGCAGTTCCAACGACTAGAAATCCATCCTAAGAAAACAATTACCTTTGCAGAAAGATTTATGTGCAAAATACTCATTGTATCCTTGCCCACAAAATTAAAAAATAGAAATAACGCAAGAATCCAATAATAGGAAGATATCAGATTGAACCCCATAAAGCTGATTATATTCAATTACTTCAGTGCCCATGTAGCAAATATATAGCACAGATTGGACATAATTTATAAACCAGATTCATGGATTAAAGAATCATGGGGTAGAAGAATATTTAATGGAGTGAAAAAAAATCACAATGAATTGGTTAGAGAGAAAAACAGTGTATAGCAGGACAGTGAATCAAATGTCCTGCAGTGCTGGCAGGTACACACTTGTGTGGTAACTTGGTGCACATGTATTGCCTATGGTGAGGAATTTTGAATTTATGTCTATCCATAGTTGTGTATGTGTCACTTTTAATTGGCTGTGATAACTTTGCCTTATTTTTGTGATCATAAACACATTAAGCATACACATACACATTTTGCTTCCATTGGAGCCTTTCACAAACGGGTCATCGACCTTCCTCCTTTTCCCCTAATGCTGGTCACTGAAGGCAAACACTATACCGCCTACCCCAGGCTTGTGTCTGTGGCTCAACAGTCAAGTAAAGAGCAGGGCCCATCGGGAAGAACATCCCTTGTGCTTCCTAGGTGACCAAACCATGCTCAGTGGGGAAGTGTTTCTGAAGGGGATCTCTTTTCTGAGAGAGGGGGGATCTCTTCCCCTAGAGAAAGGGGGGTGGGGGTGGGGGGTGGAGCTTGCACAGGCTGACCAGTGCATGGGGCAGGACAGCAAAGGCTGAGCCAAGGTTGTTAGAGTTCCTGAAAATTTGCTGAAGCTCTTGACAGAGAAATAAAATCAAAAGAAAAGCCAGAGGGTCTCTAACGTTGCACTCACTGTATTGTGGGGCAATAGTTTTGATGCCGTCTCCCAGTAGGATTGGGGGTGGACTGGGGGAAATTCTTGGTAGTCCCCTGAGCCCCAGCACCCAGAGCCAACCGCTGAGAAATCCAATTGAACTGACTCCACACTCCACTCCAGAGGACAAAACCATGTTATAGAACCGAGGAAACGGTGAAGGTCATGAGGAAATCCAGACCCACCCCAACACACTTGGCTTCTTTAGAACAGGTTCGGTTACTTCAGTGTCTGGTGTGTTTTCTCGGAAAGAACTTGGAGGAAACTCCCTCCCAGGACCTGAGAATTCCTGGCTTGGTGATGAGCAAGGGTTCTTCACGGGTCTTACAAAGCAGCACATTGAAAAAAGGCTCCTGAGACAGAGTCACTGGGTAAATGTAGGGAGTCAGGGAGTCCCTAAGCAGGCTCATGTGGACAGGGACTGTATGCAGGTGGTTAGCTGCAGCTCCCTCCTCAGTGGCTGGTAGACAATTAAGGGAGAAAATGGCTTCTTCCGAATGTATAGCCAAGCTTGCATTTGTTTTTCTGACTGTATTACCTCTGGCAAGGGAGAACGGGGAGGAAATGAACGAACCTATTGAGAATGTATCTGGTGCACCTGCCCGGAAATAGCCCCAGAGCTGTAGAGTCCCGCCAGCCACTCAACTTCTATCCAGAGCAAAATGATGAGAGAGAAAATAACTTCCCATTGTTATGTCTGTGTGACTGCCATTCATGGAGCCCAGGAATCAAAACAAAAAGTTAAAAACAGCTCAACCTTTGAGTGTTTTAATGAGCACACTGAGCTAATAAATAGCTGGATGGTTCTAGAACTGAGCTATTTTGGTGACCCCCTCCTATTGAGACCTAACTAAGAAAAGAGATTTCCTCTTCCTACAAGCTGACTTCCTCCTGACAAGAAAGACAAGGGTCAGGCAGAATTCTGCCACAAAAAACAAATATGTACAGGTAAAGGTCACCTGCTCATGTCAGCGTGACAAAAGTCTAAATTCCGTGGCTTCGTGTGCCTAACCCATCCTTTACAAAAATGTCCCTCAGGTAAGCTTAAAAGTTATAGCAGGAAAATTTAATTAAATTCTCAGAATCAGTTAACAAAATCCTTGTCAATAACCTCTGAATAAGAAGCATTTGCTGACCTTAACCTAAGAGGCCATGGTAAAAGTGGGAGCCAATGGTTTCCTCTGTGTCACCACCATGTGGAGGCATAAAATTCCCTTCCGGGGCCTATGAGAGATTAAGCAGATGAGGATGCTTGCCGCCAAGACTGACAACCTGAACTGAGTCCCAAGATCCCACATGGGTAGAGGGAGTCAACTGGTTCCCATTAGTTATCCTCTGACATCCACATTTCCACACACAACACACATATGAACACACACACATACAGAGAGAGAGAGGGGGAGAGAGAGAGAGAGAGAGAGAGAGAGAGAGAGAGAGAGAGAGAACAGAAGCACTTGTAGTAAGTCTTTTGAAGAAATTCACTACACATTTCTGCAGGCACCCACTAATAGAGCTCTGAATAGAGAAGATAGGATACCTGTGTTCAGAGGAATATTATTTGGTCTTTAGAAGGAGGGGATGCCGAGATGGTTTAGGACTTCCTCTTTCAGAGGACTGGAGTTTGGTTTCCTGCTCTATGATCAGGCAGCTCACAACTCCAGCTCCAGGGAATCGGACACCTGCTTTGAACACGCACAGACAGTCGCATGCACACAGACACAGGCACCACAAACATAAACAAAAATAAACTAAATCTTAAAAGGAAGGTAGGAAAGCACCCCCATCAACATGCTATGACAGGGATGAAGCTGCAGGATGGATTAAGTTAAGTGAACGGCAAACACCATGATCCTACTTAAGGAGAAATTTACAGCCATACAATTTATAGACAGAAGCTGCCCTGAGCTCAAGGAAGGAGGAAGGGCAGCAGTTGGAGGAGTCTGCTGCATCATCTTTCAGGATGGAAGCCTGAAGACTGGCTGCACCCAATGCTAAGTCTACCGAACTACACAAGGACAAAGTGGGAAGAGGGCCGTCAATTCAGACTTGTGTTGTTTACCGCAACTTTTATTTTTTTCAGTTAAAAAATTTATAGCATGGGTTCATTAGACCAGATAATGAGTTTCATTGCTAAGTTTTCATATGCGCATAATTTGCTTTATTATGTACGTATGTATATTAAAATAATAAAAGCATTAAAATATAAACGATAATTTATTAGGAAACAGTCTACTCGGATCTTCTTTAAGACTTTTAAGACATTTTTATTTTATGTGTAGCTGTGTGAGCGTATGCCGCTTGTGTGTCAGAGAGTCTATTGGATCCCCTTGGGACAGGAATCATGGGTAGTTGTTAGCCATCTGATGTGGGTCCTCTGGGAGATCAGCAAGTTCTCTTAACTGCGAAGCCAACACTGCAGCTCGGATCTTCTTCCACTGTGTTGAAAGAAATGGAACCACAAAAGTTCAGTTAGTTAGAGACCTCCGTGGGATTCTGGACATTTAGATATACACTTCAGTGTCTGTCCCAAGAGTTCTAGCTGTGATAGACTCCTGCCATTCTGCTCCATTTGGTGAGTAAGAGAGAGGCGATGAGGCACCAGGAGCTCCCTGGCTCTCTTGTCACTCCTCCTGGATTGTCTGCCTGTCTGTGCTGGCTGGATTGAGTAACAACCAAGAGTGACAGCAGTGGGCCAGAGCTGTGACTGAAGTCATGCCAACTTAGAGGGAGGAGGCCGGAATGAAATGAAGATGCCCACTGTGCAAATATCTCAGGAGCAGCACACCAAGAGGAGCCATGGACCGTGAAGGCCCCAAGATCAGTGAGCTCGACACCAAGGAAGCACAGCAAGGCCAATGGGCTGAAGCAGAAGGAGGATGCCTAGCAGGCAGGGGCCGGGTGTGAGGAATCTACACTTTCTACCTTCATGCAAAATCATTGGAGGATCTTCTGTGAGAAAAGGGTGATTTGATCATTAGTTTCTCTTTTTTGTTTGTTTGTTTGTTTGCTTTGTTTTTTGAGACAGGGTTTCTCTGTGTAGTCCTGGCTGGCCTCAAACTCAGAAATCTGCCTTCGTCTGCCTCCCAAGGGCTGGGATTAAAGGCGTGCACCACCACTGCCTGGCTTGATCATTACTTTCTATACCTTTGTTATTGTTTTATGAATGCAGAACCCAGGGCAGGAGTGACGAGTGCAAACAAAGATGAGTTAGGAGCACGGAGCAGAGATGAGTCAGGCTGCCACAACGGACCGGGCAGGAGAGAGTGGGCATCTGGGTCTAGGCTAGGGTAATGAGAGAGAAAATCACGTGCTTTGACATAGTCAACCCCAGCCCCCATGGCCCTGTCTGGTCCCACTGGGATTTCTCACTGATCCCTTTTCTCAGAGTTCCCTTTGAAGTTCATGCTCTCTCTCTCTCTCTCTCTCTCTCTCTCGCTCTCTCTCTCTCTCTATCTATCTATCTATCTCTCCTTCTGTGTATGTGAATGTGTGTGCGTGTATATGCGTGTATAAGTGTGTGTGTGCGTGTATTTGTGTGTATGCGTGTATGTGTGTGAGTGTATGTGTGTGCGTGCATGTATGTATGTATGTGTGTATGAGTGTGTCTTCTATGAGAGAGAAATGTAATATTTATCTTCAGAAGTGCTTATTTTCTAAAACATGATAAACTCAGATCCATCCAATTTTTCTACAAAAACAATACCATCTCATTTTTCTTTAGGGCTGAAAAATACCCCCATTGTACAATGCTTAAGAAGGGATTAGCTTATGTGATTTTCGAAGGCTTCTATTGGTTATTGTGGAAAGTAGAAGAAGAGCTTGGGTAGCTTTTGAAGTTTTAGATTTCAATTATAGTTAAGCAGCTGGGTAAGTCTGAGCTCTCCTGTGTGGGTGCGCTGGAGGCTCTGCCGACAGAGAGCCCTGATTCCTGTTCTGCAGGCTCTCCCCAGGACAGTCCTTGTACTATATTTCTTGTTGACAGTGGAGAATGCACGTTTGACCTGGGCACATCAACTGTAATACACAATGCAGGAAAAACAAGAAGAAACAAACACAAACGTGCGGGGCTGCGAGAGGGCTCACAGCTTTAGGAAAAGTGAAAACCTGACACAGACATCTTGGGCTTCAGATCCACATAGATCTCCCCCACTGTCCCCTGGTCTTCCCCCTTACCTACCATCACTTTACCTGCCCAGGATGCTGAAATGTCTTGCTGCCCACATGTGCATACTCACAAAGACACACACACACACTTATTCCCATGACTAAAAAACAAAATCTTTTGGCAAAGAAGCAGTGGTGGGAGAGACAAGACTCAGTGATTAAGATCATGGACTGCCTGAGGAGAGGACCACTCAGTGGCCAGTAACGTAGTGGTGCATGCCTTTAATCCCAGCACTGAGTGAGTCTCAGGACAACCAGAGATACATATTGGGGGGGAAAAAAAGCCTGTCTCAATAATAAAAAGACAAAAAACAAAATAAAATATTCTGCTTTGTGAACTCTTGAACCCTTAAAAGAATTTTACAAACCAGGGTATCTCTTCACACATTTTAATTGATATCTAAGAATAAGTTCAAAATTGAAAATACATTAGCATTTTGAAATACAGTTGCCAGGGCTAGAGAGATGGCTCGGTAGTTAAGAGCATGTGCTGCTCTTGGTAGGAATGAGTTCAGATCTCAGCGCTGTAGCAGGCAGCTCACAACAGCCTGTAACTCCAGCTCTAGGGATCCAGCGCCCTCTTCTGGCCTTCCTGTGGATCTGCACTCATAGGTGCTCATACAAACAAAATTACACACATATAAACATAATTTATTTTTTAATTAAAATATTAAAAAAGAAAATGTACAAAACCCCACACAGCTTTTAGGTAACATAAATGTTAACAAAAACTAAAACAAAACAAAATCAAACAAAACAATTCCTTTAAACACCAGGGCGCTGTCTTTCCATCTGACCAGCTGAGCTCTGGCCTCCAAAGAGGCTCCATCGCCTCCTTAAACCCTTAGATACTCTTCTGCAATGCACGTATATACAGACTGTACTCTGGATGTGCAGAGCATTTTCTGAGACTCATTGTTAGTAACTGAGGTGCCTGGGGTGGTGATAGGGTTCATTGGGTGAAGCCATTTGCTGACTCAGCTAAATTCCCACACCCCCCCACACAAGGTAAATAATCAACTCCTGAAAGTTGTTCTATGACCTTGATTCGTGCTCTGGCAGTATACACACACACACACACACACACACACATACACACACACACATACACACACATACACACACACACACATACATACACATACACACACACACACACACTCAATAAATAAATAAATAAATAAATAAATATAGTAATTAAGGTTGGAATAAATGAAACTTTATTGACTTCATCCAGGTATCAAGGGAAATCGGAAAAGGTCTCTCACTGAACATAGAACTTGATGATGTGACTAGACTGGCTGCCCAGCAAATCCCCAGACTTCACCGTGTCTCTTCACCCCTCTCCCCACATATTTTATAAAAGGTATTCAAAAACTGAAGATCTAGAGGAACTGTCTGGGAAGGGTAAAGGTGCCATTAGAAAACGAAGTGGCAAGAATCGGACCTCCTGCTCTCCCCGGGGGAACCGACAGGGTCACATGCTGTCGGTGGGATGAAGCATGTATGTTTTCATGGTCACCAATCAGAGCAAAGGTTGCTCTGGGTGAAAGAAATGTTTTGCATTCTCCCAGCCTGGCTGGTGGGCATGCTCCTGAATTAAGATGGGGGAGTGTTTATCACCAGCGCCTCCAGTAATGACTTACAACACTGTTTTGCCTTTCCACTGGGGTCACCTTTTGTGCTATTTCAAGATAAGAGAACAGAACGGTTGAGCTGATATGAGGCAGAGGCTGTTATTGCATTTCCTGCCCCCCCCCCCCCCCATCTCTGGATCTGAGTGAAGTCTCTGAGAAATGTCAACAAAACCGCAGCTGCATTTAAATGGGAAGCACATTCTCCAACAGAAGACAACATTAGAGAGAGCTGTCCTGGGGGCGGGGGGTGGGGGGTGGGGGGGTGGGGGGGGAAGTGAGCTGCTAATCCAGCGACTGGAGGCAGCCGCGCAGCCGGCTTGATGTGTGTGATTGTGGAGGCAATTACAGCAGAAATGGAAATTATAACTACCCACCTCTCTACAATTTCACCACGATCCGCAGCCGGCTTCGATAAGAGCTGCTTCCCTTCATTCTCTTTCCCTCCATAAGCCTTTCCTTCCCTTGATAAGCCTTATGCAAAAGCACATTTTTATTTTAAATCTAATCTCAAGTCTTCTGCCACTGGAGTCTCTCTGTCTCTCTGAGAAATTAAAACTCAGAAATTCTAAAAAAATTTACCCAAGGGGCAGGCAGTGCTGAGATCGATGAACTGACACCTTCAGACTGAGAAAAATGGAGGCTGTCTTCACAGTGCACTCTGGGAAATTTGGATCTGGACTTAAGAGTACCGCACGTAGGTGATTCTTTCCTCCTGACAAAATCCAGATGAAAAAGAATCTTCCTTTTTCACAGAGTGTGGTCATTTTTCTACTCTGGAGATTGTTAAAGTAGGGGACATTCTTGGAATAAGAATGGCGAGCCCTTATTTCATTTAAAACTTTCCCTGGTGTAGAGAAAACTTTCTCATCTATGGTCTCTTCTGGAATGCAATATGCCATCAAGAATGGGCCGAAGAGTGGTGATGTAACTCAGGTAGCATGCTTGCCTCACATGCACAAAGCTCCAACTATGACCCTCATCACTACATAAACCAGGCAATGGGAGCACATGCCTTTCACCCCAGGACTTAGGTAGAGGCAGGATTTTCAAAAGTTTAAGGTCATTCTTGGTTACAAAACAAGTTCAAGGCCAGCATAGTACACATTCACTCTTGTCCCATTTAAAAAATAGAAGTGTGTGTGTGTGTGTGTGTGTGTGTGTGTGTGTGTGTGTTGAGAACATGGCATGGCTGGACAGTTAAGAGCACTGGCTGTTCTTCCAGAGTACCCAGGTTCCAGGTTCAATTCCTAGGCCCCACGTGGTCACCTCCAACCATCTGTAACCCCAGTTCCAGATGATCAAGTGCTTTCTTCTAGCTTCTGCTGGCAGTGGGCAAGCACAGGACACACAGACATGCATGCACCTATAAAACGAAAATGAAAATGATTTTTATGAAGATGAAAAAGGACAGCTAGAGAGATGGCTCAATTGGTAAAAAGGTTTATCACACAAGCACAAGGGCCCAGAAACCACACAGAGTGAGTGACACTCTGGGTAATCCCAAGGCTTCATGGATGGAAGGCAGAAATGGATGTGTTGGGGTTTAGCCTCACACAGGATCAGAGTTCTCAACTGGAAGCAGAGGTATCTGAAAGGCAAATAATAAACATACACAGAGTACTTTGGGGGTACAAACTGACAGGCAATTTTTCAAGGCTTAAAGTTTCTCTCTTCTCTCTCACTCTGTCCTGCAGTTTGAGGCTAAACACACACACTGCATTCTCCTGTGCACTCTGCTTTTCTCCTGTGAGCTTCTCTTTTCTTGAACTCCCACACTCCTACACACCTCTGTGTGTTCTCCTCTTACTCTCACACACACTTTTCACACACATCTCACATATACCTCACACATACCACATCCACTCTCCTTCCACTCACAATACACTCTCCATACACACCTCACATTCTCTCTTCTTCACTCTTCACATTCTCTCTTCCTCACTCTTCACATTCTCTCTCTACTCTCTTCACATTCTCTCTTCACTCTCTTCACACTCTCTCTTCCTCACTCTTCACATTCTCTCTTCACTCACTCTTCACATTCTCTACTCTCTTCACATTCTCTCTTCACTCTCTTCACACTCTCTCTTCCTCACTCTTCACATTCTCTCTTCACTCACTCTTCACAGTCTCTCTTTCTCACTCTTCACATGTTCTTCTCATGCTCTCTCATTCGCTCTCTATATTCACCCCAATTGCTCTCCACTCGCTCTCTTGCCTTTCTCTTGCCCCAGTCTTTTATTGATACTCCAAAAGCAGGTAGAAAAAAAGACATTGTATAATCATTGCTAAATCAAATTCAAAAGAATAACCACGTCCCACAAAGAATCAAGAATTACAATTGTTCCCCAAAGTTTCAAGCTTTTCCTATTCCCAGGCCTGTGGCCAAAATAATAATAATTGCAAACTTGTCATTATTTAAACTTTAACTTTTGACTTAGACTTCACAGCTTAGAGCACCAAGGTCAGCTACTTGCATTTTCCTGTGACGCTCTAATGATAAATGACATGGACAAAGCTGCCAGGCAGTGGCCAGAAAGAATCAAGTTAACCCTTAGCTCAGTACTTCTGCTAGCTTTCTGCTTCTGTACATTGCACACAGTGACTCTCCTAAGAATCCCAGTGTTTTGACTTAGTTTTACTAATGTATAGTTTTATGTATTTCATACTTTCTTATCCAGGAACCACTCTCAAATGTTGCACAAAACTTATTTCATAACTTCAGTAGATTTTTTTTTCTTTTTGTGGGGTCCCAATGTTGGCTCTAATTTATTTTCTAATAATTTCTTCAAACTTTCTTTGCAAGTCAAGCATTAATCTGGAACTACCATTGTGCAGTTATTGCATTGTTTCCAAGATGAGAACACACAGCATGGGCCTGGGCCATTAGGACTGTGCTGTGCTGTGCCCTGTGCCTCAATTTTTAATTGTTTAAAAATCATTACATCACCGGGTGGTGGTGGCGCACGCCTTTAATCCCAGCACTTGGGAGACAGAGGCAGATGGATTTCTGAGTTCGAGGCCACCCTGGTCTACCGAGTGAGTTCCAGGACAGCCAGGGCTACACAGAGAAATCCTGTCTCAAAAAACCAAAAAAAAAAAAAATTAAAAAAAAATCATTACATCAAGGAACATCTAGTTTCACAGAATTCACCAGAGCAGAAGAAAGAAATAGGAAAGTCAGATATAATAGAATAATTATGCACACCAAGGCCAACTGAAAAACAGTCACACACAAATGAAATCTATACAGCCGCTGTCCTGGGCTAAGGTTAGGAGAAATGGGAACACTGTTTTTTACAAAGAGTTGCCATGGGCTGCTGAGATGTCTCCATCCTGGCCTGCTGCAGGCAGTTCCTTATTTCAGATGACAAGTCCCCTGGAGGGATGAGTCTTCTGCTTCTCAGGGTCCCAGACACCATCCTCTTTACAAGGAGCTGCCATGAGCTTCTAGATGTCTCTATCCCAGCCTACTGCAGGCAGTCCCTGTCATGGTTTGCTGTCCCCAGCATGGATGGAGGCTTCCATGAATGGAGGCAGAGACAGGAGGACCCCCAGAAGCTTTGGAGACAGTTATCATACCTTATGCAGTATATAGTAAGAGGCCCTGTCTCAAACAAGGAAGATTAGAAGTGACCCCAGAAGTTGTTCTTTGACCTCCACATGTGTGCCATGGCAAGCAAACTTACACACACACACACACACACACACACACACACACACACACACACACACACTAAGAATAATGATGCAAAAATAGATTCCAGACTAGGCCCTGAGTCCATGGGAGGTTTTGTGTGCCTATGGTGATTGCTCAGGGGTCCACAGTGGGATGGTAAGATTTTTTCCAAAACTAAGGTCCTCAACTGAGCTGAGGAGCCAGCCTCATAGTTAAGGGAAGATGTTTAATTAGATGCACTCAAGGAGCAGGAAGGTCCTTTGACTGGGATGAACCTGATGATGGGCTTCTGATCTCCACCTGCCCACCAACATCTTCAGGGGATGCAGAGGCAGTGATGCATGCCACTGTCAGAGAAAGGCCATCATTGTGACTCCCCACCTATCATATTTAAGAAGACAGGCTAAGGGTAGATGAAGCTTAGACCCCTACTGGGGACCAATGCCCTACATATAAATGAGTAGAAGTGTGGTATGCAAATTTTTGTGGCTGTCTTGAACACAGGTGTTCTCCTGTGGGTCAAACGTCAGAGGAGCCTCAGAAATTCAGAATCCTTGCTGACATATAATGTAACCAAGTCCTTTGGCACTTGTAGCAGGCTAGAGACTATGAGTGCCTCCGGTACACAAAACAAACCACTGGTCCTAATGCATCCTAGATGTGGCTCTATTGAGAAGGTCATCAAGGCAGCATATGTCACAGAAAGTGGTCCGAACTGATACTACATCACACTAGCCCAAAAGACGATCATTGTTTTAAGAAGCCATGGAGGCTGGGATCTTGTAACCCACTATTTCCCATGTTTGTTTTGTTCATATGAAAGAAAAATGGGAAACAGTATTAACACATACATGTATGGTATATATGTATATGATATATATCATATATAATATATGCATATATATGTATGTATATCACATATATGTTTTTACTTGAATGCATGTGTGTGGGTACATGTTTGTATGTATATTTGCCCATGGAGGCCTAGAAAAGGGTGTCAGATCCCCTGGAGCTGGAGTTACAGGCAGTTGTAGGTCAACCAATGTAAGACTCTCTCTGGTCCTCTGAAAAAGATGTAAGTACTCTTGACACTGAGCCATCTCCCCAGTCCCCTCCATTTCCCAATTTGCAAAGCTCGCTCTAGGAGGGATGTGTCCAGGACATGAAAGTTACAACAAGCCAGCACCAACTCAGTGCCACAGCACCTCTTGACCCGTGCCTTTCAGATGTGTGCACAAGCAGAACAGTTCTTGGCAGGTTGCCACTGACCCAGCCAATGCTTCCTTCTCTGTTTCCTTAGGAAAAAACTGACCACGACTAATATGCCTTCATGTGGCTAGGGAAGCATGAAGTGAGACAACTTCCATGGGGTCAGACCAGCAGAAGAATGCGCTCCCAACATAGGTCCTCTGTCTGAATTACATAAATAACATCACTGTGATTGGCAGTGATCAGATAAAAACATTTCATTTGAGGGACACTGTGTTCCAGGCAATGACCTCAACTGAGTAGATCATTTATCGTGATAAAAGTCAGAACCAGCCCAACAAATAATTTTCTGAAAGGAATAATTTAGGTCAGACTATGCTGTAACAAACCAAGCAAGCTTAAGGAAAAATCCATGGCCCATAGGCTCCTAAGCTCTAAAACAAAAGCACCTTAACCAGTGAGAGCTAGCTACTAAACATGGCACATTCTACTGCTGGGCCCTCCTCCTTCTGCTCCCCTCACCTCCTGTAAGTGAAACTACAGAGGATGATGGGCACACCTGTGTGTGGTGACACTCACCTATGATCCAGACCATATGGGATGTGATGGTAGGAGTGTCAGGTATTCAAAAGCAGCCTCCAAGACATAGTGAGTTCAAGGCTAGCTCCGGCTCTGTGAGTCTGAGTCTTTGTCTCAACCCTGTTTAGCCCCTCCCCACCAAAAGAACCCCAGAAAAGTTATAAATCTTGCCTGTGAAATTCTTTTTTAAAAAAGAATTATTAATTTTATGTATATGAGTATACTGTAGCTGTCTTCAGACACACTAGAAGGGGGCATCAGATCCCATTACAGATGGTTGTGAGCCATAAGATGGTTGCTGGGAATTGAACTCAGGACCTCTGGAAGAGCAATCAGTGCTCTTAATCACTAAGCCATCTCTCCAGCCCCACTTGTGAGAGATTCTTAAAGGTCCTCAATTTTATTCATTTACTTTTGAAACAGTGTCTCATCTCACATAGCCCAGTCAATATGCAGCCAAGCATGTGCCACCATCCCTGATTTTGGGCATCGCTGGGACAGAGCCAGGGCTTTGTGACTGGTAGGCAACCACAGCCCTCCTTGGTTCTTTTAAACTAAAAATCTGGACACCACTTACTCATACCAACTGGGGTAGATAACAGGAAGAGGGCTCTGCTGGCCCTGGCTGGGCACTAGCCCTGGTAGCACTAACCAAATGCCTGTCTTTAAACAGCAGTGAGTGGCTCGTCAGTGGACATTAACTAGGGATAGAAAATACCACCCATGAGTTATCAATGCTGCCGAGAACTAATCTACCTCTTTTCAACTGGGCCAATGTGAACTGTTATTAAATCAACTTCTCTCACTAAATAGAAACAGTACACAAGACCATGCCTACTTGAGGCTCCAGAATGTCACACACCTTCATGAGTCAGTATGCACTTAGTTCACAGAAACTCTAGAAGGTCTCTTCTTCCTCCTCCTCCTCCTCCTCCTAATAATAATAATAATAATAATAATAATAATAATAATAATAATAATAATAATTGAAGGCCTCTCTCAAAAAAAGTTTCCCATGGGACATAGTCTGGTTCACTGATAGAACAACCCAAACCACACTCTGCTGAATGACAATACTCTCTGCTTTTTGCATGGTCAAATCATGACCCATGAAGGACAAACTCAGCACCTAACAGACAGCTCACTGCAACATATCCAGCTACACACACTGCTGCTAACTCCCGCTTCCACACTCTGTGCTACACCTCAGACCCGCTGGACCATATCCAGTGACCTCACTACAAAGTTAGGAGAACTGCAAACAAACAAAAGCAAATTAAACCCTCAAGATGCCAATATGGGGACAAGGTCCACAGCAGGAACTATCCCTGTGCTAGCAAAGACAGTGGGACATGCCTGTAACCTTGGCACATACAGATGACCCTACACAGACAGAGGTGGAGGGTCATCTTGAGTTCTCCAGGTCAGACTGGAGACAGATTATATCTCAAAACAAAAACATAGTTGGCCAAAACCCAAATATTTGTTGTTTATGAAAATGGACATAGTAAATGCCCCTCTGCCAAACCATAACAACTAGAACACACAGGTCAACACAGGCTGCCCCAGACCATTAACCATCACACACACACACACACACACACACACACACACACACACACACAGTGGGGGATGGGGTAGGGAAAAAGAGAAGTCAAAATTTAAAAAACAAAGCTGAACTTGTGTTTCTTTCTGGCACAGAACTAAAAACAAGGAGATAACCCATTTCTTCTTAGAAATCAACAAGAGGAAATTATATCAACAAGGACAAAAGTCCATTAATTAGTTTTGGTTGGCAAGGAATTTGACTATGAAGAGAATAATTAAGTAATTAATGTTAGTTGATACTAAAATAATTCCTTCTATTTCAGAGTAGAGCAAACATTTTCAAAGTTAAATACGTGTGTAGCCCAGTAGTTCAAACCCCCGATGTACTGAGAGGCTCGCTCTAGGATTAGGTTTTACATTACACAGGGTTCATCTTTAAATTATCAACTGTAATGAAGACTATGAAGCCATCAAATACTGTCATGAAACACTGTCCCTTCTTTTTTTTTCAGCTACCTTGTGAGTTACTGTACGAAATTGATTTTCCTCGAGTCCTCAACAAATGTAACCGTGACTAAAAACCTCCCCTCAGTTTACAACAGAGTCTGTAGTTTCTTTGTGTGTGGCACTTCATCTAGATGGCACAGGGGAGAGTCTTGGAAGATGCTCAAGAATGGAGAAAATTTGAATGGGTTTGACCACACCTGTTCACCACGCCTGAAATTTAGCCCGGCTGTGTAAAATGAATCCCCGAATTCTTTACTGATTTTGGCTTCATTCTAAGCAAAGAAAGAAAGAAAGAAAGAAAGAAAGAAAGAAAGAAAGAAAGAAAGAAAGAAAGAAAGAAAGAAAGAAAGGTTGACATACTAGTTGTCTGTTAACACACATGAAATTTTACATTGAATTATAAATTCAACAGCCACAGTAGCATGAAGTCAGAGGACAGCTTCTGGAAGTTCTTCCACTGTGTGTATTCCAGGATTTGAACTTAGGTCCTCTGGCTTGACAAAGCCATCTCACTGATTTCTTTTGGGTGATTTTTTTTTTTTTTGCACTGGTGGATAATCATTTTACTGTAACTGACTTCCAGAGTGCTTCAAATATAACTGTAAGCTTTAATCCAAAAATGGTGAAAGAGCTGGGCATGGTGACACAAGCCTGTACTCCCAGTTCTTGAAAGGCTGAAGCAGGAGGATTTCCACAAAATAAAGACAAAAAAGGCAATGAAATTTATGGTAACATTTACACCCCCAATGGCCCAGGTGGCACACACCTATAACCCAGTGTCAAGAGAGCTTACAGTCATGTGCCACCATGCTTCATTGATGCAGTTCCAGGGCTCAAACTGAAGTCTGATGCAGGTTACACAAGCCCTCGAACAACTGAAGTACAGTCCAGCCCTTGTCCTCGTTTTCTGAACCTATGAGATGGGAGTGAGGTGCTTCCAGCTCTAATGCCCATCATCCCATCTAGAAGGAGAAATGGCGATGCACTATGACGAAAGCACCTCTTACATTCTGAGGCTGGAACCTTTGCTGGACCTTACGAGGTCACTTAAAACTTCAGATCGCCATTCTGCTGTGTTCCTATTCTGCTGTGCTCTCGGCCAGTTTCTTTAACCTGCTTTTAAGGAAACAATGTAACAATCAAGCTTACTTGCTCAGATTTTCCAGAGTCAACTTTTACAGCCTAAGCTAATGTGTAACTGTAATTTTAAATGATGTACTCTTCCATGACCTTGACCCAGATAATGTGTATGTCTGGTTTGCTGAAAACAACGTCCTAAAATCCACCATAAAGCTTGAGTGCAATGTTTATGGATGTTGGTTGATAAACAATGATGTCTGTTGTCTGGGACAGTTCAGATCAGTTGGAGACAGTGATTTAATCCCTTGTAAAACTCTGTGAAAGATTTCTGTAAATCACCTTATTCCTTTTTCTGGTATGATGCTTTCTATGCTGTGAGAAAGCAAAGACATTGTTACAGCCAGACAAGCTCAGTCACACATAGACAGACAGGGAGAAATTCACTAGATGACTGACTACCTTCTTCAGTTCCAGGCAGGTTCTGACTTACACAACAGAGGAACTGAAGACACGGGGAGCAGGAAATAGAGTTCAAGTCTAGACTAGATCTTGATTAAATGCTCCAAGGGGAATAACTTTCTTTTTCTCCTTAATGCAATACCAGTGTATTCTGGGTGACTCGGAGTTAATCACTCACTGGTTTAATCCAAGCAAAGAAACAAAAGTAAAAGTCTACAAAGCTGAAACTTAAGGCTGCCAGGAAACCAGTCTAGTTCTGGGACTTGGCTCACACTTGGAAGTCAGCACACAAACAAGTACCTGCAAGCATACCCCAGTGAAAACAGCTCTCCCCCGAGAGCCTCTCCCATCCAGAGATGGGAGAGTTTGTAAATATTAGAAGGCCTGGTAAGGTCAGCTCTGAGAACCCTTGCTACCTTTTCTTGGTTGGTTAGGACTCTGAGCCTTCTCAGACTAAACTGGAAATACCCAAGGCAGATTGTGCTGGTTGACAAAGGCATGCCTGGATTTATGTGTTTCTGTTTACTTATCTCAGTTTAAGAATATTCTAGAAATGCTTACACATGTTGTCAGTACATGTTTGCCTTGCATTTTCTCCTCTGACTCATCTTTTTTCTTCTACCATCAGGGAAACAGAGATGAATGTAGATGATTAAAAGAAAAAAATGACAAGACTATACATATATACATATATTATGGCATATATGCATATATATATACACACATATGCACATATACATACACACACACGTGTGTGTGTGTGTGTGTGTATTTCCATGGGTTCAAGAACAGCTTAGGCTGTAAAGTATGTCCCCCATGTCTCTACTGAAAAGAGAGGAGGAGGCAGAAGAAAAGAAAGAGGAAAGAAAAGAAAAAAAAATGTTTTCTACAATGAGATAAATACCCATAATCCAAGAGACTAGAAAATGAAGGCAAGAAGGTTGAGTTAAAGGCTAGCCTGGGCTAAGTAATGAGACCCTGACTCAAGTCATACCAACCACCCTGCAAACAATAAGAGTGAAAAGAAAAAGGGAGGGAAAAGAATTTAAGTCTAAGCATAAGGAAAAAAAATCATTCTATGTTTGTCAGAAGAAACACTGACAAAAAGAACTGTATTTTTCTTTTTGAAGAGAACAACATAAACGCTCACTCTACTGCTTTTGTTTAAGTTATGTTGAGGTTTGCTCTGTTGCTATGCATTGAAATGCTGAGTGCGGGGGGGGGGGGGCAAGATCTGGTTGCCCCCAGAGATGGGAGAATTTGTATACAGATCCAAGTGATGCTATGTGACCTTGCTGCCAGGTTGTTTCTGACTAGAAAATAAGGATGCCTACAGCTTATAGCTGGGCAGAATTGAAATAGGTGGTGCTTGGTGTTCCCGGCCTGGGGTCAGAGGATAGGCGGGAAGGGGAAGAGAGCAGAAAGGTTCCTTGGGGTAGGGGAGTCATGGAAACATGGCCCTGAGGGCTGGCCAGTTAGAGTTAAGACCATAACAGATGAAACAAAGTAAGTAATAAATCAGGGTTATCAATAAGAAGTAGATTTTAATAGCATAGAGGGTAGATATCTGCCCAGTTCTAGTGCTCATTAAGGCTTATTGCAAATAATAAAAGTTGTGTTTCTTTTTTCCAGGAACTTAATGATCTGATCAAAGGCAGGGGAAAAAAAAAAAAAAAAACCCGGATTAGGATTAAGTATTTTCAACAATGAAGTTACATTCACTAGATTATTTTCTGAATGCAAATTTTTTTTGTCGGAGACACTTGGAGGTCTTTCATGTAAAAGAAAGGCTCTATCAAGGTAGATAGAGCACTGAAATAGAAGACCATTTTAGTCTCCAGGGACTGAGGTGGGAAGAGGAAAGGGGGCACCCACTGTCTCAGTCCAGCTGCCTGATACCCCTGAGGGAAGAACAGGGTTCTCTGCTCTGACCCTTCCAGACTCCAGAAGGCAGCTTAGTCTCTGAGCAGCAAAAGTTCCTCGGGTGTTTCTCCACTGAAGAAAAATTCTGGAGAGATGAACTTGAAATACAGAAGGAAAGGAAATATGAAGTTCAAGTCACTCACATCTCTGAGTAGCAACTTAATCCTGTTTCTGGAGCCTGGAAGTCATACTAACTACCCATGCCTCCACTGAAGCAAACCTAGAGACAGAGATTGGTGGAGACTGTATTATTCAAGTCCAGGCTCTGGAGCTAAGGATTCCCCTTTTTCAAAAGGAAACAGGCCAACCAGATGTCTCTGAGATCAAATCTGACAAGTTGACAAAATGATGGCACCAGCCTTGCTCTGGACACAATAAAAGCAAAGGTTTTGATTCTTTGTTTCCCTTTAAGTTTCTGGAAATTCCAGGGCTCAGCCCAGGAAGTCTCCTCTGAGAGCTGTCAAGTCTGTGGTTACACAACAGGTAGTTGTGACTTTCCAAGGCACGCCAGACTTGCCAAGTGACCTTGACTGAACTTCAGTGTCCGCTACTGCTTCTTCCTGTGCTTTCCTTCTCCCCAGCTACATCCATAAAGACTATGCAGGAGAAAGAAACAGTGTTGTCCTAAGAAAAGGAGTGTCTGTAGTAACTGTAACAGCTGGCTGTCGTGGTAAATGGCGCTGTATATGTGTGTGTATAATGAATGAATACTATTTGCATATCTACATTCTTTGAAGGGACAGGCAAGGGTGAGTAAGGATTCCGTGCAGTCCAAACTGTTGTCAAAATAACTATGTTGCTAAGGATAACCTTGAACCCCCATTGTCCGGAGTGTTACGATTACTGGCATTAGCTGCCACATGTGGCTTGCATACCTGTACTCTTAAATACTGAATACTTAAATACTTTAACCAGCCGGCTGTTTTCTCAGGTAGAAAGCATCCACCTCCTTGTCCCCTTTCTTTTCCAGATGATGAGATGTTACAAACTCTGCAGGACTTGAGGTCAGCACTGTAAATTTAGTCCCTTGGAAAGACCTCTGAGAGATTAATCGGTTTTTTTTTTAATCGTTTAAAAAAATTATAAGATGTGTGCGTGTGTGTGTGCGTGTGTGTGTGCGTGTGTGTGTGTGTGTGTGTGTGTGTGTGTGCTCGCGCGTCTGACAGGGGCAGAAGAGTAGCAAATAGTCTCAATCACTGAGTGCCATCTCTCCAGTCCTGAGATTAATATTGTAGCCGGAGGAAAATCAGTTTGCTTCTAATTTTCAGGAAACTGGGTGGAGTGTATCCTAGATAAATTTTGAATTGAGTCCAAAATAATACGGTAGGATATTCTTTTGGTGGGGTTGGTGCATGTATTGTTGGGGTCAGGTCCTGTCCCAGGAATATATTCACTTGGCTGTAGTCCCAGCTTTAAGTACCTTTCTATATTCAATTAATTAAGTGAGCTACAGCCTAGATTAATGTAAAAAGAAAAAACTCAAAATCTTCACTTGCGTGAAAAAAAAAATCCAAATTGATATATTTATTCATAGAGAAAGGGAAAGAAATCAGAAGCAAAACCAAACAGGTTACTTTTCAGATAAGAAAACTATTGCTGACGACACAGGGCGCTTCAAAGTGGCAGGGAATAGAGAAACCAAGCTGGATTGCCCTGAGAGCCTCCTGCCTGCTGACTAGCTTGATAGTGCTGAGAGCTGCAGGCTGAGGGGAAATAAAAGGTATCGCTAGGCATAGATCCTACAGGCTACAAGGCAGGGTTTGTCCACCGGGCCATGATTGTTATGAAGGTAACTAACCAGTTTCTAGTTGAAACTAGTCACAGGACAGAAGTCTTGCCAGGCTCTGTAAACCTGACCAAACCCCCAAAGCCGGGAAGGTCATAGGTTGTGGTGGTTTGAATAGGAATGGCCCCGTAGGCTCATATTTTGGTCATTAGGGAATGGTAGGTTAGGAAAGATTAGGAGATGGGGCACTGCTGGAATAGTTAGGCCTTGCTGGAAGAAGAATATCACTGGGAGTAGGATTCAAGGATTCCAGATCTCAAACCAGGCCCAGTGTGTCTTCTCGATGGCTTCGAATCCAGATATAGACCTCTCAGCTGTCCCAGCACCAAGTCTGCCTGAATGCTGCATGCTTCCTGACATGACAATAGTAGACTAAACCTCTGAACTGTAAGCCAGCCCCAATTAAATGCTTTCTTTTATAAGAGTTGCTGTGGCCGTGGTGTCTCTTCACAGAGACAGACTACTGACTAAGTCATATGCCCTAACAAAGAGGATATTGCAGTTATTTTTTGCTATATGTACATTTTATTAAACTGCCTTCTGATTATGTCCACATCATGCCACCACATTACAAAACATAGCACTTTTGTTTACAGAGGTAGCTCTAATTGGACCCAGTAGGTTATAGGAAGGAAGGGGAGGAGGAGGAAGAGGAAGAGGAGGAGGAGACATCAGAGTGCTTAAATTTATGTTTTTTTTTAATCTCTTCTGATAAACTGCAACTCTGCTTCATAGTGGCTTTTCCTGAAATTCTTTTCCTCTATGAAGTTCAGAATCTTGGCTTCCCCTGAGTGGGGTCTCTGAGGGAGTCCCCTTGGGAAGCTGTGCCTCTGTCCCATGTCTTCATTGCTGCTCTCTGTATTGTTGATGTGGTTTTAACCGTCCCCTGGCAGAGATGACAGCATAAAACCAGCAATGTCAACTGAGAGAAAATAACCAACCCATTGTTCAGTTCAGGGTACCTGGCTGGCCCATGCCAAGGTGTCCCCCCTGAGAAATCAGGTCATAAAACAGATCTGGTATGAGAGGGGTTATTTGTGGGGACGGAGGAAAATGAGGACCTGGAGAAGGGGCAGGGACAGACAAGTAGACATGTAGACCAGCAAACAGATAGAAGCAGAGCCATGAGGTCAGAGAAGATGGAGCACAGAGGAGAGAAAGGAGGAGAGAGACGCCAGCCAGGAACACCTGGAAACAGGTAGCTGGAGTGGGGGAGCACAACAGTCCTGTTATAAGCAGCACATACCTGAAGCACCTGGTAAGCTGTTGCTAGGTTCCTGGGGGGAATCTAGCAGAATCTCCCTGTAAGCTAACACTAGAGTCATCCACCATCAATCCTGTTTATAGCATAGTGGATGGGACAAGAGAATCCTGACGGATATTTTTGCTGGGTTTCTTAGTGATGCCACGTTTTTGAGCCAAGCTTTCTCCTGACTCTACAGTGAGAACTGTGATTTTAAAACCTCTCATCAGGCCTATGAAAACCACTTTCAGAAGGAAATGCCCTGGGTACTTGGATGAACCGCTAGGCACTGCTAGGCAGCAGACAATGGTAGGCACCCAGGCACATGCTGGCACATACAGACTGCACACAGGTAGGCATAGGCACATATGCTGCAGATTGGTATTCAAGCTACATGTAAGTCTACATAGACAGACATAAAGAAACAGGCTGCCAAAGGTGAAAGGGGGGGAAGGAAAAGGCTTGCATGTTAAGGCCAGATGTATTCAAAATTGTACAAAGGCGGCATCCTGCCAAAGTAGTTACAGAGCAGATTGTATCAGTGTTTACTTTTGGAGTCTAAGACATCCTGAATCAGCCCCCGCCCCTTTTTATTTTGCTCATGCCCTCAGCCTCATCCCGAGATCCATCACTAGCCATCTTGGCCCGTGCTGTATCTTTATTAGTGCAGCACAGTGTAAACAAACACCAGCCTATGGCTCCATTCTCTACAATGAATTCCAGGCACAGCAGCTGCAGCTTCTGAGCACTAAGTCCTTGCAAAGGCCATTCGAGCTTTTTGAGCCTCAGCTTCTCTACCACCTCCAAGTGTGGTAGAGGGTGAGGCAAGAGCCCAGTCTGGACTGGCAATAAGCGTATAAAAAAAATAACTGGTCAAAAGGAAGCCTGGAAACCCCCTGGTACAGATGCAGAGCCATTCCGGGGTATCTGGAGTAGTCAATGGTAACACTAAAATACACACTCGTGAGCTCAATGGTTCAGAGCACTTGCTGCTCTTACAGAGCACCTAGGTTTCCAGTACCCATGGCAAGCAGCTCACTACAGTCAGTCACTTCAGCTCTGATGAGTCCCATGCCCTCTCGTGGCCTTTATAGGCCACCTGGAACCAGCATGGTATGTGGACTTACACACACTACCCAATTACTTAGTTACACTTTTGAGTGGTGATTTTAAGTGCTAGTGAGCCTTGGAGGGTGCAAACTTGAATATAAGAACTTCAGGTAACAGGTAAGGCATTCCTAGAAAAAGTCAAGACATGCAGATGAGTCAAAAAGCCTGTGCTCTGCGTATCCAACCCACTGGCACGGTACGACATGAAGTCTTCATCTTTTTTGTATGGGACAGCCATTTGAGCTACTAAACTCTGGCTTTGCTCCTAACTGCTTCCTCCTTTGGAAGTGTATCTTCTCTTAATAAACCAGCCTTACTTCTACTGTAATTGTGAGCCTTTCCTCTATTCCTTCTTCATGGACATAAGAATGTAGGACCATTTTGGAAGTACCCTCTGAGCCTTGGGATGTTCTGATATCAGAGATGTTCACGCAGAATCCGTGTGAAGGAACTTGGACACGTGTATTCTGTGCACACATGAGCCGTGCTCCCAGTGGGGTGCTTATTTACCTAGGGAGAGTGAGCATGCAGATACCGGTGTCTCATTCAACGAGCGTAGGCATAGAGCTTAAGAAATCATCTCGGATTCGAAGTCCTGGAAGGCATTCTGACCTGGAAAGCATAGACTGTGGAGGCCAGACAGACGTGGATTTAGCAGAGCCGCCATGACCTTTTGGATCACTTAGCTGCTGTGTGTGATGCTACACTCTTTGCAAAGTGAAGCGATTCCTTGCAAAAAATGCTGGAGACGGCGTGGATGCAATGAATATTTCCATCTCTACAGACCTTCCATGCACCAAGGATAAATGGTACCAACACAGGGTTGAAGTTAGTAAATTCTTTTATAATTAGGACCATATTTCAAGGTCAACAATGAAAATAACTTAAAATTAACAGATTCTCCATGATGAATCGCCTATTTCTTAATTATTATTTTGTCTGTGCATGCACATGAGTGTATTGTGTGTAAGTGTGCAAATGTGCAGGTGCCTCTCTTGCTCTTCCAAAGGACCTACGCTACTCACAACCAGCTGTAATACAGCTCTAGGGGATCTGAGGTCCTTTACTAGCTCTGAGGGTCCCTGAACACTTTTATGGCACACTTTTACATAAGCACACATATTCACAAGAATAAGAATACTTAAAAATAAATAAGAATAAGGTGGAGAGTGACAGAGATGCCTGACGTTGACCTCTGGCCTTCATTATTCTATTTCATCATAGTTAGGCCTCCATTTGCTCAACCCATGAACTAAACTCTATTATAGATATATATTATAGGAAAAATAGTATATATGGGTTTTGGCCCTACTGGTAAGTTTCTGGCATCCATGTGGGGATTTAGAATATGTCCCTGTGCACAAAAACCTATTACTACAAAGACTTGTGCCAAAATAGAAGTACAAGATTACTCATAAGATGTGAGTTTGTTTTAATTTAGAAGCAGCACATGGTCCTATAGGACATTAGATGACGGTCAAGAAACACCTGAAGGCCAGAGAGCTCCTGATCAGCGAGGTGTAGATAGGTCTTCCTTACAGACATGGAGACGAAGCCTGAGCACAGCACAGATCTCTCCAGAACAGAAAGCAAACACATGCATCAGAAGCAGTGGCGAGCAGGCTGGAGCTTAGTCAGCGGAGTGCTTGTCCAGAGTGCCTGGAGCCTTGCGTTCGCTCCTCAGCGCTGGAGGCAGAAGCAGGAGGAGCAGACATTCAAGGATAGATTTAGGAAGTGTACGTAATAGAATGCCCATGGAAGTAATATTTAAAAGCTGACAATGCATAGACCCAAAGAAGCCAAAAAACAAGGAAGACCCAAGGGAGGATGCTTGAATCTCACTCAGAAGGGGAAATAAAATAGACATCTGAGGTGAATGGAGGGAGGGAACTGGGTGAGAGAGGGGATGTGGAGAAATAAAAATTGGCCAGGCAGGGGTCGGGGTGGGGAGGGGAAGAGTGCATCTCTATGTCCTGTGACAGAGATCAGGGATGGGGAGGGCTCCATTGTGTCAGGGGTCTCTAGCTGAGACTCCTAGCAGTGGGGGATATGGATCCTAAAGTGGCCACCTCCTGTAACCAGGCAGGACTCCTAGTAGAGGGATAAGTGCACCAACTCACCCACAAAACCTTCCACCCCAAATCTGTACTGCCTACAAGAAGTGTAGGGACAAAGATAGAGCAGAGACTGAGGGAATGGTCACCAATGACTGGCCCAACTTGTCCATCCCATGGGCAGGAATGAATCCCTGATGCTATTAATGATACTGTTGTGCTTGCAAACAGGAGCCTATTGTAACTGTCCTCTGAGAGGCTCCACCCAGGCGCCAAGGGAAACAAATACAGAGACCCATAGCTAAACATTAGATGGAGCCAGGGAAGTCGTGTAGAAGAGTTGGAGGAAGGATTGAGGAACTCAGAGGGTATAGGGACTCCACAGGAAGACCAACAGAGCCAATTAACCTGGACCCTTGGGAGCTCCCAGAGACTGAACCAGCAACCAAACAGCAAGCATGGCTGGACCCAGACGGCCCGCACATATGTAGCAGACTGCAGCTTGGTCTTCATGTGGGTCCCTCACCAACTGGAGCAGGGCTATCTCTGAGTCTGCTGCTGTCTGTCGATCCTGATCCCCTAACTGGGCTGTGTTGTCCCACTGGCCTCAGTGGGAGAGGATGCACATAGTCTGGGTGTGACTTGAGGTGCTGGGGTAGGTTGGAACCCAGGGGAGACCTTCCCGGTCTCAGAGATAAAGGAAAGGGGGTGGGGGCAGGGACCATGTGAGGGAGGACTGGGAAGAGGGGATTTCAATTTGGATGTTAAATAAATAAATAAATAAATGTAAGAAATGTTTGCCTTTATACGAGTTGCCATTGTTGTGATGTCCCTTCACAGCAATAGAAACCCTAACTAAGACACAAAGTGATTGATACCCTCCTATGGCCTCTCTGGACACCCAAACACAAGTGCCATATGCTTACACAGGCACTTAGCTATACAATAAATAAAAATTTAAAATTTAAAATAAATATGTATGTATAGCCGGGCAGTGGTGGTGCACGCCTTTAATCCCAGCACTTGGGAGGCAGAGGCAGGTGGATTTCTGAGTTCGAAGCCAGCCTGGTCTACAGAGTGAGTTCCAGGACAGCCAGGGCTACACAGAGAAACCCTGTGTCAAAAATAAATAAATAAATAAATAAGTAAATAAATAAATATGTATGTATCCTAAAATGCATTTATACAGAAAAATAATATATTCCAATTTCTCTGAAGAGCTAAGATCAAAACATATACTCTTGAGTAAACTAATTAACCTGTCAATTCTCTGACTCATAAAGCACAAAAGATTAGAGATCATTGGAGGAAATATTTGTGATGTAATATCACAGATATGAGCATTCAGCATATCCTGTTTCTTATTGCTAGTGTTTCACTCTAGATTTTATGCAGTAGTTTAAAAAAAATGTTTTGCACTTAGAATTTCAGATAACGTGGAAAACAGTTTATAAATAGAAAATGATTCAGAGTAGTTTACGTGTCATTTTGATCCATTTTAGTTTTGATTTTGAGACAGGGTTCTGGCTGTGCTTGAACTTCATATGCAGTAG